>NC_049184.1:666621-999931 GCF_009769625.2 Cygnus olor
GAAGAACCTCTTCCTGATGTGTAGCCTAAACCTCCCCTGCCTCAGCTTGACACCATTCCCGCGGGTCCTATCACGGGTGACTAAAGAGAAGAGATCGGTGCCTGCCCCTCCGCTCCCCCTCGTGAGGAAGCTGTAGGCTGCGATGAGGTCTCCCCTCAGCCTCCTCTTCTCTAGGCTGAACAGGCCAAGTGACCTCAGCCGCTCCTCATACGTCTTCCCCTCTAGGCCTTTCACCATCTTCGTTGCCCTCCTCTGGACACTCTCCAACAGTTTTACATCCTTTTTGTACTGTGGTGCCCAGCGCTGCACACAGTACTCGAGGTGAGGCCGCACCAGCACAGAGCAGAGCGGGACAATCACTTCCCTCGACCGACTAGCAATGCTGTGCTTGATGCACCCCAGGATACGGTTGGCCCTCCTGGCTGCCAGGGCACACTGCTGGCTCATATTCAACTTGCTGTCAACCACAACCCCCAGATCCCTCTCTGCGGGGCTGCTCTCCAGCGTCTCGTCGCCCAGTCTGTACGTATAGCCAGGGTTGCCCCGTCCCAGGTGCAGGACCCGGCACCTGCTTTTGTTAAACCTCATGCGGTTGGTGATCGCCCAGCTCTCCAATCTGTCCAGATCTCTCTGCAAGGCCTTTCCACCCTCAGCCGAGTCTACAACTCCTCCAAGTTCGGTGTCGTCGGCAAATTTGCTCAAAACACCTTCTAGTCCTGCATCTGAATCGTTTATAAAGACACTGAAGAGGACTGGCCCTAACATGGAGCCTTGGGGGACCCCACTGGTGACCATCTGCCAGCCAGATGTGGCCTCATTTACCACAACCCTTTGAGCCCTGCCAGTCAGCCAATTGCTCACCCATCGGATGATGGATGGAGACCACAGCCTCTGGGCAACCTGCTCCTGTGGTCAACCACCTGCACGGTAAAAAAAGCTTTTTTTCATGTTTAAGTGAATTTTATTTTTTAATTTCCATTTGTGCTTCCCATCTTGTCACTGTGCTGAGAAGAGTCTGGTTCTATCTCCACTACTCCTCCCGTCGAGTATTTATACGTTGATGAGACCCCTCCGTAGCCTTCTCCAGGCTGAGCAAGCTCTCAGCCTCTCATCTGTCAAACACTCCACGCCCTTACTTGTCTTAGAGGAACGTCTCTGCCTCTCAGTTTTCGGGAGGGTGGCATAAGTACATGAGGCTGTTGTGTATTTTTGTTTGAAGGAACAGCTGATGCTGTAGGGATGGTTGGGCACCAACGCTGGCAAATGTTAGCTCAAAGAAGTGGTCTTGCAGGACCAGCTGATGCAGGACTCGCTTTTTTCCAGGCAGCTACCACCTGCTTTAGCCCTTGCACTCATCTACCAAGTTTTAGGGTTTGTTAATGAGGAAAAAAATGTTCTCAAATGACTCAGCCTGTACCATCCTCTCCCCTGTGCGTCCTTATCTCCAAGGGGGTTTTATTCTATTGACTTGTCTCCAATAGTTATGGTATTGACTTATAGAAGCTTATTTTGAAAGCAAAAACTTTCTGCATCTTGCAAACAGTTTGTAAACAAGTTTTCTTTCAGGCTTCAGAGCAATACACATAAAATAGACTTTAAATATATTTTTTTTATTTCTTGTGTTTTTTTCTTTATATTAGATTTTTTTTTCAGTCAAAAGACAGCATTACAATCTAACAACCAAAACCAGGTTACACACACACAGGCACACTACGCAACATATTCCAGGCAGTCATGTCCTTCAGTCTGTTGACACATGGCAAATGTTTAAACAATGTCCTACAAGAAGTAAACACCCTTTCTCTAGTAACCTTGCTTACATCGATTTAACATGTAACACACAAAAAAGGACGCATTTTGTTAGCTTTGAGTTTCGAACTAGTTTTCAGTTCTACAGCATAAGTGATGTAGAAAATGTGGGGCTTTTTTTCCCTTCTCAAAATCACATTGTCAAGGTTGTCCCACTGTTGTAAGGCATTCAACAGAGCCCGACCACCCTTGGGCAGGACACAGCCGTGTGTTCGTCTGCTGGAGCGTGTGGGGACCTGGCTTCCCTACAACGCGTGTACCCCGACCAGGCTGGCGCGGGCCCTGCCAGCCACAGGGCTGGGCAGGGAGCAGAGCCAGCAGACGTACTCCAGTGCATTTGAGGGAAGGCTTAAGGTGACCTTTTAGCCCAAATAGCACTTTCACTTCAGACAAGCCTTTGGAAGGAAAAGCTGGATGTTGAACATGCCGCCTGTCCTGGCGAAGCGCTGATGGCTGTTCAGCCACTGCTGCTCAGCCTCCGTGCACAAACCGGTGAGGAACTGGGCTGGGGGCTGAGCTTTTCAAAACTGCCTAAGAGATTTAGCAGCTGAAATGGTGGGCTTTTTAGGGCATTAATTCTGTTAGGCTTCTCTGAAAATCCCAGCATCTACTTTTAAAACAACATAGAAATGCAGAAATATTGAAAATGTAATTCCCAGTCATCTCTTGCATAGGACTTTTAACTATAGTTCACAAATTTATTCAAGTTCTGCAGTTGTTTAAAAAAAAAAGATGGCATACCATGAAAAAGGGTGAAAGGCACATATACAGTCATACAGCATGGAGATGTACAATGTGTGTAGATGAGCTTTACAAGCAGAATACCTAGTTGTAGGGTTGATACAGATAAATAAAATATTGCAATACTTAACTGCTCCATACGGATACATTTATGATACAAGATAAAAGACTATTACTATTTTACCATTACGCCTTGTGCTGTTCTCCCATCCCTAGATTTCCCAAAGCATAACTGTGATGAAACAGAGCTGAAGATGAGCTTTAGCAAGGTGGGCATAGCTGCTTCCAGCTTCCCTGACAAGGACAAGTGGGTGAACGTGAAAGAGCAGAGAAACACTGGGCCTGGAATTTGCTGTGCTGGTTTCCCTCTCCGTTTGCAAGGAATAAAATCTTCTTGCCCCCCCCAGAGGTGATAAATTACAAAGGTGGGGGAGGGGGGCAGCAGGAGTTCTGCCCTTAGCTGCCATGGAGCCGAAGCATCACATTGGTGTTGCTATGCTCCAAGTTCACGTGCTGTGGCTGGAAGGGGGTGCATGGCAAATCCCCCCAAAAGAGCATTTTGGTCACTCTGGGCACAGGGCTGGGAGAGCAGCACCCCTAGTGCAGCCCAGTGGGTGTTAACATGAAAGAGTGGAGTGGGTACCCTGCACATTGCCTCCCTGCGAGAAAGAATGAAAGGACTATCATCAAGGGACAACTTTGTTATTAAATGGAGCTGCTCGCCTTTTTCATCTTCATATTTTAAAGAAAGAGGAGTAGCTGTCATTAATGGCACAGATCTCTTCTCACAGGCGGAAAAGCTGTTTGCTGGTGCGCGGACAAATGGCACGAGGCTCCAGGCCACGGAAGACGCCGTGCACAAGCTGAGTCCGACCACCAGGGCCGGGGTGCTGGGCGACTGGGAGCAATTCTGCTGCACCAGTCAGGCGACCCGTCACAGCCACCGCGGTCACATTGAGGGCACAAGGACTGAGCCCTTGAAGACACCAGGGAATTATTCGTGATTCTGAACAGTACTGAACAGATCTGAGAGGAGTGGGTGGAGGAGGAAAGCTTTCCCCAGAACACAAGCTCTGGGTCGATCAGCCCCAGCTAAGGCCCTTGGGTGTCCCAGATGGCTCTGGGTGCAGGTCTCTGGGGGCAGCAGAGAGGGAAGAGGAGGCCTGGGGGGGCTCCAGGTGATGAGGTCTAGGAGGCGGCATCTCCCTCCCACTGCCAGTAGCTGCTTCTGAGTGCTAAAATTAAGGTACATCTGTACTGTCCGTGGAAACAGTGGCAGGGTTGCATTCTCCAGGTGAGTGATGAGAGGCGCACAGCGGCCCCGGCCACACAAGGGTGCTGGCCTCTTGCTGTAAATCCGGGTGTCTGGGGGAGGCTCAGGTGCCGCCATCGTCCCCAAGCTGCCTGGGGTGCAGCAGGTGGAAGGCTGAGCACCACATTCTTCAGCCGCCTCCACTGGGGTCTCCTGCCACTTCTTACTGTATTCACTTTCTAGCTGTTAAATAGTTTAATCTTTGGGACTTGTTTTTCAATAACTCAATAATTCAATAATTTTTCAAAACCTAATTTCCACTTTATGCATGGCACCGGAATTGATGTTTAGCCTCCATGGGAGCAATTGCAAAGCTGTGTGATTGGAGTGTGAAATCTCATTGGAGTATTTTTTTCTTCATTTTTTTTTTTTGCTCTGATGACAGGACATCTGTGACTCTTCCTGCCCAGTGGGGCTGAATGGAGGTGATATCGGTGAGATGTAAAGGTAAAAATTATGTATTCATTAGAAATGTGCCTAGAGGTAAAGTGAATATTCCCATGGTGGTGATCTTTGGGATGAGCTAAGTGTTTAACATTTTCCATTACAGAAAAGAAAAGCTGGCTCTCATGGAAAGAATTGTTTTCTTCCCAGACCGAGCTTTCGCAACAGTTTTTTGAAAAGCATATTTGTGGGCGCGCGCTTCAGCACGCCAGGTGACCGGGGCCTTCTGCCCCGCCACCTCACAGCCTTCCAGTGCTGGCGAGAGCCAAAATTCAGTAGCGGGACTTTGTCACAGCTGCCGGTGAGGCACCCTGCTTGTGTGATGCCAGAGCTGCTGGGCTGCCAGCGCAGGGTCGGGAAGCTGGGCTGCCCCAGCACTGCCGGGGGGGCACACGGGTTCGGATGCATCCTGCTGCAACCCGACTTTCATATCAAGCAGTGGCACTTCTCCAGGGGACTGCCCCTGCTCTTCTGGCATTTCTGGCAGCCTTGCCACTTGCTTCCAGGGTGAAACAAGAAATGCAGTCCTGCCCGTCCCCTGCACCAGCATTCCTCTGTCTGCCCCGCTGCCTCACCCACTCCAGCTGCCTCATCCCAGTGACCAGTGGGAGCCAGGCAAGCTGGGATCGATTCAGAAAGCACAGTGCTGCTTGACTTCCAAATCCCGGGGGGCTCTTACACACTGCTTAAAGTCACACCTGGTTACTTACAGCCAAAACTCCTAAGGAGGGACTAGCTACATCCTAGCAGTACAATTTGAATTGTGGGGACATGCACAAGGGAATTGGGGATGATGCTCAGGGATGCTTGCACCACGAGGAAGTGGCTGCAGCTCCTCCGCCTGGGCCGCTCAGTCTTCAGTGGGTGGCAGCTGGCCGAATCCCCCTCCCTCCACCGGGGCCACGGCACGCATCCTCACAGCTTCAACATGCTCTGTCGGGACCACGCAGATGAGTAACCAACGGCCTCACAGGCAGAAACAAACCCCACATCTGAACAGAGGAGTCCAGAAAAAACACACTTTTAAAGACCCCAGCCAATTTGTTTGTCCCTGAGTCCACGCTGTAGTTTCCTCCTACACAAGTAACAAACAAAAAGAAACCAAGAGCTCGTCCTTGCCGCGTAAGCAGGACACAGCCCAACGCCTTCCTGCCAGCCCTCAGCATGTTTGCTTCAACTTCCCATTGGGAGCATTGCACAGCTAGTCACAAATTGAAAATACTGGATGCAAAAAAACTAAAAACCCCAAACCCCAAAACAACCTACCAAACATCCACACTGTGTTTTAAAATATTTACACATGTACACATGTGCACAAGCAAAAAAAGTTTTTTTTTTTTTTAAGCACCTTTCATTTGTTTTAAGATTTGAGGAGACTCATAATCTCAGTGTAAAGGGTTTTCCTTGATCTTACAATACTAGGCCAGGAGATTTGGTATCAGGCCAACTGTAGTGATCACCACTGTACAGATCAGAAGCATTGCAGGGCTTCTGCAAAGCACTGTTCAAACATGTCTCTGCCACAGCATAAGAAGTGTCAGTCACAATGTGTGATAGGTACATCAGTACTCACTTTGTATGGGGTTAATACATGATTAGTAAATATTAATACGTGTGCAAACAACAGAGGGGGGGACCACAGGAGCCTATTCACCACAGTAAATGCACTTCATTGACCTGTGGGATGCTACAAATCTGGATTAACCTCTTCATTAAAACATTATTAATAATTTATTAACCCTTTATAAAGATACTCTTGATATCAAGTGTGATAATAGTTCTGCTTTTTTTTTTTCCAGTGTTGGCTGGGAGTAGCATGATGAAAGATGTATCAGACTGGCACAGAAAGATGAAAGGAAACCAAAATATTTTGCAGTCGCTTCCCCAAAATGGGACATAGTAACAGCATTAGCTATTTGAAACAGATGATGGGCACTAACAGGGCACAGCTGGCACTGCTGAGCCAGTGGGGGCTTTGCCAGGGGCTGCACGAGCAGGAGGCCAAGGATGGTGTCGGCACGGGGCTCTCTTACTGGAGCAATGCTTGCGAGCACCTGGGGGTGAGTCACCACCCGGGGTGGTGGCCCCAGCACATTTGCACCTCTCAGCTGAGGAAGGGGCAAAGGTGTCGCAGCCAACCCTGGTTTCAGGAGCTCTCTGCAGCAGCATCTCAGAAGTGCAGAACTTGCAGTAGGTGAATATGAGCTGGGAGGCAGAAATTGCTATGGTTGTCCACTTCTTGATGTACTTTTGGGCTAGAGAGAAAATTCTTCCTTTGAAGGCATTGCCTGGGCAGGGAACAGCCCGGTGGCCACAGAGGACACAATGCAGAGCCGTGGGAAAGAGTGAGACAAGGGGTGCGGCTCCAGGATTCAGCCCCAGCCCTCCTTTGCCACTCTGAACCTTCTGGGCAGAGGCACCCGAGTGCTCAGAACATCCCCTTTTGCCTTCAGCAGCACTTGTGGCAGCATTTGTTTGCAATGCTCCCAGTTTATCTCAGGGATCACTTTAGAAATAAGAAGGCATTTAACGTGAAGCCAAGGAAGCCAAAGGATGTAAACTTTCCCCTGGAGTCAAGGAGTCATCAGTCTCTGGAGGAGAAATGAAATCGCGCATCCTGTCTGCCAGGCGATGGTGTGCTCAGCGCAGCCTCACGGCTCTGCTGCAACGGTGCCCAGCGAGAGGCAGGGGGATGAGGAAGGCCCGAGGGAGCACTGGGCTCCCCAGCTCGTTCATCTCGGCTGTGAAGATAAGCTCTGCTACCTCCGGATTTATTAGAAAGGCTGAAAAAGCAGTGGAACAGAATAGCCCGTTTTCTGCCTGGGAAGCTTTTACTGTGCCTTTTATTGAAATTAGAAAGCAGAATTTGAAATGGGGGTTTCTGTTAGAAATGGGACTGTGGTGCAGGCGCCAGTCCCGGAGCAGGTACTGGCTGCAGGTGCAGGATATGGCCGGCGTTGTGCCTGGCAAAGGGCTTGTCGGCCGCTGTCGCTGCCTGCACCTTTTTCAGCAGCATGGCAGCTTGTGCCATGCGCATGTGATGAGCGTTGCAGGCCTCTGCACAATCCCAGCAGGACTTGAACAAGAAACTGGCCTGGAAGAATTGAAACTGAGAGGCTCTGACGTGTGGCTTAAAATAGATATTTGAAATAAATTTTCATTCTTTCTATGCTTTTGGGAATGCTGTGTCATCAGAGCTAAAGATACACTCTGCAGGCAAACAGTATCAGCCACTTCCCATGAGGTCCAGGTTTCTCAGTCACAGATCCAGGAGGCTGGTAGTTACAGAAGGGCTTGTGGGTGTTTTTTTCCTCTCATTAGAAAAAAAAATAAAAAATAAAAAATCAACAGTCCAAGGTTGGACCTACCACAGTGACTTAAAACCAGTTCAGACACTGATGTTATGGGTGTTAACAATGCTGAAGGGCAGACTCTCCAGTGGGGTGCTTGCTCCCTGGAGCAGCCTGGGTGCAGCAGCATTAAAAATCAGCGTTGCCCATGACTGAATTTGGCCCGTCGTGTGAAATATGCGATTGTTGGTGGGGCCAGATGGGGAGTTCCCTGCGTGACTGCAGTCCAGTGGCAGTGCCAGCCCTGGTCTTCCTCCCACCGCAGCCAGGACCATGGTACCAGCTCCGCATGAGCTCGCGCGTCACAGCCGCTCTGTTTCCATCCTCGCCCTCAGTTCAGCCTTTTCCCCTGGCCTCTTGCTCACACCCGACCTCCTCGCTGCTCTCATTTCACATCCTCTCACCACTAGCTCCAACGTGCTTCCACCACCTCAGGGAGGCTGTGCGAGTCCCCTTCTCTGCTGTCTTCCAGGGAGTGATGCAGGGCAGTCAATGTTCCTTGGCTCAAACAGTGCCTCATCCAAGTGCATATAAACATACAGACATGTACTTGTCCATATGTACGTCTAAATGTGTTATGTGGGTACAGCCAGCGCAGGTGAGTGGCTCCAGGAGGAGCACACAACCTTGAGGCTTGCTCGTGGCCAGCAGCTTGGTGGGACCAACACTTGCTGAAGGTTGTGGTGACCCCACCAACATCCCCACGCTGACGCCACTTCCCTGCAGACCATGCTCTCCTCAGTGATGCTCAAACAGCTCCTGGGTCAGTGCTTTGTTTCCTGAGATTTCTTGTAATGTTGTCTTTAAAAACACAAAACACCGAGACCTGCCTGGCTTTCTTGTGGGAATGGCAGTGGGGTTTTTGTATTATTGTGGTAAAAGTACAATTAAGAAATTTCGGCTGGGATGGGGTTTGCTGGTTTTACCTGTGCTGGAGCCACCAAGGCCACCTGCTGAGAGCATCACAGGCACTGCCAGGCCTGGGGCTGGAGCAGGGCAGTGCTGTGCCGTGGGGGCCACGCTGAGAAGGGACAAGATCAGGCCCTAGCAGCAATGTCACCAGCATGCGGCGATAGCAGGGTCCCATCTCTGCTCTGGTCTGAGACACCAGGAGCAGTGGAGGTGTGGGGGAGGAAGCATTATTTAGTGTCATTGATGATATTTTCCTAAAAATACCAAACCTCATTGCTTTGTTCCTCTTTGCACTTCCACTTGGTATCCGCTTGTGACATCACAGTCTGTTTACGTGGAGGAGTATGATGTCATAAAGAAAGGCACTGATGTCACAGGCTCTTCAGGACACAAAAGAACAGGCTTCTCCATGAATTTTGGAACGGGGCGATTTCACAGGGGGCACCACTGCCCCACGCAGACGCTGGTGGACGGACGGGCACGGGGCAGAGGACGGCACCGCTCTCCCGGCCCGTGCTGCGTGAGGCAATGCCAGCGTGGGCCTGGAGACGTGAGGGGTGCGGGGAGGCGGAGTGGCGGCACTGGGGCTGGTGTCGAAGGGAGGCCGAGCCCCGCCGGGAGGTGCCGTGGCAGCGGGGCGGCCGCTGGCAAGGTCAGTAGTTGCAGTGGCGCTGGCAGGGCTGGTGGAGGAAGCTCCCCACATGCTGTCGGGCCCGGCGGGCCGGGCGCTGTCGGGCCCGGTCCTGCCGCTGCAGCGCCTTCTGGCTGAGCCATGGCTTTTCTGCCAGCTGCTTGGCCCGCTGCACCCGCCGTGCCTGGCTGACCTTCTCCAGGATGGCAGCCTTCACTGACAGGGACGTGCTGTGGTGCGGCATGTGCCGCTCCAGCCGGGGCTCTGGCACCTCCCTGCGGAGAGACGGGACTGTCAGTGGCCAGTGGTGCTTGGTCCCCCCCAGCCACGTGGCCATCGCACCCACGCACCAGCAGCCCACCCTTACCCACCCTCCTGCAAGATCTGCCTGCAGCCCCGTGGTGGCCGTATTGCCACCAGCACCCTCAAACCTGGTGGGCAGGAGCCAAGCACAGCCCACAGCCCCCTCGTGTCCATCCCGCTCCTAACCAGATTTATTCCCTTGCCTATTCCCAGCTCTCTTTGGCCCCTTTCTTCACCCTCCAGCACTGAGGTTTCTCTTAAGCTCTCGAGATGGCACTGAGACCCTCAGGACAACTTTGCAAAGGGAAAGGTCCAAGAGCGATCATGTGCCCTGGCCAAACAAAGGATCACCCCAAATTCTGCCTTGTGAGGCTGTGTAAATAAGCAGGCTGCAATGCCAGGGGACGCTTCCCTGCCCCATTGGGGGGCTCACAGGGGAGGTGCTGGAAGGGCCGGTGCGGGGGTAGCAGCGACCCACAGCATGGTGGTACCGGGACTCACCGGTGGGTCAGGGCTTTCCTGGGTGCTGTGGGGAGAAGGCAGGGCTCCGCACGCTGCAGAGAGGCTGTGGCCCCAGGAAGGGGCGGGGGGAAGGAGGAGGGGGGTGGCTGGGAAAAGAGATGGCAGTGGGGTCAGATTTTGCTTGCATCTGTTAGGTGGCAGGCCGGGGCATCTCTGTTTAACACCCCTGTTACACTGGACTGTGGGGCAGGGAGAAAGGTCTCACAGCCCAGGCCAGCAGAGAGCCAGGAAGGAGAGCTGGGGGCAGGGGTCTGCAGCACCCCCCCGTGTGGGGAAACCAGGGACTCAGGGGCACCAGTGCCCGGGGGCCACCCTCTTCTGGTGGGACTGCTTTGCTTGTGCCATGTACATGCAAGCTTCCGTGTTTAAACTCAGTCCAGGAGACTCCCCCAGACTGGTGGTGGGGTAACACGCAGCATCCTCAGAGGACAGCCATGTGCCAGGAGAGGACGAGGAAGAGGCCACTGCTGTCCGTGCCAGCAGTAACCACACAGCAAGGGCTTCACATGGCTGGTCCCACACCCACAGCTGTCTTAATGTGGACCCAGTAAACATCAAGGTCACTCTTCCAAAGTATTTTGGGGCACAGAGGCTGCTGTCCTTGCACAGTGCTGGCTGGGACACCCTGCCAGGTGGGACACGGGGACACTGACGTCACAGAATCACAGGATGGTTTGGGTTGGAAGTGACCTTCAGAGATCACCCAGACCAAGCCCTGCTGTCGGCAGGGACATCTTTCACCAGATCAGGTTGCTCAAAGCCCCATACAACCTGACCTTGAATACCTTCAGCAATGGGGCATCCACAGCTTCTCTGGGCAACCTGCACCAGTGCCTCAGCGAGAAAAGTTTCTTCCTAATAACCAACCTCAATCCACCCTCCAGTTTAAAACCGCCACGCCTGGATCCCCTGGGCAGCACGGGTGAAATGCTGCAGGGCATGCACGGCCGCCCTAGTCCTTGGCCCCGCACTCACCCAGCAGTGGAGTCCTGCGGCTCCTCCACGTCCAGCTCGAGGGTGCTGGTGACATAGACAGACATGCTGGGGTGCTCGATGAGCAGGTCCTCCATGGGGCTGCTGCCCACGCCATCGGGGCCGGGCTCCTCTGCAGTAAAACATGGGGGAGGGGTGACAAACCAACTCTCGTCCATCAAGCAGGGGCCGGGCAGGGCAGGCACGGGGCTGCGGGCGTGGGCCGGGGCAGGTGGCTGCACCAGGCAGGGCCTCACCGAGCACCCGCAGGCCCCGGCCCACCGCTGTGTGCCGGGGCGGGTGGCACCGCCTGGGGAGCGAGCGGGGTGCGGAGCCATGCGGGGTGCAGCGGGGACACACACACACCATGTACAGTGGGGGGGGGGGGGGGGGGGGGAGAGAAAGGGGCATCGTTAGTGCGAGAGGCACCCCACAGCATCGCCACCGCTGCCGCGGGTCCAGGGGAGTCTTGGCAGGGCAGCCACGCCCCTCGCGCTGACCCAGCGCACAGGATGACAGTTTCAGTCTGGGTCGATTTACCAACCATTGGGGTTTACAGTGGAAATTTTTTTCCTTCTTGAAGCAGAGAAGGAAATTTGGCCAGAAAGACACATTGCTTTTGTCTGCAAGCTTTCTTAGATCACCTGAACTGCGGTGCTCACACAGCTGCGCTGCACTGTGCGCCTTCACACGCGCACACACGGCACTGTGCATGTGTGGAACCAAGCAGACACAGGTGCACACACACGGCGCGCACCTTTTTCCTGGAAAAGACCTTTCTCTCTGGGAATAAACTCTTCACCAAAAGCTTTCACTTTGGCTTTGACTTCAGTCCACCAGGGCCAATTTTCAGCCGGCTGAGCACAAGCTGCCCCCACGTGCTCCGGCCTCCGGCCACACGGGCCAGGGCTTTTCCCATGCTGGGAGCCACGGCTGTGCCCAGCAGGGTGCTGCGCTCACCACGAAACCCAGACCCACTTCAGGCTCATCCCGAGGTCAGAGGAACCATTCTCTTCAGCGTGGGTTCAGTGCAGGTCTCTATGGACATGTCTCACTCTGCTGCTGGGTGAGGGTGCAGGAGAAATCAGAGGTGAATGTGAGCTTGCAGTGCCCAAACAGGCTAGAAAAAATATGAAGCACGAAGTACGGGGCAGGCGTTTACCACCTAACATGTCCCAGCTCCTCCAGCCTAGGGCTTAGGGCCGGCCACAATTAGCCTTGCAGACAGGAGAGCATCTTTCTTCAGGTCAGTGGATACGAGGCTATGAATAGCTGCTGACATGCCAGGCTGCAGATTATTTGTCAGCCTGCAGACAGACAGAGCCTGGCTTGAACGCTTCTCCCCCCGGGGTCAGGTATGCTCCCACGACATGGAGCCATGTGTGCTTATCTGTCCCCATCCACTCCAAAGGTGGCTTCTAATGTCACAAGTGCTGTTACAGGGTTCCCACATTGCTGGGGGACTTGCAGCCTGAACTCTAAGCCCTGAGAAATGTACCCAGATTGCTCCCAGGAGGGCAGGCGCGTTCTGCAATGCACGGGTCAAAGACCTGCCGGGGGTGCAAGGATCTGGAGGCTGCTGGGGGAGCGCCAGGCTGCGACGCGCTCGCCTGCCACCACCGTAACATGGAGGATCAGGGCTGGAGCCAAGAGGCTGAGGTTTTGAAGTGCTTTGCATAACTCAGGGCTCCGAAAAAGGGCTGAAATAAATCGATCCCTTGCTGGCTGGGGAATGCTTAGGCAGCCGTGGTGCCTGTGGGGATTAGCAGTGGGGTGCCAGGTCCATGCAGACATCCTTCCAAAAGCTGGGTCTGCACCAAGGGCCTGGCTGCTTGATTAAAAAAAAAAAGACAACCAGAAATACAGGAGCCTTTAGTAACAAAGTCAGCCCTGGATCCCCACCAAGCCAGCTGTGGGCTCTCACCCAGGGATTCATGGCACAGCCCAGCATTTCTCTGCTAGAGAAAACTTGTGGTTCCTCCTGGCATGATGCTCTGGGCACACTGTGGCCATTGCTGGCAATAGGACTGAGGCCAGCTAGCCCTGATGTGTGGCAACAGCATGCCCTGTGCTGCAGGGAGCTCCTTGCAACCCATCTCTTCCCGCATCACTGCTATGACCCCCAGGACAGCCACCAGGGAGCCCAGAGGACTGGGACTCCTCCACAACTGCCCACACCACCCTCCTGCCTCCACCAGCTCTCCACAGGGCTCCCAGGCTGGCACCAGGGTGTCCCTGTCCCCCGCCCCAGGCATGTTTGAGCTCCGGTCCCCTTTCCAGCTCACTGCATGGGGCACAGATCCCTAATGAATGACACCCATCAGCTGTGCTCAGCGCATGTGGCAGGGGCATCCCTGTGAGGGAGACGAGCCCCAGCCCCTGCAGGACCACCAGTGTCTCCTGGGCTGGGGCTCTGTGACTCACCAGAGGCTGTAAAAGCAGCTGGAAGCCACCAAGGAGCAGCAACCCAAAGGCTGCAGCGCAGACAGGCTTGTTTGTGTAAGTTCGCTGTGCAATTTGCAAGCAAAAGGTCACAAAATGATCATTGCAATTGGTTGAGTCATAGGCCCTACAATAGCAATGCAGAGATCTTAATGGAGCTTGAAAAGCCCTCGTGGCACAAGAAATGCGACCTGCCTGGCTGCTGTCAAAGGGCCTGGGATGGTCCCAGCCGTCCCTGGGAGTGGGGAGCCCCAGCAGGCAAGGGGCTCCACGGGTACGTTACAACTGTGGACCTCGCCTGAGTGCTCCTGGCAAGGGCGCTGGGAATGCTTTGGGAAGAGAAACCCTTGCAAAAAACTTTTGGAGTGGAGATTGGCTCCCCTAGGTGGCCTCAGATGACCCCAGTGTGGCACGGAGCTGGACGTGGCTGCAAGGGGACGGGCACCCGACTGAGCCACGTGGCTGACGGCACCGGGCACGGCACCAGCCACGGTGGAGGGGACATGCCCGTCACCCCTGCCCGCCTGTGGCTCAGCCAAGGCCACAGTGCTCTGTCCCCAGCCTAGCGAGCCTCCAGCAGGTGGGACTGCACCAAAACCCAGGGCTGTGTGAGGATCCTGTTCTAGTGCTGGGGGCTCAGCAGCTGGGGGGCAGCACCACCCGCCAGCCCAGAGTGCCACCACTGCTGGTGGCAAGGCAGGAACCTCCCCTGAGAGAGCAAAAGGAAGGCTCCCAGGCAAGGTCTGCTATTGCCTGACAGGGCTTGTCCAGTGCTGGAAAGACAAGACCCTTCAGCAGCTATGCGAAACCAGGGTGAAACCTTGCTTTTCTCACCTCCAAGATCAATTATAAGCCATCCATCCTCCTCCTCCTCCTCAGAGACAAAGGGCTTGGGCTCCTCCAGGCCCTCTGGCGTGCTGCTGTCGCTGAAGAAGAGACTGGTGAGACGCTGGAACATGGTGGGAAGTGGTCAGATGGGGCAGGACAGAAATAAAGCTACTGCTGAGCGCCTGCCTCAATGCAGGGAGAGGCAGAGGGGCACGGAGCTTGACAGCGTTGGAGGTCCTTCCTTGGGGCAGGGGTGTTTTGCTGCTAACGAAGTCTCAGCTGAGTTAAAGGGCGTGCAGTGCAGTTATGAGGTTCTTCTCTTGGCTTCAGTGCAAAGACCTACCAAAGAAAACAAGGAGAAACGCATTCAGACTGGACATGTAGGATGTGTGGTGCTGGAGGGGACAGCAGGAAGGCCGTTCCAGCCCCAATCCCTGCCATGTCCCCGAGCACTGTGCTACATGTGGCTGTGCCAGGACGGGTGCCCACAGCCCCTGGCCTGCCCCAGCCCCACATGACACGCACCACCGCCGTGTCCCCTCCCCAGCCAGCCGCACACCCCAGGGGCAGCACCAAGCACTGTCCTGCAGTCAGGCTGGGACCTGCTCCCCTCTCTGTAAATCTGGACCTGGCCAGCACCAGTTCCCCCATCACCACACACAGGCTGTGGCACGAATCTCCGTGGGACAGGCAAGAACAGGGTGAGGATGATGCTGTGTCTGAAGACCTGGCATGAGCCAGGGCGATTGCTGCAGTGCCAGAGGAGTTGGGCCCTAAAATCCACTCTTAGCAGGATGCTAAATGCACACCTCACAAGAGGACAGAGGCACCAGCACTGCCAGCCAGCCGTGTCAGCACCCCTGCCTGCCCCAAGCTGCTCTACAAGAACCTGTTCAGGATGGGCCACAGACCAAAACTGTAGCTGGAAGCTGGGAAGCAGCAGGGGAGCCTTTCATTTGATTTTTCTTTCTATTAGTAATGTGTGCTGATTGGAGTCGGGCTCGAGAACTCTGTGCTGATACCTCTTTTACATTGGTGTAATTCTGAAAGCTGTCACTGTTATTTCCTCTGAGTGCACTTGCAGAGGTGCTCTTGTAAAGCAGCCACACGCAGTTCCAGCTCTGGTAGGTGACACTGTCACGTGGCATCACGGGGACTTTTCAACAATGCCCCAAGACCAGACCATGCTTCTGCACCAGCGGGGGTCTCCAAGATCACAGCCCAGCACCGTGGGGCAGAAACCCAGCTAAGTGCAAGGGGGACAGGGACAGCTGTCTTGTGCCTGTCCCCTTCCTGACAGGGGCGATGGGGCATTTCCAGCACAGCCACTGCTCGCTCACATGTGCCGCATGCACCCACAGCTGTCCCTCTGAGAGGCAGACCTAGGACCTTGGGTAGGTGTCGTGGGCAAGGCTCTTCTCCAACCAGGCTACGTTACTGTGCCAGTTTTACCACTGGGGAAAAACTGTGCCAGTTTTACCACTGCAGCTTGGGGGAGGTCAGGACTCCAGTTTCATCTATGTCTGCAAAGCTTTTGGAAAGCCACACACAGATGGCAGACACAAGGCACAGAGTATTAATCGTGCAGAGAAAATGCATTTGGTCCAGAGACATAAAAGGGCATTAAAATGCCAGCAAGGGCGGGATGTGGGGAAAGGCAGAGCCCCTGACCAGGCTAACTGCACGTGGTCCTGCTCGGCACACTGAGGGCAAAGCCCAGCTGGCAGCTCTACGAGGAAGGTGGTGAATCCATGGGTTCTGCAGAGCTGCCAGTCTGGGGACAGGACATCCTCAGTGCATCTGGCTTCAGAGGTAAACAGGGGTCCCCATGTTTGCTACAAGCTGGTCAGTGAGAGCAGGGACCCAGTGCAGTCCCTGGGCAGCTCTGGGGGGAGTGAGGGGGGCTCGGTACCACTGCGCAGCCGGTGCAACCCGGCCCCTGCAGCACCAGTCAGGCTCACGGCAGGTATGTGCAGTGAGTCCAGGTGCTTGCTCCTGCTCCAGAGCTCTGGCACGCTTGTATTTACTTGTTCTGGGATTGCCGTGCATTTTGGCTTCTTGGTCGCAGATGCACAGGAGATCTAATGCCTGCTCCACAAGGCCAAAAAAGAACAAACAAAGGGAACCTTGAGGATGATGGGATCCCCCTAGACTCTGGGGCTCATCCTGCATCTCTACTGCCACAATTCACCCCTTCACCAGCACCCGAGAAGTGGCAGTGGCTGAGCAAGCCAGGTCCAGGCAGGATGCCTTGCTCACAGCATGCTCAAGCCATCTCTTGGCATAAAGTCATCAAGGATTCCCCACTAATTGTTCTAGAAGTGTTCCCCCCGCAGTACTGAGCGGAGGGGTTTGGGGCACTGAGGCACATCCCAGGCATTTGCTCTGGCTGCAGGCACAGCCATGGCAGCTCTCATCCCCCAAAACCCTGACCGCAGCAAAGCCACAGCACTTCAAGCATCATCCACTCACACACTCCCCACAAAGCTATTGGGGCAGCCCCTTTCCCTGGAGCATTAAATCCTACCAATAAAAATTAGGAAAAAAACAAAAACCATGAACAAGGGCTTGATACGCTTGCTGGGCTCTCCCCTTTGCTGGCCATGGCCACGCTCTCCCCTCTGTAGGACCAGGCTGGCTCCCAGGACCGTGGCTCCTGGGGGAGGCAGGGGCGCTGCCCCCCACCCGCCTCGAGGTCTGCTGGAAGCGTTCCTGGCTTGAGGGGGCTGCCTGCGTCTTTTCCCCAGGCATGTGCACCACAGCTCGGCAGGGAACCTGGGGACCAGAGGCTGCGGCAGGGGGATGCCGGTGGCTGGGAGAGGCCCCGGACAAGGAACTCCTCTCCAGCAGGCTCAAAGCTGAGCTTTGAGCTCAGGATAAATTACAGTCATAACAGAGAGCAGAAAGTCTTGGCTTTTATTTGTATTGTTTAAACCTGAGAGCTACCTTCACTGGACAACAGCAAAGACTTCAGGAAACGTGCTCCTCCTTCCGTCCCTCCAGGCCTCTCAGGAGACTGGGCCCAAAGCACCACGGCTGCCACCAGGAGATCCAGGGGCCGAAGCGTCTGGGCTCCGCAGATGCTTACCCTAACTCATAGATAAGTTCCCTTTCCTAAAGGCACAAGGCACAGTGGATACTATTAGTTTCAATTGACACCCCACCCCAAATTCAGTTTCTTTTTCTAAAAACCCTGAGATAACACTTCCATTGGCAGATCCCACCCCCACAACAAGGCAGGGACCATCCTGCCCTGGCACCGACCCGTGCCCACCTCCCACTGCACCGGGCAGAAGGGAGGGGAGGGAGCTCACAAGAAGCTGCCAGAGCAGCAGGAAAGAGGGAAAGCTCCCCCAGGAGCAAAAGACGGATCACTTCAAGGGTCCTGCCCCAGGCAGCGTACACACACCACCAGCTACCCCAGCTGCCTCACGAGAACCCCCTGCTGCCGGGGGGGGCCTTCCCACGCTTGGGCAAACTCATTGCTGAGAGCAGCCAGGGCCTCCGCAGTGGGCTTTGGGGGGGCAGCCCCCAGCTTCGGGGCCTCCACAAGAGGAGCATCCTTCAGCAACGGCCAGGGCTGGGCTCCGTGGGCAGGATCAGCCCTGGGCGTGAAGCAAGCTTGCCTTGCCCGCACCGCAGCAGGAACACGGCCACATCCAACAGCTCAACAAGGGGCAGCACGACACTTCTCAGAGTCCACCCTGAGCAGGAAGCAGGGTCTCCGCCCTGGGGATCTTTAATCCTCACACTCAGGTTACACTGTCTGCTTGTACACTGTGTTAAAAAGGCAGGATCAGGCTGTTCACCTCCCCTCCACTGTAAAAGGGAGCAGCTCCCGGCCAGCATGACCAGCACAGAGTCCTTGGTCCCCTCCAGACCCTCCTTGCAATCCACGAAAGCCCTCAGCTCTGTGTCCTTGTCACAGAGGGGCAGCTCTCCTGGGTCCTGATGTGGTGAAAGGCTCTGGGGCTGGCCATGACCAGCTGCACTGTGACAGCGGGAGGGTCCCGCACCACCCCAGGACACCCCAGAGACATCACCTGGCCAAGCACCGAGGGACGCTGCCCTCACCGCTGGGATCCCCTGTCCCAGCAACCCGTGCTGTGGTGACATCCCTCATCCTCTGCCATGGAGACAGCTGCCCCCATCCCAGGCTTCCAGCTTGGTGCACCAACCCCATCCCAGGCTACTGCCAGCAAGTGGGGAATGCCTGCAAGGGACACGCACTTGGGGACAGAGGAGTTTCCCAAGCAGCCCAGCCCTCCCAGAAAGCCCAACAGCCACAGCCTTTTAGAACTTGCTGGAGGGTATTAAATAATACACATTAAAGTAGGAGTATGGAAATCATAATGCATTTAGTTGTTCCCCCCCCAAAAAAAAAAAAAAACAAAAAAACCTCTACACAATAATTAGCTTCCTGAGTCACCGTCCCTACGAATAACCCCGGGAGCTAAGAATAGGTGAGAGGAATGGCAGCGCAGCCCTGAGGTGCACGAGGAGCCCGCGGCAGCCTCAGCCTCACAAGGACTGGCAGCTCCAGGCTGCAACACCAGCAGCTGCTCCGCCTGGAAACAACACTGGGCTCCTTGAAACTTCCCATAAATACCCCACAGCAGGAGGGATGCTGATGACAAACGGCAGAAACGGTCCTTCCTCAGCAGGGCTAAGAATACTCTGAGCAGTCATCGTGGCAGAGGTATGAATCAGGTGTGTGCCTCCAGCACAAGTGGGAAATGTTATTTTCAGTTCACTTTACCTAAACTAGTCAAGCACTTCCCAGGCTGCTCTCTCCGCGCAGCATGTACCAAAACCCTAAACCCAGCACTGAGACACAGAGAGAAGGGAGCGGGGATGCCCCCGCTTAGCGCCCCAGGAGGGGGTGGTGAGGCATCCCCGCTCTGCCCCCCATCCCTCCAAGGCAGGGCAGGGACCCGACCTGCCACAGGCTTGCCCAGGATGGCTCTGCAGGGCTGTCCCTGTGTCACTCCCGCGGCACAGCTCCTGTTTGCCCGTTTGCTTTAGCAGCAGCCGCATTTATGAGTCTCTATCCTGCCAGAGGCTGATTGACAGCAGGGTCTCCTCTGCTGCCTCAAATGGAGCAACAGCAAAGGGAGGGGGAAAAGAAGGCAGAGAGCAACAAGAAAAGCCTGGAGAAAAAACTCTAACATGAAACTTTCCTTACTAATGGGAGACAACCCTTTTGGCTTGGATCACACCAACCAAGTCATTTCAGCATCCAAACCAAGCAAGACTCCAGAGACAACAAAACACCCATGCTGAGGCAATCCCTGCAAGTGCCAAGACATCCACTCTGGTGCCAGCCGCGCGGGGTCCCTGTGCTGCTGCTGCAGGGAAGGTCACTGCCCCAAGGACAAACCTCATCTGCTGCCATCTAATGCCATCGCACACAGAGCCCTGGAAAGCCTGCCAGCAGCCGAGCCAGCAGGAATTTTTAGATTTGCTGTGAGCAATCCTAGGAAATGCAAGGAACCCAGATGTTTCCTCTCTGGGATGCACTGTGTGGAACATCCCTGGGGGCACACGCTGGGAGGCAAGCAGTCCCAGCATCACACCCTTGGTACATCGCAGGAGGCCCAGTGCTGACGGGAAGGGTGGACTTTGGCACCCCGGGCTCACCTTGGCATCTGTCCTGAGCCTGCCTGGGGCCACATGGGGCCAGGCAAGCCTTGCTGAGCAATTCACCCTAAAAAGCTCTGAGACAAGAGTTCACACCCCAGGTTTTTCCAGTCTTGCTCTGAGCAGGTGATATTGGTTTATTCTTGACAGAAAAGCTTCCCCTGCACTTTTTCCTTTTGCATCCAGCCAGACAAGCGCGGGTTGATGCAACAGATTCCTAATGATGACAGTGAGGTAGAACAGAAATATCAGTGTTCTTTTTGGGGAATTAAAAAAGGAGAGGAAATATTTATTCTAGAGGGGGGGGAAAAAAAAAAGTTCTTGGCACTGCATAGCCCAAGCCTGGTGGGAACTAAGGTGCAGCGCTGTCCTACACTGGCGCCCATCGCCTGTTCCTGCAGTGGCTCGGTGTCACAGCAAGGCGCTGGCCAAGTCTGTGGCCACACCTGGCACCTGCACAGCTCAGCCCTCGCTGGTGCCCGCTGCCAGCACCGGGCACTGCCGCTGCGCACCCGGGACACCCGCCCCTCTGCGCAGGCTTCTGAGCTCGGCGACCACCACGGAAACCCCAGCGCCTCTTTATCCCCAACGTCCCCGTGCGGCTGCCGGGACGTGAGCAAGGCGCGCTGCGGTGACAGAGGGCAGCTCCTCGGGAGCGTGACGGCAGCCGGCAGGGGGCAGGCGGCCCCGGGACCGGCCCCCCCCTTCCCTTCCTTTCCCTTCCCTTCCCCGGGCCGCCCTCCTGACCCAACCGCCTCCGCCAAGGGCGCTGCGCCACGAGCCCGCGGGAGCCGCTGCCACGGCTCCGGCTCGCTCGGGGAGCCCCGCACGGGGCCGGGGCCGGGGCCACGGGAGCGGAGCGGCCGCACGGCCCCGGGCAGCGCAGCGCAGCCCCGCTCCCCCCGCACGCCCCCCCCCGCCCGGGGCCGGGGTCGCGGCAGGACAGCGGGGGGGGGGGGCTCGTGACGTCCCAATGTCATATGCAAATGAGGTGACGTCACCGCGGTCTTCCAGCGCGCCGCAGCCAATGGGGGCCGCGGGCGGCCCGGCTCCGAGCGCGGCGGTGCAGAAACAAACAACGGGCGGGGGGGGGGGAAGCGGGGGAACGGGGGGGGCGCGCGGCCCAGCCCGGCCCGGCCCCGCCGCGCTGCCCTGACCCGGCACGGCACGGCCCCGCCGCGGGCGGACAAAGGCTCCCCGCGGCCGCCGCCGCGCCCCGGCTCCCGAGCGGGTCCGTGCCCAGCGGAACCACAACCCTCCGCCCGCAGCCGGCCCAGCGCCCCGCCGGGGGGAAGGGTCCCGGTGCCGGTCGGACCGAGCCGAGCCGAGCCGAGCCCTGCCCTACCCTGCCCCGCTCCGCCGCCCCCCGCCGCTCCCGGGCACCGGCGGCCCGGCCGCGAGCCGCCCCGCTGCCCGCCCCCCGCAGAGCCGCCGCATCCCGCACTCACCTTGCCGGTGTCGCTGTCGGGGCCGGAGGCAGGGCGGGAGCGCGCACCGCGCGGTTCTGCGCCGCGCCCGCCGCTGCCCCGCACAAATCGGGACCTCCCGACAGCTGATCGTGACGTCACAAAGCGGCCCGCCCGCCCCCGCCCGCCGGCCAATGGGAGGCGGGGCCGCGCGGGGGCCGGGGCGGGGCCCGGAGGTCCCGGCCCCGGGGCGGCGGGGCGGGAGCGGGGGCTGCCCGCGGCCGCCGGGACCCCGCTCAGCGGCGGGGCGGCTCCGGAGCCCGAGCCCCGCGTGGCTCGGCCGTGCTCGGCGGGCCGAGCTGCGGCGGAGCTCCCCGGGTCCGCCCGGCAGCCCCGGGCCGAGCCGGGCGCTCCCAGCTCGGTGCCGCGGGCAGCCCGAGCAGCCGGCGCCCCGTGCGCGGCTCGAGGGGCTCCAAGGCCCTTGGGGGGCTCGTCCCTGCCCGAGGAGGAGCCCCGCGGGGCCTCACCGCGCCGCCCTTGTCGGTGCGGCTCTCACCGGAGGGGCCGCGGTACGGCTGCCGCCGGCCGCAGCCGAGCGTAGAAATTACCCCCTAACCCTGCCGCCGTGCGGGAGCGGCCGCGAATAAACGCCCCGGAACGAATCTTGCTAGGCTTGAGCTTACCCCGGGACAAACCCTCCCGTCCCGTCCCCCGAAGGGCCGCCCGGGCGGGCCCCCCCTGCCCGTCCCTGCCGGCACCGGAGATGTTCCCGGCCCCGCCGCCGCCCCCCCCCCCAGCTGCGAGCACCCAGCTCCACCGCCCGGCGCCAGCCTGCGGCGTGCCGCACGGGAAACCCGGTTGTCTTCCGTCCCCTGGCCGTGCGGCAGCCGGGAGCCGGGAGGCAGGGCCACCCGCCCCGCCAGCGGGGTGAGCTGGCCGTGCCCCGGCCTGTTCCCGCTGCCGCAGGCGGGCACGGGGCCGGTGGCAGCGCCCAGCAGGTGCCTGCGGGTTTCCTGCCCGCGGGGAGCGGCCGCTTGGCTGCGGCTAGGCACGTGGCGGCACGGGACCGGGCGCTGCTGGGCTGTGTGTAACCGGTGGCACTCCGGGCAGTAGGGTGACTGCTGAAAATTGGATGATGGTCGGGTCGGTTTCTGCTTCACCGAAGCGGTTTTGAGGAGCAGCACCAAAAGCTCCCGGCAAGGCGCAGAGCCAGCGTGTAACGCTTTGTTTCAGCGCTGACACCCAACGGCTGGCACGCAAATCAGCCGGGGCTCTCATTATTTCCCTGTCCTTTACTAAAAACAGGATGCTGCGCCCAGCTACCCAAAACTCGACGAAACGAGAGACTGGGAAAGGGTAACGTGACTGGATCTTTGCAAAGCCCTCCAGGAACGTGTCAGCAGCAGCGGGGGGGGCTGAGCACAGGCGTCCCTCCAGCAGCTCCGTGTCCCTGCAGCGTCCTGAGGCCACCTCGCTGCAGCCTGGCCAGGTGCTTGTCCTGGCATCTGGGACGTGGGGCTCCCCTCGTCCCCGTGAGCGTTGCCCCAGTCATTTCCCTGGCTGATGACAGGGTCACACAGGCAACTGCTGAGCACCGTGAAGAAGCATTTCATAACCGTGCCCTCTGGCCTGGGGTTATAGGTCAAAAGTAAGTTTGAGACCTCGCAGCTCCGACATGCCTGTGGATCGGTTTGAGTCACATGGCTTGCTGCCTTTTTGCGAGTTGCATGCTCATAATTTTGGGGCTGGGAGGAGTTGTTAATGAAGCCATGCACAGAGACAATGCTTAAAACACACAGTGTGCGCAACAGAAAAGAGAAAAGGAAAAGGAACTGAGCTGAAGTTGCTCTTCCTCCCTTTCCAGAAGGAGCCCCCAGCCACAGGTCACCCCTGGGTTGCGAGCATGGGCCATGGGTGTGCCCAGGAAGCATGGCCCCCACCCATCCCTCCTGCCCCTTGGGGTGAGGCTAAAGGAAAGGCTTCTGCTTTGACCACTGATCCATTCCCTGTCCCCCTCTGAAATGGTCTAGGAGGTGTCACTGTCACCCACACCTCAGGCATCAGGGTGTCTCCTGCTTCAGCTCCTCAGTGTTTTCATGCTGTCTATTGGGATGGGGTTTCTTGGGAGACCTTGGGAAAAGCTGTTTTTCTGCCTCCTGGACCAAGGAAAGACAGAACACACAGTTTTACAACATTAGAAGTCCTCCTTGCTTTCTTCACTTTTTCTCTGGCCCCTCAAGCTGCAGCCCCAGAACAGGAGGTGTGCTGGCCGTGGGTGGGAGCTCTGCCTCTGCTCACTCTTCTCAAAATTCCCTTTGAATGGGCAAAACTCCCAGCTGTGAGGAATTTCAGGAGAGCCTTGCTAGGGTTTTGTGGCCCAGCAGACATCTGTCCCACCACCATGCCCAAGACCTGGTTGCCCCAGGTGAGCTCCATCCCAGGTCCGCACAGCTCCGCAGCACGGAGAGCAGAGCTGTCCCCTCCCTGCTCCCTTCTCCTCTCTGCTGGCATCAAAGGGGTGCTGCCAGGGAAGCCCGCCCGTGCCAGGCCAGGCTGACATCTGCAGAGCAAGAGTTGGACACAGCCCTTGCCAGACCCAGGACCGTATAGACACAGCGTGGCCCCGGAGCTCATTAGCTTGGAGCTGTTAACGGCCTTTGCTCACGTGCTCCCTGGTGACCGGGGCACCGCTGCTGCCAGCTCTGGGCTTTGCAGCTTCCTCCTGCTGCTGGCATCAGCTCCCAGCCCATGGTGGGCACAGACACCCCCACCCTCCTGCCCAGCCCCCCTCTGAGCATCCTTGGCTCTGCAAGGAGCCGGCCACGTGGAACCTATCATTATTTCAAGGCTGAGGGTGGATCCTTCCCCGGGGACACCTCAAGCTGTTCCTGGGGCTGGACACAAGACCCCAGCCTGAGCAAGGGGCTGAGGGGTGGAGGGGACAGATGCCACCTCCCAGCGATCACAACCCATGTCCCAGCCATGGGACAACCACAGCCCTGCAGCCCCAAGAAACCTACCTATTCCACTGATTTACCTATGGCCCATGTGGCACCTGAGGATGTGGGAAAGCTCTGCCCCAGGTGCAGCAGCAGGCAGGCAGGCTTCATACTGCACATTTGTCCCCAGGGAGCTGCCTATCACCTGGGATGGGGACAGTCCAGGGTGTTCAGAGCTGCAGCCCAGGGCCTGGGGCTGCTGCAGACTCTAAGCATGGGTTTCCAGTAGTGAAGAAGTTTGCCTACAGCAAATAACTGTGAGAGCACTCAGAAAATGCCCAACATCAGCTGGTGAACCCACCTGAGATAAATCTGGGTGTTATATTTACACTTCTCTGGGAAAGAAAAAAAAAAAAAAAAGACAGACTTGCTCTGTATTTGGAGTTTGGGTCAATTGTCCCCATATTCATTTGTGTGAGAGGTCATCAGCTTTCTGCCAGGCAGTGACAAAACATCTTTTGAAACAAGGATTGCAAAAGATTTGGGCCCTGGGAGGCTGCCCAGAGAGGCAGGTGCTCCGGGGCAGCCGAGGGGGACGTGCTGGCTGCCTTCTGCACCCGCACAGCCCATGGTGGGGTTTCTCTCCCAGCCGGGGAGGCTGCAGAGCGCCCAGCACACCCCCTGCCAGGATGTCCCCGCTAGCATCCCCGCCTGACCCTGGCTGGGAGCTCTCTGACTCAGTGCCTGTTTGATTGACGTCCTGTTTTCTACTGGCTTCTTGCTTGGCTTTGGGACAGGAGGAAACAGGAGCTGTCACGATGAGCCCAGCAATTCTCCTCGGGGCAGTTTTGGGGCGTGTGCCTCAGCCAGGGGCGCTGCCTGCACGGATGGGGTGTCCGATGGCTGCACTGGTGCTTGTCCAGTGAAGGTGGGTTGGTAACAGCAGCAGCCCAGAGGGAAAGCGAGCAATGTTTTCCCTCCAGCCTTGGTAAAATCATTTTGGGCGGTAGTAAGTAGCTGGAAAATTTTGCCTTCCCAGGTCCTTGCTCCTGGGGAGAACTGGGAGGACAAGGCCGAGGGGGAGCTCTCAGGCCACCCAGCTCTGTGTCACAAAGTAGCATCAGAGGTGACGAGGGCCAGAGCCACCTGCAACCAGAGCCGTGCTGCTGACATTTCCCAGCCTGGAAGGTGCCACTGGAGCTGCAGGCTACTGTCCCTGTGGGAAAGGGAGCCATGCCCCTGGTGCCCACAGCTTGAGTGCAGGAGGTGGCCATCCCTTCCTAAGGAGCCACCTGGTGAAGTGCAGCAGCTCCAGGACGTACTGTACTCGGGGACAGGAGCCCCGTGTCCTGGCCCACCTGGGTGCCAGGCCCCTGCCTGCCCTGCTGGGCCTCTTTAATGTCAGGGCCAAATCCTGCCAAGCTGACCCTGGGCAGGGTCCCAGCCTGGCTGTGCTGTGCTGCAGCCACTGGGCAAGGGCAGGTCAGGCCAGGATTCCACGGGACTGCCTCTGCACCTCCAGGCTGGGTCAATCCAGCAACCTGCAACCGTCAGCTGGTGCAGAAGAGGGTTTCTGGCTCTTTTGACTCTAGCCACATATTTGTCTTGTGCACGATGAGACTTCGGATGCTGGTCAAGCTGGAGAGCGGCGCTGAGCTGAGCTGGACCCAGCCAGGCAGGGGAAGCTTGGTCCTAACAAGGCAGGAGTGAAGAACTGGGCTGAGTTGAACAAAAAGCAAAGCCCTGGCCACCTGGCCAGGCTGCCCTGCTGGAATTTTGGCATGGATTTGCTCGTGGCTTGCCTGTCCGAGCTGGAGCCCTGGGGCTGTGACCGAGAGGCACTCACACTGAGGAGCGAGTGCCTCTGGGCCAGGACGCGCGGCAGCGGTGCTCGCGGAGGACGCCTCTTGGCAGCAGCACCCGCGTGCTTGTGGCGGGCACCGAGAGCATGCTGGCCCATCCGTCAGCTCAGCCTGCTCACTGGTGTGCACCAGTTTATTTTAAATCACTCGCTGTCACAGGAGGCAGGAACTACCTACACTCGAATTCAAGCCAGGACAGTTAAGAGCAAATAAAATGAAGCCTCGGTCTTCTGTTCCTAGGGCTGGGAGAATTAAAGGTGGGGAAATCACTCTTCTGTGCATGCCCAGCCTTGCCTGCTCAGTGAGGGTCGAGCGTGGGCCGAGCGGTATGTCCCGCAGCAGCAGTTCACTTTGCTGGTGTGATCCAGGCTTGCCTCTTCCCTTTGGCCCTACACCCCTCGGCACACAGCCACACCGCGCCTTCCCAGCAGCTGCTGTCCACAGGGGACACTGCTCTGGCCACCACCATGGCGCTGTGGTGCCGTGGTGCCATGGCCCAGCTCTGGCATGGACACAAAGCTGTTCCCTCAGGCATTCTGGATCACTCGCTCCCCTGGTGCTCTCCCATTCCCACTGTGTGGCCAAAACCTCACCATGGGCATCCTCACCTGGAGAGCCTGAGTAAAACAGGGAGCGCTGACCCCCACCCGCCAGCAATGAGTTTTCTGCCCAGAGGCTGTTTTTGTCCCCCTGTGCAAGGAGAGGGGGCCCTGAGGTGCCTGGGAGGGGGGGACATGGGCTGGCTTTGGGGTGCCCACACTGCACTCAGCTGCCCTGGCCCTGCCACCAGCATCGGTGCTGCTCTGCTGTCTTTTCCTCAGTGGTGACTTTTCCGCACTCTACAGGGCTGGTGCTGCAGCAGGTCCCTGGGACAAGGGATGTTTATCCAGCACTCAGATCAACCCTGATCTTTAAATAAACTGGGAGGATCTGTTCCAGGCAGTGCCCAGGCTCCTCAGCCGTGTTGATGTCTATCCTTGCAGTGACTTCACCTTCGCTATTTCCATACCATCTTCAGCCTGCAACACGCGGGCCAGCTGCTGTCTGTGGGCAACAAGTGAAGGACGGAGCAGACATGGGGCAATTTTTCTATGTGCTGCCCGTGAGCTGGTCGGTGAGGTTCTCTTCATGCAGAGTGCTTTGGTATGGGGACCCTGTTTAGCAGCTCTTTACGTGCTTCTTGATCAAGACTGTGTGGCCAGGTGTGAAAAGTGGGGGAGGGACCTGGGGAGCTGATGGTGAGCCTGGAGCAAGCTCCCCTTGTTGGGACTTTCCTCCTCGTTGAGCTTCTGTGGCTGCAGTAAAGGCCTTATGCTAGCACTGAGCAGTCTTTGGAGCCTAACAGCACAGCTACCCACAGAGACAGAGGGGGGACACCAGGACAGGAGATCTCCTCTGCCTGCTGCTCACAGAGAAATGTGGCCGTGCTCCCGGTGCCACCCAGAGCTTAAGGCCAAGAGAGCTCCCAGTACAGGAGGGCAGCTATAAATGTCCTGCCCCAAGCAGGTTTTGCTATATTGAGGGGAGGAAGGGAACACTAAAGTCTTCTCATAAACTGCAGTCTGACTTTCTGCTGAGATGATAGGAACGGATTCCTGGGTGCTCCTCTGAGCTTTTATAAGTGTGCATCCCTGCTCCGGCCATTTCCCTACCCCATCCTCCCCACACCCACCTCAGCAGCTCAACCATGGTGAGAAAGCCAGGGCCACGTCCCAGATGGGGCCAGCACCCGCAGAGCAGCACGGCCACGTGCTGCAGTGCCAGGGAGTGCAGCCTCCTGCGGCACGGCCACTCTGCTCCGTCCTCTGTGCTCCCAGGGCCATTTGTGCTTCCAGGGTTGTCCCCAAGGCCGCATGAAGGCAGTGGGGCAGTAGCACCGTGGGGCACAGCCACATCAGGGCCACCATTGAGAAATGTCCCACCCCAGCACGGTGCAGCTTGTGCCTGACAAGAGCTGACAGTCACAGGGCTGCGACACCCACAGGTCTCAGAGGGGTTGGGACAAATGAAGGACGCTCAGCGGGAGGGCTGAGTCCCAGTCTCGTCTCTCACCTTTGTCCTGTCTGGGGACAGCGCTGGCCTTTCCTGGGTGCCTGGATGCTGCCAGCCCTGGGCCGGCCCTGCCGGGCACAGCTTGTGTTACTGCAGGGATGGGGAGGGAATTGACACCATGGAGCTTGCTGGCAGAGGAGCAAAAGCCCTGGCGGCCTCCCAAGTCTTTCAAAAGCCCTCCCCCAGTTGAGTGAGGCCAGGCAGAACCTCAGCACCTCTCTGCGGGGAGCTGGAAGGGGAGGCAGGGTCACAGTGACATTGGTGATGGGGCTCCGGACTGGAGGGTACCGGAGGACAGGGGCGAGTCTTTGCTGTCTGGGCACCATCCCAAGACCTTTCACACATACAGGAGTTTTTAAACAAATACATCCAGCCCCTGATTGTGGTGTGGGTCGCTGACTGTCACAGTCCATCCACATCCTGGCTGCAGATCAAGCACAAGGCACGGCTGAAGCACATGAGCAGTGTTTGCTTGGCCTGGATCTGCCTGGGTTCATCATACCAGGGCTCAGCGCTGGGCTGAACCTGCAGTGCTCATGCCTGGGGCATGTCCGTGTCTCTTCTTGCAGCAGCACTGCACCATCCCCCAGTGACTCTGGGCATCTGCTCCCCACAGCCTTGCATGCCACAGCTGCTGTTGGAGACCTCAGAGAGGTCTGGCTCGGCAGCGAGCTTTAATGGCCTCAAGAGGGTGACCCAGCATCTGTGCCTGTCAGTTTGCACCTGGGGCCGTGGTCTGCCCCAGCACAGAGCTTTCCGAGGCGCTGACCTTAAAAAGCGCACATCACGGGCTGCTTGGAAGGGTTCTGCTCCCAGGCTTTTCCACTGGGCCTTGGCAGGCACCCCTGCCCTGCCAGCCGAGAGCTCCCACCCAGCGAGGCTGTCACCCAGCCCAGCCCCAGCAGCCTTAAAAGGCTGCCCCCACGGGGACCAAGCCCCAGTGCGGCCCTCAGAGCCCTCTCCATGATGCATGTGGAGGAAAAGCTTCGTTCCGAACCCACCCAAGCAGCAGATGTACTGTTCTCCCACACCCTGAAGCCCAGGTTTCTGCTGCTCCTGCTGAAAGTCTCCTTGGAAGGAGGAAAAGCAGCAAAGGCCTTTCATGGCATTTTGGAAGAAAGGTTTTTGTTTCACCTTTAGCAAAGATAATTTATTTATCTTGGTTGCACTGGTATTAAATGCAATAAGCATACAAAGCCATGCCACAATGCATTTTAAGCGACTGTGACGAGGACAGCGCTTCTGTCTGTTGGATGGGGCACTGCTGCAGAGCTGCCTCCAGTGCACCAGACCCTAGCCCCACCGACAGCCCTGGGGACATTGGAGCCAGGCAGGCTTTGAATATCTACTGAAAAGCCCTAGGAAGGAAAGGGGGCTTAAAACATTATTTTCTCTCTCTCTCTCTCTTTCTTTTTTTTTTTTTTTTTTTTTTTTTTGAGTACTAATAAAAAGACCCAAAAGCCCATTTGCCTTCTCTTCAACCCCCTTCCAAACATTTGGGTATTGGACAATGCTGAAAACTCGGAACCTGTGATGCATCAGAGCACGAGAGTGAGCAGGGACCATAAGTCAGCACACAGCCCAAAAATAGCACAGGAGGGTTATCTGAAAAATGCACTAAATATAGACAAAACCAGTCCAGGCCCCCAGCTGCAGCGCGGGCGGCCTGGCATGCAGCTGAGCACCCCTTGCAGACAGACGCCCCCTCTGAGGGGGCCTCGTCGCCCCAGCTCAGCACAGAGCAAGCTCGCAGCTCGCCGCCCGCACAGCCCGCAGGCAGGGCTCCTCTCCAGGGCAGGGCGTTCAGCTCCATTCACAGCACTGACTGGGAAACCCTGCAGTTTTACAGCACTTCACAGCACTGTAAAAGCTCTACCCGGCAGTGGTACCTCAGGGGCAGAAGCCTCACCCTGCACTGCGCAACATGGTGACCCGGTGCTGCGGCTCTCGGGGCAGGGGACGGGCAGCCATGTGCCCCACGGTGCCGCCTGCCTGGGCCTGCAGCTCCATCTGGGCACCGGCATCCCACAGCTCTGTGTCCTTCCGAGATTTGGTGATTTCTGGTTATTAGCTCCTCTGATTAGGAAATAAAACCTCCCCCTAAGATGAGGACTGAGACAATGGCAGAAAATGCATCTGATAGGGAGGGCCAGGTCTTGGTGTGGAGGCTTTGAAATGTGGTAGGCAAGTCTCCTTGAAATAAGTCCGAGAGCCCTCGAGGTCCTCAGGGCTCACGGGCGAGCGGCTCTGGAGCCAGGCACGTGCTGCGGGTCCCAGCCTGCCTGCTGCCGTCAGGTCAGTCTCGTGAGCGAGTCACACCTGTAGCACGAGGCTGGCTCCGTCAGCTGGGGTTGTCAGTGTGCTTTATTAACAGATTGGAGGTAAATACTTTGCCAGGCATCTCTGACGCAGAGTGCACAGGGGTTGTGAAGAGGTGCTTCACCTGACAGCCAGCACACCTCCCCAGCACCGCTGCTCCTGATTTCTTCCTCATCTCCAGCCGCAGTTTCGGCCACTGAAGAAGCTGGTTTTGCAAGGTCAGCAGCACAAACACACCTGGTGACAAGACCTTCCTTGATCCGCTGGGCCGCGGGGCTCGGCCCACATGGTTAATCACTTCTTTCATAAACACCGTGTCATGGTGCTGTAGATTAGCTCTCACAAACAGCGCCAGCCGCCCCCCCCCCCCCCCCCCGCCCCACCCTTGCCCGTGCATAGCACCGTGACAGCGTGGTGAGAAGGGGCCGGAGGGGTGAGGTCGGGAGCAGGAGGGGACACGCTGGGCCCATGCCAGGGGCGAGTGTCCGAGCGCTGGCTGGTGCCAGGGTTTGCAGGGCTCGTGCCCCCTGCAAGCCCACCCAAGCAAGGAGAGCAAGCAAGGAGGTTGTCGGGGGCTGATCCATAGCAGGGGGATGGAGTCAGGCATGGGGGGCTCTTGGGAAGGGTCACAGCCATACCGTACCATTCACCTAGCCCTGCATCAGCATTCTCAGGTCCAAGCGACAGCCTCCCAGGCAGCTCTGCAGCCTCTCTTCCCAGGTGGGCCAAACACAGAAGTTTCATTTCAGTGAGCTTTCCTGGTCTCATCTGCAGGAGGGCAATGACACCAGAAAGAGCATGTTTTGGAGAACTTGTGGTTTTCTGCCTACAAACCTCTTCACCTCTGAACCATCGCACACTTAGATAAAAAGCTCTTGCAGAATGGCTTCTCCTGCAAAACCCATGTTGCTCCAGTTTGAATGTTTGTGTGTGTGTAACTCAGGTTGTTAAAACAACAACAAAAAAAAACCTTTTACTTCCTGCTCTTCCACCACTGAAGGCCACCGTGCAGGTGATGCAAGAGCTGGCTATGATTGCAGTGTGGCTGCAATCCCTCTGTGCCTGGGGCAGTGAGGGTTGCGCAAGGGGTATCGGTCGGGCCAGGTGTGAAAGTAAAGCCAGCAAAGAGACCACTGCTCCCCCCACGCTGCAGGGAGGGTGTAGAAAAGCAGTGGGGAGGACTGAAACAATGCTCATGGTTGTGATAAAGTGTTTTAGAGGCACCTGGTTCAGCCTCCAAAATGCTGCATTAAGCCGAAATATTTTAATTCCAGTACTTGCACTTTCCATTTGGGGCTGGCACCAGTGGCGCCGATGCAAAAAGTTGCCACCAAAGAGGACAGGAGTCGTGTATGTGCTTATCTTTAGGAGCACTGTCGTCCTCTAAACAGGCCAGGAAGCTAAATGTGGCATCATAATCGCAACCCTTTCCACCAGCAATCTGAAGAAACAAAGATGAATCTGAATGATGATGAGCTAATTTAGCTGACACCCTAGAGAGGGAGGTGTCCATCCCTTCCCTGCTTTGCTGAGCAAGAGCAGCATGCCAGAGATGGGAGAGCAGCTCAAAACAACGGGTGTCACCCTGGGGACAGGAACTGGCCCCAGCAATCCAGCCAGGCAGGTGGAGCCAGGGGCAGTGGGGAGCCGGAGAGACAGGTTTAGGATGGGGACGGCACCTCCCCAGGGCCTCCTCACTGGGGAATTAGGTCACAGCGGGGCCTTTTTGTGGGCACACACTGAGACAGGTGGGCTCCTTGGCCTCTGCTCTGCACAGGGTTCCCTAAATTTGAAAGAAGTGATGTTCTCGGGTGGTCAGGCTCCCTTTCGGGTGGGGGGATTTGGCCGTGGCCGGACAGGGGATGCAGAGCAGGGCCGGGCGCTGCAGCTTGTGCGTGGCGCTGGTCCTGGTGCATGGTGCTGTCTGTGCTCACTGCTGTGTGCCTGTGCAAGAGGAGGCAGTTGGCAGGGGACTTTTTCTGGAATGAAAACAGGAGAAATGCTGCAAGCAAGACACTGGCATAAGCATCTTACAGGGCAGCTCACAGCTGCATCATTCACAGGAGACACTGCTTTCCAGGTGTTTGCCCATTGCTTCCCCAGAACTCAGGCACTGGGAGATCCCAAACTAGCCAGAGATCCCTCAACTTGCTTTATCCAGTGCTTAGTGGCAGGGGCTTGTCTGCAGCAGAATAACCCCCTTCTCCAGAGGCAGCAGCTGAGCAGCCCCTGCCCAGCACGTGGCCAGCTCAAGGCTGCAGTGAGGCCACGTGTGATGGCACGAGGGAAGCGGAAGGGTTTTGAGATTTCCTCCCAGCCTCTGCCCCTGGGTGCTCTGCAGAGACTCACACACCATGGGACGGATGGATACAGACTTCAAAGTGCCACGTCCCATGGGACAAAACTGCCAGGGGGGAGGTGACTCTTCCCTGAGAGATGGTCACAAGGCTCAGCACCCAGCAGCAATGCTGAGCATCTGGAGTGGTGGCAGAGTCACCACCAGGCGAGTCATGCATCAGGATGGCCACGTGCGTGACAACAAATGGCCACAGGTGCAGGCTTGGGGAGGGAGAAGTACTGAGGTCACCAGCAGAGTCACCGGCATGTCTGAGCACCAGCCACCTCCATCCCAGCTGCCCAGAGCATCTTCCAGTGCCTCCTGCTGGCAGCAACCCCCATTTCTGACCAGCCTCTCCCTGGGAAGGCTGTCCCCTCCTTTTCTTCCCAACACCCCCGCCTATAACAGGAGACTGTCCCCACTGTGCTGGTGCCATGGGGACACCCTGGGAGCACTCCGGGTTGGGGTAACCCACACCCAGGCAGCAGTGTCACCCTCAGCCCCAGGAAGGATCCCAGCCTCAGCATCAGCTGGCACCAGCAGAGGGAGCTGGAAGTCCTCTGCTCAGAGGACCCATGTCACCCATGCTGCTGCCCTCCTGCTTGGGATGGGACATGCTGCTGCCCACACCTCTTGCCTGGGCACTTTGAGAAGTGAGAGACAACCACAGCCACTTTCCTGAGCTGGTTTGCTTGTAATGACCACCTTGCACCAGGGCTGGAAGAGGGCAGAAATTTTTTTTTTTACCGTAAAAGCCTGGAAGCATCTGGCTGGGGGCAAGGGGCAGGGGCATGTGACCTTGGAGCAAGGAAGGGATGTCCCCAGCTGCACCAGGGGGAACACAACAGGAGCACGTGGCTGTGGCCCTGGCCGAGGGGTTTGGTGTGGTTTGTCACATGAAATGGTGGCACAGTCACCCCAGGAAGTCCAGCCAATGCAACCCACCAGCGCTCCTTGCAGCATGGGAACATGGCACAGCCCGCGTCCCAAAGCCCTGGGGGTGACATTGCCTGGAGGAGCTGGGACATCGGAGGCTGGTGGGGTGGCACGGGCAGAGGCAGAGACTGACCCAGCCATAGCCTGACCTGGGGAATTTTCTAACAAAAAAGGTCAGTGTGTTTTCAAGCCAGAGGCAGTGCCTTTCTCCAGGAGGGAGGCATGGAAATGGTCTCCTAAAAAATGTCTCTAGTGAAGGGTGATTTATGTGGAAAAGTGGCCTCAGAGAGGCTCCATTGCTCCTTGTCCCCAGAGAGGACAACAATGAGGCAGATGGTGGGGACAGGGGCAGCTGTGGGCAGAGTACTACAGGTGACAAACTACCCTGAACAGCAGCAGTTCGTGTCTGGGCAAGCACCAAGGGGGCAGAGCAGAGGAGTGTGTGGTGAGTCCATCCTTACACTGTTCAGCTGCCACTTTGCTTGTTTCTCCCCAAAGCAACCTGTTCTACCGCAAACCACAGGCAGAAAATGTTTCATTATTTGGACACCGGGGATCACTTGCAGTTTTCAGTTTCCACCTACATTTCAACCCAGAAAATTTACCACTGCCTTTTTCTTTTCTTCCAGACATTTCTGTGGAAGGTTTTTCCTCTTTTCTGACTAGAGCTTTAATCTGTTGTGCTTCAGTTCACTTGAGAGCAAGAAGAAATCAGTATTTTAGCCTGACTTATGCCTCCCAAGCCCCAGGAGCTGCAGGAGGCATTGACTCAACAGACGACCAGATCTGTGCACCCAAATCCCCTGCACCTGGCAGCCACCTGTGCACTTTTTTTTGCTCTAGCATGTTTTTTTCAAATTAATAGGTATGCAAATACAGAGCAATCAGTGTTTTGAATAGTCTGACCTAAAATATTTTTTAGTGAGGCACAAAAACCTGAGCCTTCACCTGTGCCTGTGTCTTGGGTTTCAGAGTGAATAGGTACATAATGGTTTGTTTCAATATAAGAAGCATCATTCCCTGTGAGGAGGGTAACTAAGAGGAGCAATTAATCTTGTAATACATTTGTATGCCAGGTTTTAAATAGTTACAAGAAAGCAGGTAGAATGCTTTGGCACTGCCTCCCATTGCAAATGTTCAGATATTGAAGTGTCTCTTTGCAAGTGTTTCATCTCTGGGCTGCTTTGAAAGTGAACGTTTGATGCTTTCTCGTGTCTGGTGGTATTGTAACGTGGGAGAGATGCAAAGCATGTCTTAGCCGTAAAATAAGACATTAAGGGTTGTGACACGCATATAGCCCCTGGGAATTTCTACAGATACACATGCAAGCAGGTGCCATGGGGTTTGTAGAGAGAGGGTTTTCCACTTTGTTGAAGTGGAAAAAACAGGCTTTGGGCACACACTAACTCTTCTTCGAGTCTGAAAAAGAGGCACACATCTTTAAATCTAAAAAAAGTACAAGTCAAAAGGAATAACACTGAGAACAAGCTATTTGATAGTTAGGCTGAGAAATCTCTGACGCCTGCACTTGATCTGGTTTCTCCTACGCTAGAGCAATGCCTGCCACTACTGAGAACTGCCAAGGATTTGGGTTTGCTATAAATCTCATCTCATACGGGGAAGAAGGTGGAAACAGGACAGTACAAACACACAGGGTTCCCTAGAGTAACTTCAGCACATTTCCTATGGCTGTTCAGAAGAGCAGACACAACTAAAAAGAAGGTTTTCGGCCCTGCAGTGCGTGTCTGCACCACTCTCCAGGCAGGGGACAGGAACAGTGCTCAGGTACCATTCACCCCTCTCTGCAGCACAGGAGCTTGTGCAGCCCCTGTTAGAATTTTGGAAACTCTTCCTTGTGGACGTGTCCTCCTGCTACACACCGCGAGGGAAAGCTACAGCCCTTGCTCCAGGCGGTGCCATGGGGATGGCACGCCTGGGCCTTCCTGTCCCACCTCCAGCTCACACGAGACCAGTCCCATGTCATCTGGCCATAGGCTTCCCACTGCTCCCTCTCCCAGCATCATTGTAGCCCCTCCAGTAGTTCCAATGTGGACGTGGAAATATAACTGCAAAGTGAGCCATGGTCTTATTTTCCTTTAACCTGTTTTTCCATGTTGCCAACTTTGTTCCTTGTGTTGGGCTTGATCTGGGCTGAAATGCCCAGATGGCAACGTGGCACTTTCCTGAACTGACTTTCTGTGGGAAACTCCCTGAAACTAACAGTGTTTCATCAGTCCAAATGAAAATGTACAGAATCCATGGCATTGAATGAGGAGTGCTTCTAGATGTCATCCAGGGTTGCCAAATGATGGAGGTGAAACACGTGCACTTCCTGGGGCTGGTGTTGGTTTTGTGACATTGGTTTGGATCAGAATTGAGCTGAGTTTGGGCTCAAAGTTTAGTCTGTTTTTTTGGAGGAGGTTGCAAGACACCTGAGTTCAAAATCTTCGATGTCATCATTTAACCTCCGTGGATGAGCTGGAAAAATATTCATCCAGACCTTTACTGTGTTCCAGCTTAGCATCAGTCTGAGGGAGGTGGGGTTGTTCAGCCTGGAGAAGAGAAGGCTCCGGGGAGACCTCACAGCAGCCTGGCAGGACCTAAAGGGGCTGCAGGAAAGCTGGGGAGGGACTCTTTGTCAGGGGTGTAGCGATAGGACAAGGGTAATGGCTTTAAACTAAAAGAGGGTAGGTTTAGATTAGAAGTAAGGAAGAAATTCTTTACTCAGAGGGCGGTGAGGCACTGGCACAGGTTGCCCAGAGAAGCTGTGGATGCTCCATCCCTGGCAGTGTTCAAGGTCAGGCTGGATGAGGCCCTGAGCAACCTGATCTAGTGGGTGGTGTCCCTGCCCATGGCAGGGGGTTGGAACTGGATGGGCTTTGCGGTCCATTCCAACCCAAACCATTCTGTGATTCTATGAATGGATTTCCATGTGGGGGCCGCTCCCTGGACTGGTTTATGCAGCAGGGATGGACAGAACACATGTCAGAAGGAAGAATATATGATTACACTACTTTAGAAAAAGAAATATTTTCACTGTAACTAAAACTGCACACAACAAGGTGGATACTGTATTTCTGCTGCCTTTATTCCCAAAGAATACAGAATCTAAATTTGTCCTCTAGTGCCCTAAACAACATTGAGCTTCCACAGTGCAAAAAGACAGGCAAGATTTCGCACAGGAGTGCCAACCCCAATAACCCTCCAGCCATCCTTCCAAAAGCCGCTACGTGTTGTATGATGAAGCCTAACAGAATTGCCTGGCAACACGTAACACATGCATGTGGACAGCAATCTAGCCTCTGGCTCCACCACACGTTCACAAGAAACACTTACTAACAAGGACTGGTCTTGTAGAGTGTAGGAAGAAGGCATTTTGCATTGAAAATGAACGCGAAGCATCAGCTCGGTGACATGGTTTAGTTCCTCTGATGAGGAGAAATCACGTGCATTTACTTGCCTCTACCTCTGTCTGTCAACAGCTGTTCCCTCCAGGCCAACTTCAGGAGAAGCACTCTGCTTTCAGGAGCTGACTGACCAGGGCAACCCTTCCACCACACAGTGAGAGGCTGTCCAGAGGAAGAGGGAACTAGGATGCTGGCTGTAGGAATACACACATGGTTTAATAGGCAAGCACTGTGATACAGCGTAGACACAGCACATGCTTGCAGGTGCTTGGGCAGATGCACTGCTTTCAGGAGGAACAACCTGGCTCACTGGGCATTTAGGGTCTCCCACAGCCACAAAGAATAGGGCCAAAGTGATCTACAGTCATGCAAGAGGTCAACCCCTTGTGGTAAAATAGCAGCTCTCCCATCTGAGACGCTACAAGTTCATGCACAAAAGACCAAACAGAGGGTAATCACATGGCACACCTTGCTTTAAATCCTCCTCCCTGTTGCTCCCACTGACACACTCCCCAGTCATTGGCAGGATCATGAGCCCAAGGAGGTTCAAACAGGCAGAAAGCTCAAGCTCTCAGTTGCCCTGCCATCACATCCAGCCTACAGTTGCTTTGCTCAAAGCAAGGGTCAAACACCATAGCTTTCCTCCCTTGTTCGAGAGCGCCCAGTTCTAGCCCTGAGACCTGATGCAGCAAGCTAGAAATGAGTGAAGGCTGCAGAGGTGACTCCCTGCACTGGAATTACCCTCCCAGCAAGAGGATGTCTCCAGCTCCCCTGCTTGGAAAGGCTGATGGAAAGCAGACTCTTCTATGCAGGTGTTGTTAAAATTAGGTGGTTTGGTCAGAAATGGTTGGTCTTCCCTCTCATCCAGATGGGTCATCGGGTTGTGCCATACCTTCTAGCTTCCCCTGCCACACAACTGTACTGTGCAGCACTTTTCACAGACAAAATTAGAAAGGTAGGTCTTTTCCCTGTATTTTTTGAAGAATAGAACCATTTAACTTCAGAAAACAAATTTTGCAAGAAACGAAAATATGTCATTGGATAATGGTGATTTCTTCTAGATCTCTATTTTGTTCAGGACATTTGATCTCCATACACAGAACACAAGTAACTTTGCTTGCCAGATTTTGGGAGGCATGCTGAGCAGGGTCCAAGGCCTCCAAGGAGACTGGAGAAGGTAGCACCAGACCTCTAGACGTATTCCTCTAGTTTCTGGCTGCAGTTCTGGATGAGACAACCTAGAGCTAGTGTCACTTCTCCCCATTTAGTCCCTCCAGACGGTTTCTGTTGACTATCATTCCACAATATACTTCAATATTCCCTGTTCTTAAAATTGCTCATTGAACCTGGCATGCAGAAGGGACGTGACACAGGGCCAGTCTGAGCACCCTCTCTCCGAGCATCAGCATGGCACGTCTCTCTGGGAGCTCATCCCAGTCAAGTGGCACTGTGGGTCTCTTGATGCGTCAGCTCACTTGACAAGCTGAAAGCCAAATGAGACACACCAGCCCCATTTCTGTTTGTTTTCTGAGCTTCACCTTTGCTGCACTTCTTTCCTTCCAATGTCATTGTAAGATTAACCCCTGTCCATTATTTCAGGTCTTTCCTCTTTTCCCGTCCCTTTCCCTGGCTTCATCTTGCAAAAGCTTCTCTGACCTACTCTCTGTGACATTTAATGTTTTTATATAGACAAGTCAAATGAAATACTTTTGAAAATAGTTCCTCCCATGTAACCAGGTAGTACGAACTAGTATCAAAAAAAAAAAATTAGAAAATCACACAAGTTGTAAACAAGTGGTAAATGTCTGTCTGTTAAGCAGAAGAAGAGCAAAGAGCAGCCCCGGAGAGTGATGCCTGAGCAAGATGTCCCATAGCGCTGGCAGCAGCTGCCCTCAGCTGCCCTCCACCTCCTCACGGCCAGGTGCTAACACCTCCCCAGGCTTGCCCCTGCCTCTTCTGCACTGGCTGCACTCTGCCCGTCCTCGTTGCAGGGACTTCATGCCGACTGCTGAAGGCCATCGTCTTCCTGGACTTGGACAATGCTTCTAGGGCAAAACTGCAAAAACCCCTAAGGATTCTAGGTTAAATCATTTTGCAAAATCTTTCAGGCTTCCTGAAATATTTTGGTCTCTTCCAGCCCTCCTTCTCCCACAATAATTATTTCATCTATTAAGCTTGACATAAATCATCTTTTTTTCCATTTCTCAATGAGGTTTAATTGCAAAACAGTATGCAGTGCTATACAACATCAGGGGCGCTTTTTTTTTTTTTTTTTTTGTGCATTACTGGTAAAATGCAAGGAGACAAGACAGGACAAACCTGCAGGAACCTTCCCACCCTGTATCAGTGCCCTCTGCCTCTGAGGACAATGGGTAGAGCCCCTGTGCCCTGCGGCACTGTCTCTGTGTACCAACTCCCCTGGGCCAAGGCCCCAAGTGGCTGGGGGACACCCGTTGGTTTTGCTCCCCACCACTGGAAGCTTTGGGGTTGTGAGCTGGTCCCTGAGCCAGGGGAAGCTTACTGCAGGAAAAGTGCAGGAGTTGTGAAGGGGGTGTAGGGGAGATTCCTTGCTCAGGGTGCAATGGAAATGGGTTCCCTGGGTCAGTACAGGGGTGCTTGCAAGGCACCTCTGTATTTTGCCTGAAAGCACACTCTTGCCTTGATGGCAAATAAATCCAATAAAATGGCTCAGAAAAGCAGGTGCTGCTCTAGCAGTCCCCACAGCATACAGAAGCATGGGGCAGCTCAGCAGCTGTCAGCCAAAAAACAGCTTTGTTTTCTTAAAACACACCAACGCCCCTGCATAACCAGGCAAGAAGGGGGAGCATCCATTATACAAACCGACCACTTTATCACACAGGCAGCAAAGGCTGAAGCAAAAAGAATGAGCCACGTATTTTAGAACCACAGTGCACAGCACCTCCTCAGCTGCTTGCAGGCAGGACTTGCTGATGGGCAGGAGAGGGGAGCTGGACCCTTGGATCCATTTTCCTTAGGAGCTGTGCTGCCCAGCTGGTCTCCCACAGGGAGACCACAGACTGAGAAAGCGAGCGTGATACACAGAGCTGCTTTTCATAACCATCTTCACCTTTTCAGCCTCTCCTCGCTCCAGCTGTTACAAACCTGCCTGGTTTCCCTTTGCATGAAAGGGAGGAAGGAAACGGGGCAGCTGGCTGTGAATGCCCAGCCTGTGTCCTTGGGATTCTGGATCTGACCCTGTTTGGTATAAAGGGACATAAAGCCAACATACTATTTGATCAGGGAAAAAACAACAACGAAGTGCTTTATTTTTTCATTCATTCTAGATGAGTGAATCTAGGAGATCCACAAATATCTTCAGTTGAAAGAAGTATTGTCTTGAATACTGCAGATCTGGCTGTAAATTTGTTGCCATGTTAGAACTGATATTAGGCTCTTTGTTATATTAAAGCTACAGAGATGGAGAAGTCGAAGAACTGAATGCATTTAGCAGAGCAAAGACAAAGTGATTATCCTCAGCAGTGAGATGGCAGGGAATCAGTAGCAGCATGTTTCATTTCTGTTTCATTAGCCAGGTTATTCTGCCACCAGGATTAAAGCAATGTTGTGTCCAAACGTGTGGTCCCATTATTTGGGAAAGCATGAACAGCTTGAGGGCTTATCTAAATACAACAATTAGAGCAGCCACATAAAAAATGTTGAAGTGACAGCTAATCGAGAAATTTGTGAGCCCCAGAGAGCTCTTTAAAAGGTCACTTTCCAATCAAGATTGGCTCAGCTGCTGTAGTGCTGCTGGCTGTAAGGGTGAGGGACTTCTGGTGATGGTAAAAGGGCAAGCTTTGCACTGACCCCTTGCTTTGCTGAAGACCCTTTCCAACAGCTTCATTGCTGGCTTCCACACTTACCTACATCCACAGGACTCATACTCCTTTTATTTCTTTTCAAATCATTTTTTCTTTTTTTTTCTTTTTCTTTTTCTCTTTTTCTTGTCATAACTACCACAAGATGTTGTTTATCTTCAGGCAGCTCAACTCCTCATTCCTCTCTGAATGGGCAGTTCTGGCCAGGAGAGAGGATTTGTCTTGGATCTTGAAATAAAGGATTGAGCTGTCCTTGACTAGACTCTGTCTAAATCTGGAGCTCCTGACAACATGTGGTAGTTTTGTTTGGACTATTCCCTCTATACTGAGTGCTTCAGTCAGTCTCAGCTCCAGGTTGCTATTATGGCAATGATAAACTAACCAAGCCTTGTTCCAAATTCAGCTTTGTCAAGAATAGATCACTAAATCTAAGTTGCATTTATTTTTGGATGCAGTCTGAGAATTTGAAGAGCCTGAGCCTCTTTAGTTTGGCTTCTGTCAACATCAGCTCTTTGAAGGAGTAGTTGGCGTGGTTCTGACCTGTTGACCTGTGAGCAGATGACCTGGACCTACATCAGTAACCGGTGGGCAGCTGGAGGTGGTATTTTGCTGGAAAGCTTCTTATTGCCTTTACTGATTTCTTACTCAGTACCTCCATGCAAAGAAGAGAAGACAGAAATAAATCCATTCACAGATGGGTTTCTCCTCACTGATAACCATACTCCTCCAGCCTGGACAGTGTGAACATCCTGGTAATGTGATACCTTGGCCCACTGAAACACTGAAATTCCCCACTGGAAAAGTATCTTTTTTTTTTTTTTTTTTAAACTTCCCCCTGCTGTTTTAGGAGCCCTGGTCTGTCCCTGTTACCTTCTTCTAGACTTCAAGAGTGAGGCAGAGGTTAAATAAAGGATTTGATAGATGCTATGTAAAATAGGCCCCTACAGAGAAAGATCTTTGCTAGCTAGGGAGACGACACAGGTGAGGTTTGTGGGCTCAGCATCTCTATGCTGGTTGTTTAAAAGAAAATCTTTAATTCTTGGGATTTCTGTGCAAATGTAATTGTTTATAGTGCATCCATCTTGCATTCACACATCTCTGGAGCAGCAGTCATATAGACTCAATCAATGCAGACTCAATCAAGTGCATGAAAGGCTCAAGGCCTTGAATGGCTATGCACAGAACAGAGGATGTGACACACAGCCCGGGAGCGCAGAGCCAGCTGATCTGGACTCACTCCTGCACACTGCTTTCTGTACAGCTCATATGTTGTCCCCTGCCTCTGTGACAGGTCATGGCTGACGTGCCCACATCTCAGGCAGCTTGCCATGAAACACCTTGCCAGGAAGGCAGAGCTCCAGTGTCTGGCAAGAGTCACCAGCCTCATCAGTGTAATGTTGCAGACAACCCATTGCAGCAAACAGACAAATTTTAAACACTTGAAATTCTCTTTCCCAACACTTAATGATTTTCTTCTGCCTGGACTGTTCCCAAAGCTGAAAAGAGACGGAACTCCTATGAAGAATCTATCCAAACCTTGCTGACATTAGCAAACACCCTACCTGTGATTTTCCACAGCACTGGGGACATTTGTGCTCCAGCCTATTACTGCCATCAGAAAAGGTGACCTCCACCTGGTACACTACGCTGGTAACACCCATCAGAGTGAAAACACACTGCTCCTGCAACTAGCAACGCATCCTGGAAATGACTGAGTAAGAACAGAAGAGAAACACAGGGAAGGGGAAGGGCAGAAACCTGTACAAGGGCCGGTTTGCAAAGAGTCTTGGTAACATACAGATCCCTTTCCACTTCTTGCCCGTCTGACTGTATGTCAGATTGCAGACGGAGGCAAGTATGTTTCCTTAGACCTAACAATGTTTTCAGGAAAAGCTGATGAACACTCTGAATTCCCTGAACACTCTGAATTCATCTGCCTGTTCCCATTCTGATTGTCTGCTAAAGAGGGCAAAGGACAAAGCACACCTAGTTTTAACAACTGCTTTTCCATCTATCATACCCCATTGGTCTCAATCCTTTCATTGATTTCCTCACAAATGAAGGAAATCATATTGATTTTTAAATCTGTATTAGCAGTTTGTCACTGCACACAACCCAGGTATTCCTTCCTCTCCTGACTTTTGCTTCTCCTTTTCTTTAGTCCAGCTGGTGGGCCCTCTTGCATAACAGTGGGGGTCTCTGCACACAGGTCTGGGCTTTGCTAAGCACAACACACGTTGCTGATCGTAGCACAGACTGCTACAAACCAGGTGTAGCTCTTAGCTGGTCTACCAGGGGGCATTACAGGCAGTTCTCAAGTCTGCAGAATGAACAGTACTGTGGACAAGTAAAGGACTGCCAAAATGCTGGAACAGAAGTACTCTGAGCTGTTACAGCAGTGACCTGTGAGTTCATCACACCTGAAGCGCTTCTGATCATATCACAAATGACCTAAAATACCCACTGGTCCATAAGACCCAGGGATGAGCCAGCCACTCCACCTCCTGCCTATTTACCCTCTAGTCATTCCTCAGACTTGCCAAGAAAGGCACAACACAGATGAGTCTGTCAAGGCACCTACTAGGATGAGAAGTGAATCCAACTGCTAAATCCATGAACTTCTGCAAGTCTGGTGTGAACAATGACCTCTGCAGCCCACCAAGGGATTTTAGCCAGTGACCTTCCCAGAAGAGTGCCACGTCCATCACAATGTTATCATTGGGAACCAGCGATGCACCTGGGTGGTGCAGCCCTGAGTAGGTTGAGTGGTATGACAGCAAAGTCAGTGCCAGCCGATGAGACAGCCTGTTTTTCTAAGATGCTGCTGTCAAGAGCTGTTAATGCTCTGTTTAGACAAGGCCCAAAAGCGGAACAGTGTTTCTTTGTCAGACCTTTTAGATTCATCTTGTCTGACTCTATCTGTCAAGAAGTTTGGTGTTCAGTTTCCATAAGCATCTTGGCCCTTCCCCACCTAGGAGAGATGTCTAAAATAAGTCTTTGGCTCTCTGGACAAGCCCACATCTCCACAATGCAGATAACAAGCTTCTACCAGATGATTAGTTGGCTTAAGTTAGCAGGCAGGAATTACAGCTTTCCTCTCTGGGTACTTTTTTTTTTTTTTTCCATTTTAAACTCACTCTGGAAAATGTTCAGAGTGGCACCAGAAATATCTTTCTGGAAACTGAGAAAATCAGATTTCCTTTCTTACAACAAAGTGATTTGTCTTTCATATACAGGAAGTTCCTGGCATAGGAAGGCACTTAGAGAAATCTGAAATGCAATTTATTCACTTCTCTCTCCGAAGCCACAGAAGAAGAGCTGATCAGACAGACTTTATTTTTTTTACAGATGTCTTCTAACCTCTGTAGAAGAGGTGAAAGCAACTGAGGTGTTTTATCAAAAAAGGATCCTGGTATTTAAGATAGAGGACATAAAAGTGGGCTTCACAAGAGAACCAAAACCACTGGGGAACAGTAATGATTTCAATGCAGCTATTGCTCTGTCAAGTCTCTGGTAGGAACAACAGAAGAGAAGATACTGTAGCACTGGAGTGGTTGACTGTCAGGAAACAAAACATGACATCATGATTAAAATAAAAGATGGGTGAAAATTATCTGTCTGGGACATGGGGGTGTGGTGGAATAGACCCCAAGGCCATAGGAAGCATCCCTGCACTATTAACACTATTGCACAGGGCAGTGATCTCAGTTAGAGTAATATATATACTTGTAGTGTCCCGAGTACAAAAAGATTGATTTAGATTGGAAGAGCTGCAAGGGAGGGCTGTAGGGTGCCTAAGAAATCATAATAGAATCATAGAATCATAGAATATCCCGAGTTGGAAGGGACCCATAAGGATCATCGAGTCCAACCCCTGGCACCACACAGGTCTACCCAAAATTCAGACCACGTGACTAAGTGCACAGTCCAAACGCTTCTTAAACTCTGGCAGGCTTGGTGCAGTGACTCCTTCCCTGGGGAGCCTGTTCCAGTGGGCGACCACCCTCTCCGTGAAGAACCTCTTCCTGATGTGTAGCCTAAGCCTCCCCTGCCTCAGCTTGACACCATCCTCAGCTTGACACCAGAAAAGGAGTAGCATGTTTACCCAGCAAAATGTCACCATTGCATAATATCAGCAGGGCACAGAAAAGGTGCCCAAACCAGCATCTGTTTGCAGGACCAAAAATGAATCATCCCTGAATTGGCTCAATCTTAATCAGAGTGTTTTATGGAAGTCCTCCTGTGGTGCAACATCACCAAGTCGTATTTATCATCTGAATATTAGTGTGGGTGCCCCATTTAGGCAATGCAACCAATGAAGTTGAGAAGCTGCTAACAGTAGTCCTCAAGCGTCCTTTTGGCTCCGTGTGGATCTGCACGTTACTTACGCAACAAAAGCTTGGAGGCCTCAGGGTAGACAATGAGAGGAAGTCCCCTTCAGGGCTGAATTTGCTACTGCCTGTGTGGACCAGCAATCACTTCACCATCACGCTGCAGTACCTACCAGTGGAAGGAGATACAGAACCTTCAGATGGTTAAACTGCCCCCATGCTTCAGTACGCCAAGCCTGCTGTGTGTGTTAGTCCTAGCTCCCTTGCACTGAATGGAATTTCAGGAAGAAAGCACAGCGCAGCAAAAGCCCAGATGCTGCAAAAATACCATCAGTTTGGGGTAAACATCAGGAAACAGGAGATCAGGTTTCTTTCTACTGAATAAATAAATAAATAAAATGTTGTATGAACCAAGAAAGACCTCATTTCTCAGAATTTTCTATTTTGTATTCTTATTCTTGCTTCAAGTCTCACTTAAAGTGTCAGCATCAGTCTCCAATAGCCCTTGAGACCTCTTCCCTATTGCGTCCACTGTCATCCCTCCCTGCCACCTCACTGCCTGGGGAAGCGGCCATCCACTCTGCGCTGGCTTTGAGCTACACAGCACTGCTTGGCTGCACAGTACATACTGCCAGGTGATCTCAAACTATTGCCTTTTCTAAAACTGGCACACCAGTTTGGGTCTCTTTTACCTCTTCAAGGATTCTGATTTTCATAAAACTTGTAAGGGACAGCAAGACTTTTAGAGGTCTACTCCTCTGTCTCATTTGGCTAAAAGTGGATTCAGAAGTGACCCTTAGACAAAAGGCAGCTACACACAGCATGTGTGTGCTTACCACAACTCCTTAAAGGCCCAGTTCTAATCCTCAAATTAGTGTCAGTCTGCAGACAGAAACCAACACTCCGGCACTTAAAACACTTGTATTTGTCTCAGACATTTGATGCTTTGAGGGGACTCAAACACTGTGGTGGTTTTACTCAAGCGGGCAGCCGAGTTCCACCACGGCTGCTCTCTCACTCCCCCTCCTCAAAGCGGAGGGGGAGAAAATATGACACAAAGAGCTCAAGGGTTGAGATAAGGACAAGGAGATCACTCAACAATTATTGTGATGGGCAAAACAGACTCAGAGTAGGGAGACGGTAAGATTTATTGCCTAGTACTAACAACCTAGAGAAGTGAGAAACAAAGAAAACAAACCAAAAACGCCTTCCCCCCATCCACCCTCTTCCACCTCCTCCCCCCGAGCGGTGCAGAGGAATGGGGGAATGGGGGCTGCGGGCAGTCCGTAGCGCTTCATGTCCACTGCTCCTTCTCGGTCACTCGCTGCCCCTGCTCCCATGTGGGGTCCCTCCCACGGGATGCCGTCCTTCCCGAACTGAGCCTGCGGGGGCTGACCACAGGCAGCAGCTCTTCAAGAACTGCTCCCACATGGCTTCGTACCACGGGTCCATCCCCCAGGAGCAAACTGCTCCAACCTGGGTCTCCCACGGGTGGCAGCTCCCCCCAGACCTCCTGCTCCTGCGGGGGCTCTCCATGGGCCGCAGCCTCCTCCAGGCCACATCCACCTGCTCCACCAGGGGCTCCTCCACGGGCCGCAGCGTGGAGATCTGCTCCGTGTGGGACCCATGGGCTGCAGGGGGACAGCCTGCTCCACCAGGGGCCTCTCCACAGGCCGCAGGGGAACTGCTGCTGCATGCCTGGAGCACCTCCTGCTGCACTGACCTTGGGGTCTGCAGGGCTGTTTCTCACTCCTCTCTTTCTCTCCCAGCTGCTGTGGAGCAGCAGGTTTTTTTTCCCTTTCTTATATATGCTCTCACAGAGGCACAAACCACAAGTCTTAAGAGGAGCAGCTGAGGGAGCTGGGGTTGTTTAGCCTGGAAAAGAGGAGGCTCAGGGGCGACCTTATCGCACGCTGTAGGTACCTTAAAGGAGGCTGTAGCGAGGTGGGGGTTGGTCTGTTCTCCCACGTGCCTGGTGACAGGATGAGGGGGAATGGGCTAACGTTGCACTAGGGGAGGTTTAGGTTGGATATTAGGAAGAACTTCTTTACCGAAAGGGTTGTCAGGCATTGGAATGGGCTGCCCAGGGAAGTGGTTGAGTCACCATCCCTGGAGGTCTTTAAGAGACGTTTAGATGTAGAGCTTAGTGATATGGTTTAGTGGTTGACTTGTTAGTGTTAGGTCAGAGGTTGGACTCGGTGATCTTGGAGGTCTCTTCCAACCTAGATGATTCTGTAACATCGTTTATTGGCTCGGCTCTGGCCAGCAGTGGGATCCTTATCTAACATGGGGCAGCTTCTGGATTCTTCTCACAGAAGCCACCCCTATGGCCCCCTGCTACCAAACCTTGCCACGTAAACCCACTACAAACACGTGAACTCAGATTGTGAACATCATTCTGTTGCTTAGTCCCAAGATATCCTACGGGGAAAACATTTGAGCAAACTTATGCTCCAGAAATTATTGCTGCATTTGTCACAAATTACTTTTTTGACTTTTCTTTTTAGTTGGCTTTTGCACTTCATTTAAATACGGTAGTGGCATGGTTTTACATCTGGATCATGATGCCATCTGAGGTTATCTGAATCTCCCCAAAGCTTCCATTTCCTGTGCCAACTCAGATGGTGCTGGAAAGCATATGGTATGGATCACAGAATCACAGAATCATCTAGGTTGGAAGAGACCTCCAAGATCATCTAGTCCAACCTCTGACCTAAACACTAACAAGTCCTCCACTAAACCATATCACTAAGCTCTACATCTAAACGTCTCTTAAAGACCTCCAGGGATGGTGACTCAACCACTTCCCTGGGCAGCCCATTCCAATGCCTGACAACCCTTTCGGTAAAGAAGTTCTTCCTAATATCCAACCTAAACCTCCCCTGGTGCAACTTTAGCCCATTCCCCCTCGTCCTGTCACCAGGCACGTGGGAGAACAGACCAACCCCCACCTCGCTACAGCCTCCTTTAAGGTACCTATAGAGAGCGATGAGGTCTCCCCTGAGCCTCCTCTTCTCCAAGCTAAACAACCCCAGCTCCCTCAGCCGCTCCTCATAAGACTTGTTCTCCAGACCCCACACCAGCCTTGTCGCCCTTCTCTGGACTCTCTCGAGCACCTCCATGTCCTTCTTGTAGTGAGGGGCCCAAAACTGAACACAGTACTCGAGGTGCGGCCTCACCAGAGCCAAGTACAGGGGGACAATCACTTCCCTAGACCTGCTGGCCACACTGCTTCTTACACAAGCCAGGATGCTGTTGGCCTTCTTGGCCACCTGAGCACACTGCTGGCTCATACTCAGCTGCCTATCAACCAGTACTCCCAGGTCCTTCTCGGCCAGGCAGCTTTGGTCCTTCTCGGCCAACCACTCATCTCCCAGCCTGTAGCGCTGCTTGGGGTTGTTGCGCCCCAGGCGCAGGACCCGGCACTTGGCCTTGTTGAACTTCATACAGTTGACCTCAGCCCATCGGTCCAGCCTATCCAGATCAGACCAGCAAAACCAGCATCTTAGAGCAATATGTCTTTAATCCCACAACTACACTCCAGTTATTCAGCAAAGCAGTGCTCTCAGGCAACCGCTGTCTGTTACACTAGATCAGAACTGTTGCTTAGAGAGCAATCGATGCTGAAAAAAATGCATTTCTGATCAGAAAACTGAAGATATTTGTTAGCAGCTACAGAGAAGAATTAGCATTTCTGGCTTCTAGTAAGAAGCCAGATGCCTGCACAAATTCTTTAACTTGAACAAATCCACTTTGACTGATCAGAGGATGTGCCAAGTCCAGTCAGTCCTGGGGCCAATCAAGTCCCATGGCCACCTACTGCCTGTGCTAATAGGAAATAGTTTTATCACTGCAATGGAAAATGTTTTCATGCCGTCAGCCTGAGAGCAGAAGACGTCCCACATGACAGGCTGATTGCTGAAGCTCCTCTTACTGTTTGAGGACCAGATTTATTGTCCTGTGGCAGGGGATAGGACTACATTGGAGGAGCCCCCTGAAAAGGCAGCAGCTGAACAGATCATAGAATCATTAAGGTTGGAAAAGACCTCCAAGATCATCTGGTCCAACCATCCCCCTACCACCAATGTCACCCCCTAAACCATGTCCCTCAGCACCAGGTCCAACCTTTCCTTGAACAACCCCAGGGACGGTGACTCCACCACCTCCCTGGGCAACCTGTTCCAGTGCCTGACTGCTCTTTCTGAGAAGAAATGTCTCCTCATTTCCAACCTGAACCTCCCCCGGCACAACTTGAGGCCATTCCCTCTAGTCCTATCACCGGTTACCTGTGAGAAGAGGCCGACCCCCAGCTCCCCACACCTTCCTTTCCGGTAGCTGCAGAGAGCAATGAGGTCTGCCCTGAGCCTCCTCTTCTCCAGACCAAACACCCCCAGTTCCCTCAGCCGCTCCTCACAGGACTTGCGCTCCCGGCCCTTCACCAGCCTCGTAGGCCTTCTCGGGAGGGGCCTTTCCCCGTGAGGTGCTGGGACAGGCCCCGCGCGGCGGAGGAGAGCAAAGCTGCCCGGAGCAGGGCGCCTCGGGGTAGCGCGGCGCCTTCGCGCTCTGCCCGTTTCGCCCCACGGCGCTCGCCGTAGCTCTCAGGTGGTGTCGGGCAGCGGCGGGGCGGCGCGGCGCGAGGCCTCCTGGGACATGTAGTCTTCCCGGCCGTGCCGCCGCATTGGAGCCCGGTTCTCCGACGCCGCCCGCGAACTACAGCCGGCGGCCGGCCGGCGTCTGCCCGCGAGGATGGCGGCTCCCTTGGTGCTGGCGGTGCTGGTGGCCGTGACGCTCCGGGCCGCGCTGTACCGCTCGAGCCTCGCCGCTTTCATCTCCGAGCGGGTTGAGGTGGCGTCGCCGCTGAGCGCCTGGAAGCGAGGTGAGGCCCGGCGCCGAGGCCCCGCTCCGCCGGCGGGCAGGGCCCGGCCGCTCCCCCCCCCCCCGGGGCGGCGGGGAGCTGCTGCTCGGGGCAGAGCGGCCGGGAACGGGGACGGGGGCGGCATCCGGCGCCTCGGGCGCTGCTCCCGCGGCCGCGGCGGGGCTGCTCGCGTCGTGCTGCGGCGGCACCGGCGGCGCGTGGCGGAGCGGAGCAGGCCGGGCGGGGCCGGGCCGCCTGCAGGGACGCGCTGCGGTCGTTGGCCGCGTTCGTTTCGTGGCCCCACGTTACCGCCTGCGTGCGGTTCAAATCGCGACCGAAGACCGAGCTGCAAATCACGCAGGGGTGTTCTGGGGCGTTTATCTCTAAGGCGGCTGAGGCCGTTTCGAAGCCTGATTGCTTTAACGACGTCCCTTTGGGTGTAATGTCCAGATACAGTGCAAATAAAACTACCTGCAGGCTCGGGGCGGAATACAGAGGCACAGAGTAATAAATGTCAAAAGCATGAACGCGTTCGGTGACCTAAGGCCTCTGCTTTACGCTGTGTAGCACTTCAAAATACAGCTCTCAAAAATTCCCTTGTAACAATGGCTACTTCCCAAATTTTGCCGTAGAGCATCAGGTTAGGCCTCTAGACAATAAGGAGCACAGTACCTTCCGACCCAGACAAAAGTCTGCATGGAAAAAGTACCTTTGTGGCAGAAACAGAACCTATTGTTCCAGCACATTGCTGAACCAAAAACCTTGTGTTGCTTCCTGTGATCTCCTGCTTCATCTCCCTGTGAACAAATGGACCTGTTCTGCATAGTTTCTTTCACTGTAAAACCTGTTCCCTTCCTAGGGAACCTTTGTGCTCAGTAAGGTGGAGATCTTGCAGAAAAACATGTGCAGGCATTGTAGTGCAGTTCAGGCTGCAGAATGTTAGGAAATCTCAAGGACAGGTACAACTTTTAGCTTTGCTTGGGAATTCTTTTCTGTTCTTTCATATCTGGTTTCAGGCATTTGAGTCCTCTCTATATCTAATTAGGCAAAAAAAGTTAAAATTATGTGTTTTATTAAGCTACTCGGGGAGCTAATTCTCAGTGTCCCCTAAGAATCAGCTTTGGAGGGTTTGGGGTCCATTGGTCACTGGTCAATTTTCAAGAGCCACCTTCTAAAAGCCCAGGAGCAGGCAATCCCCCTGTGTCACAAGTCAAGCAAGCAGGGCAGAAGACTTGCCTGGCTGAACAGGCAGCTCCAGGAACTTGAGCAGAAAAGGAAAACGTGACCTCTGGAAGGAAGGTCTGGCTTCACAGGGAGAGCACGGAGCTGCAGTTTGCATCTGCTGGGATGAAACAAGGAAACCAAAGCTCAACTTGAGTTAAAGTTGGCCACTGTGGTGTCAGAGAACAAAAAAAGGCTCTTTGGAGAATGTCAACAGCAAGAGGAGGTCTAGGGGAAACCTTAGACTGATGTTTGATGAAGATGGTCACCTAACAAGTAAGGATGAGGAAGGAGAGGCTTTTTTTTTTTCCCCCCTCAGTTTTTAATATTAGTGACAAATCTTGGTCTGCCTGGTCTCTTGAGTTGGAGGACCATGACTCAGAGGACAGTGACTTTCCATTTGTGGCCACAGAAATTGTAAGGCTCCAGTTGAATCAGTTGAATGTTTTTAAGTCTACGGGACCTGAGGGATTCTCCCCAGAGTACTGAGGGAGTTAGCAGATGTTAGAGCCTTTCAACAATTTACCAAAGGTCGTGGGAGTCTGGGGGCATCCCTGCTGACTGGCAGGTGGCTGACGTTATACCCAGCGACAAGAAGGGCAGGAGGGAAGACCCAGGAAGCAACAGACCTCAGTCTAACCGGAGTCCCTGGGAAAGTTGTGGAGAAGATCATCCTGGGGGATATTGAAAAGCACTTAAAGAACAAAGCTGTTATCTGGCATGGTCAAGAGGGGGTCATCAAAGGAAAGTCCTGTCTTAGTAATTTGGTCTCCTTCTACGTTGGTTTGAGACCATCTAAGGAACCTGCAGGTGCACAAGTGGGCCCATGGGACCTGATGAGATGCTTCTGTGCATCCTGAGGGAACTAGCAGGTGAAGTTGCTAAGCCACTGGCCATCGTATTTGAGACATGTCAGTCTGGTGAAGTTCCCGCTGACTGGAAGAAGGAAAACATAACCCCCCAGATGTTGCCAGTCAAATCTGGTGGCCTTCTACCATGGGGTAACAGCCTTGGTGGATTGTCAGGCTTGAGAGGTGGGGCTGTGCGAACCTGGCGGAGTTCAACAAGGCCAAGTGCAAGGTCCTGTATCTGGGCTGGGGCAATCCCAAGCACCAATACAGGCTGGGCAGAGAATGGATTGAGAGCAGCTCTGAGGAGAGGGACCTGGGGGCGCTGGATGATGGGAAGCTCGACATGAGCTGGCAAGGTGCGCTTGCAGCCCAGAAAGCCACCTGTATGCTGGGCTGCATCGGAAGCAGCGTGGCCAGCAGGGCGACGGGAGGGGATTCTCCCCCTCTGCTCTGAGACCTCACCTGGTGCCTGCGTTCAGCTCTGGGGCCTCCAGTACAAGAAGGACACGGAAGTATTAGTACGAGTCCGGAGGAGGGCCACAAAGATGATCAAGGGGCTGGAGCACCTCTCCTACGAAGACAGGCTGAGGGAGGTGGGGTTGTTCAGCCTGGAGAAGAGAAGGCTCCGGGGAGACCTCACAGCAGCCTGGCAGGACCTAAAGGGGCTGCAGGAAAGCTGGGGAGGGACTCGTTGTCAGGGGTGTAGGGATAGGACAAGGGTAATGGCTTTAAACTAAAAGAGGGTAGGTTTAGATCAGATCTTTTAAGGTCCCTTCCAACCCAAACCATTCTGTGATTCTATGATGTCACCTGCTTGGTGGATGAAGGGAAGGTGGTGGATGTGGTTTTTCTGGATTTTAGTAAGGCCTTTGATAGTGTCACAGCATCCTTCTGTCCAGCTGTGACACTGCGCTGGGTGATGAACTGTCTTGATGGTAGAGCTCACAGGGCCCTAGTGAATGGGGCTGCATCTGGCTGGTGGCCGATCACCAGCGGCGTTCCCCGGGGCTCATTTCTAGGGCCAGGCCTGTTCAACATCTTTATCAGCGATCTGCCGGCAGGAGTGGGACGGTCCTCAGCAAGTCTGCCGATGGCACTGAACTGGGAGGTGCTGCTGACTCCCTGCAGAGGCCTCGCAGGGGGATCTGGAGAGATGGGAGCATTGGGCAGTCAACAAAGGGAAAGGCCGGGTGCTGCCCCTGGGACGGAGCAGTGCCGGACACGGGCACAGCCTGGGAGACGCGTGGCTGGAGAGCAGCTCAGCTGGATGGGGCCTGGGGGTGCTGGGGACAGCAGCTCAGCACGAGCCAGCAGCGAGCCCTGGCAGCCAAGGGGGAGAAAAAAAACGCATTTTGGGGTGCATTAAACACAGCCCAGCCAGCCGGTCAAATGAGGCAATTGTCCCTCTGTTTTCTGCTGGTGGGGCCTCGCCTGGAATACTGCGTGCAGCTCTGGGCCCCACAGTATGAAAAAGATGTTAAGGTCCTTGAAAGAGGAGGGCAACAAAGCTGGAAAAGGGGCTGGAAGGCCTGTCCTGTGAGGAGTGGCTGAGGGCACCTGGGTGGTCCAGTGTGGAGGAAAGGAGGCCAAGAGGCGACCTCGCTGCTCTCTGCGGCTTCTCGAGGAGGTGCCGGTCTCTGCCCCCTGAGGACCGATGGCAGGATGTGCGGGAAGGGCACAAAGCTGTGCCAGGGGAGGGTCAGACCTGGCATCGGGAAAATATTCTGGACTGTGAGGGTGGCCAAAGGTTGGAAGAGGCTTTCTAGCAAGGTGGTTGATGAAGTGTTCGACCCTGTCAGTGTTCAAGAGGCATTTGGGCAATGCAGTTGTTACTGTGCTTTAACTTTTGGGTAGCCCTGAAGTGCTGCTGTGCAGTGACACTGACAGGCAGCTACGTACCACACAGCTGCTCTCTCCACTCCCCCTCCTTTTGCAGGACAGGGTGGGGAAGGAATTGGAGGGAAGGAGGGAAGGCTAAAATAAAAAAAGCTTTTGGGTTTGAGATGGGAGCAGTTTAATGACAGGAAAAAGCAAGGGCCATGCAGGAGCGAAGAGAGAAAACAATTATCCTCCACTTCCCATCAGCAAGTGATGTGCAGCCACGCCTTGGGGAGCAGGGCCTCAGCACGCGTAGCGGTGGCTCGAGAGGACAGACGCTTTCGTAAGGAGAGCCCCCCCTTCTCCTTCCCCTGCCCCAGCTCTTGTTGCTGGGCCCGTTACCACACGGTGCGGAACATGCCTTGGGTGGGTCCCGGCCAGCTGCCCTGGCCACGGCCCCTCCCCAGCACTTGCCCACCCCCAGCCTGCTGGCGGTGGGGGCTGGAGGCAGCCCCGATGCTGTGCCCGCACAGGGCAAAACGCCGGTGCTGTGTCCATGCTGTCCTGCCTATGGGCTGCCGTGGGGAAAGGGAACTCCGTCCCAGGCAGTCCCAGGACAAGCGGCCAGGCAGTTGGACTCGGTCTTTGTAGGTCCCTTCCAATTGAGCTGTTCTCTATTCCAGTCTGAATTGTTTGTCTAGCATAAATACCACGTGTCATGCAAGAGGTGACTTAAAATCAGTAAATATCATACATGTGATTTCTATACAGCTAGTTGCAAAACATTTCAGCTATAACATTGTTAGTTGTCTGAAACAAATAGCATGATTGCATGGCAGAAATAAGAAAACAATTCTAGCTCATGGTTGGTTTTGTGAGATTTTGTGTCACCCATTCAGATAGTGATTCCGTGTGGGATACTCATGAGCATAGGTGTTTTAAAAACTGTATTTTTATTGTCACGAGGTTTTTCTCTGCCAGCGTTACGGGATTCTCATGCAGGTGTTTTTTTTATGTTTCAGTGGTCGAAGGATTAGCTCTGTTGGATTTAGGGGTCTCACCATATTCTGGAGCTATTTTTCATGAGGTTGGTATGCATGCTTCATTTTAAACGTGATATTCCAGTGGTTCATTTGTTAGCCTTACTGCTCGTGGATTGGCAAAGGTTGGGGATCTGTTTCATCCCAGAGACTACAGAAAATTTGGAGTTGTGCAGTTGTCTGTGCAATAGTTGCACCTAGTGGCTAGCAGAATCAGGAAATGCAGTTCATCACAGAAGAACAAGTTGCTAAGCAGCTGGTAGCCACTGCAATATTTGTGGTGTGTAAGGAGAATCTGAGAAGTAAAATCTGTTGTTCACATCCAGATTTTCTGTGAGCAGAGGCAGGAGCAGGGAGAGACAGCGCCACTGGCAGTTTGAACACAATTTTGCTGAATAGCAGCATCTTGGGTTTCTGTATTTACAGAAATATTAACTTTAGTACAAGCAGACAGTATGTTTATTCCTCATTTTGGAAAGCACATTGTTCTTCCGAGCGCCTGTGGGGTTTTGTGCCCTTGAATGGTCTTACTGATATGAAGGTACACTCGCACACAGTGTCACCCAGGTGTGAGTCTCATACCTCGTGTGTCTCTGAAAACTTGTTTCAGTAAATTCTGCTTGAAACAAATTCTCACAGACTGAAGACGTGCTTATTTATATCATCACGTTATTTTAAACCTATTTTAAAATAAATGTATTTTCTCACTATGAAGATTGAATTTATACCATGTAAATGTAATACCTCCAGATTAAGCTTTTCTGTCAAAGGAATAGTTCGAAACCTGCTCTTCCTCTTACCCTGGAAGGGAAGAGCTGTTGGGAGTATGAGGATAGATAGCAGGACTGTAGTCCCACTGCTTCAAGTTTTTTTACATGCTTTCTTTTTACTTTATAAAAGACTTACCCAAACAATGAAACCATCTGTGCAGGAAATACTTTCAAAATACATGCAAACAACCTGAAAATAAAGAGATTCTCTAGGAAAAAAAAAAAAGATTTTCTAAAGCTATTCTTTATATATTTCTATTGTAACTCTACCACCATACTAGTAGAATTGAAAAGGTGAAACAGAATATGACTTTCAAAGTTGATGATGTCTTTAAGAAATATATTGAGAACTTTGCAAGGAAAAAGATGAGCAAGTGTGATTTTGATTATTCACTTTACTCTGAAGTAATAGCGTTGTGGAAGAGTCTAAGGCAAATTGCCTTTTGCAGTCTCTCACAGTATACTCCACTGAATTGCCAGTTGTTCTATCCAAATGGAGATGGACAGTATTTGACATGGGTTTCCCTTCTGCTCTCTCTTAGACCCCGCTGATAATATATCTCTTTCACTTCCTGATTGAATATGCTGAATTGGTCTTCATGGTGAGTGCTTCTGGAAAGTTCCTCTTGAAAGGTCTCATTCTGTGAAGTGCTGAGTACGACTTTCCTTTTGCTTATCCATCAGGGACCTTCAGTTGTCTCCCTGGAGTTCAAATTCCTGCTGACCTCACACTTTAATTATAAAGGCAGCTTTGTGTATACAAACCCGAGTTCACGCTTTTCCCTTGCTTTACAATTTATTTATTTTTGTGAGTACTTTGTTAGATAAGTATCCTCTTGGAGGGACGGGAAGTTGACATTTGATTTCAAATTTCAAAGGTTACCTCTTGCAGGTCAGAACATTTTGCCATCCCCCCCCCGCCCAGTCCCTACGCTGCCATGTTTCTCATTAAAACCCACTGCCAAACTCCAGGCCTGCAAGGAGAACACCAATGGGTTAGTAATCCAAATGTCTCATGTTGTAAACTATTCTGTGAGTTCTGCATGATCCAGGACAGAAATCACATAGCTGGCTGCACATGCCACCTGGTAGAGCCTCTCTCCCCAGCTCCCTGCTGGGCAGTCTCTAGTAGAGCTAGTGGTGCACTGATTATTTCGATGGCTGTACTGCTGCCTGCTGAGTTTGGGACAGCTCAAGACGCTGTCGTGCTGGACAGTTGGATTTAGCCACCTGGCACTGCCCCGGTGCTGCCCATGCTCTGATTAGACCAGTGATTCTCTCTGTTACCTTTACATACTTCTTTCCGCGAACATTTTCTTTGCCCTTAATTCCCCATTCTCTAGTTCTGTAAATGTTAGTATCTGATACGTCTCGTGGCTACGGAGGTTAGCAGTGGTGTGTGAACACTGTACAAATCAGCAAGCTAGTTAGTGTTGTTAAAGCTTGTTTTTCCATGAGCTGAGTCAGATCAGAGTCCTTGCTCAGGATTGCAATACTGACCAGTATATTTTTCCCCATTCATTTATTTTACTTACAGTCTATCTGTCTACGCCTTGCTTTTTTAGATAACTGATGTACTAACAGCTGTTGCCCTTTACTTGGCCATCCAGGACTACAACAAAGTTGTGGTAAGCTGACTTGCCAGTGTTGCTGACCCTCTTCTCCCAACAAGTATACATATTTTGTACCAAAGAAAATATACCTGAAGATGCAGTATCAACCAGACCTTGTTGCTTAGCAGATTTACTCGCTTAGCAGTAAATCTGCACATACCTGGATGATCACAAAACAAAAATGGGGACTGAATGTTGTAAACCAGCTGAGGTACTTAAAATTCTGTTGTGTCCATATTACAGTGTGAAGCAAATTAGTGTCCACAGCTATTGCACTGCATTTGAGTGATGATTGCAGCAGTGTTGATTCTTTGATCTGAAAGGAATTTAAAGAATTTGAGAAATTCTTAAGAATGCAGTATCTAATAAAATGCAGACAGTTCTAGGGACACAATAAACAAGAGGGGTGTGAAAATTTAGAAAATGTATTGAAAACCCACCTTCAGTTGTTGCAGCAGTTTGAAGTATGCAGAATTTAATTACTGAACTATGGGTTTGGCAAGACTTGGGTGATCACTTTTCTAACTTCTGCTACAATCTTACGTATATTTTGTAGCTAGGAAATGGAATGTTTTATCCTGAACCTGGCTTCAGGATGAAACATCGCTTGTGTTTGCACCCAGCATGAGTTAATAGAGGTTCTGAAAATGTGTAAAGGAAGGAACAAACCTTCTAAGGATGCTGAGGAGATGTAGATCGTTCTGCTGAGCAAGATGAAAGTCCTACACCAAATATAACTTGTTCCTTTCACATTATAAGCATATTTTTGGGAGTGAGTGATTCCTCCCAGTTTTCTCTCTTAAGTAGCTCAAAGAACATTTTGTGTAAGCAATGCTGTGCTCTCTGCATTCCTAGATGTGTGGTGATACAGTACTAATATGAACAGGGAGGCTGCATTTTCTACATTTGTGTGGTTTCCCATCTACCTAGGCACTTGTCCTTTGTCCACTGAGGTTGAAGAAATAACACGATAGAACTGCTGATATGCAAAAATCCTGCGTGAGAGTTATTTCGCTTGTTGAGAATTTATTGCCAGCATCTCTCTCCTTTTGTCTCACCATGACATAGTTCAGTAAGTTCATAATACAGACTTCTCCCTTGTCTCCATAGGGAACATCATAAAGCAAGATATATTAAAGAGAGAGATTTGGGATCTCTAAAGGAAGTTTGACATAGAGGTATCCATCTTCAAAATAACGAGGACAGTGTAGTTCTGTGACTTCATTTCTTTGGGTCTCGTGTTGAGCAGTGAATTTACAAAGTCAACTTGTATATGTTCTACAGTAATGAATATCCTAAGTGATAAGGAACAGTGACTTTCCTCATCTGACAGTCTTTGGTCTTTCTCCCTTGTACAGTTCAAAAAGCAAAAGCTCCTAATAGAACTGGATAAATATGCGCCAGATGTGGCTGAACTCATCCGGACACCCATGGAAATGCACTACATCCCCCTCAAGGTAGCACTATTGTGAGTATTGCTTCTTTCAGGTTGTAATAGGCTGCTTTGATTCTTCTGCTCTCCTTGGGTTTTGTCTGATTTGGGGTTTCAACATTTGCTGAAGATTCTACTTTTTTCATAAATTCTGAGTTTCCTATTATACATAAAAGTCTCCCCATCCCTGAATAATTGGTTTCAAAGTGAAAAGCATAGGCTTTTCTAAATGCATGCTGCTGACAAGTAAATTTACTCAGTCCTCCTAAGAAGGGCTCAACAGGATGAGATCAAGAATTTGGTAGCAAGAATGTTGTGTCTCCGTAGATCACATTCCCATTTATTTTGCTAGAATGCTACTGTCATCAGAGTTGATTTAATGCCTTCCAAATATCTAGTGTGTCTTTTCAGTCAGGATAGTTTTGGAGCAGTCAGACAAAATGTTTTCTAGATATCACAGGTTGAACGTCCCAGAATCGAGTATAATAATTCAAAGATATTCCAGGTTGTCTGTTTAATAATGTCATGTCTTGGTGTTCCTCTGTATATTAATCACTTTTTAATTTCAGAATGCATCAATTAAATTAAAATAAATAATATACAAACAAAATATTACAAGAAAGAATTATTTGACCTGAATAAATTATTATCTAAATTATTCTGTGTCAGGAAGAATTCTGCATCAGATAAGTTGTTATTTTTTTTTTTATTTTCATATGAATTTTTTAAAGTAGTAAATTCCCCATTTTGAGAAAGGTAGAGTTTTGCCTTTTGAATTTGTAAATCTGAGACTGTTTTATATTTGTATGTAACACTGGTGCATGTTACCCCAGGGAGGTTGTCATTAAATTGTACCTATCCTGCTATAGGCTGTCCATCTTTGGAAACACAGAAAAAAAGCCAGACCAGGACTCGGAGAAGTAGGAGTAATGTTTATGTAAGAAGATAGTTAGAAGATCACCGGTCTTGTCTACTTAATTCTGGTGATTGACCTAGTTACTACCAAGGCTGATTGATCCAATATCTCACTTACTGTATCGATAAGCCTTTCAAACATTTTTCTGGGCTTTGAACCTAGTTGAATGAGATAATTGTAAATCTCATTTCCAAAAGGAGCAGGCATCCTTACTAATTAAAATGTGGCTGCATTCTGGAAGGTAAAGGTGTTTAGGGCTTGCTGTCTTTCCATAATTCTAATTAAAATGGGATAGTTTTTCATATTTGTCAGGTTTTATGCTCAGAGCATGTCATGGTAAACCTAAGTAATTGCTCTGACATAGTAGGAATGCAAAGGTGCAACTGGGTTGAGGGAAACACTCTGGTAATGTACCAGAAGGATATGTTTCCATCTTGCTATCTTCTTATTTCTGTTAATTCCTCAGAGCCAGTAAACATGAGAAGCAGAAAGCTTACTTCAGACCCAGTATTCCTAGGTCTGACTGAATAAATGCACAATGTCTCTGAAAAGCAAGGAACATTTTTGGTAGTCGTTTTCTAAGACAGAATTTGCATTTTAGACATTGTCCCATCTCCTTTTTTTCAGTGTTCTCTCTATTTGTCTGAGTTAATCTGATGATGAGAGAAACCCATAAAACATAAACAAACAAAAACAAATTGCAAATTGCATCTGGTTTTCCTTTCAATATATTCTTAATTAGGTTACCTCTTTTGAATTGTCTGAATGTAACTTGAGCTTTGCTCTTTTTCAGCTATCTGTTGAACCCCTACACTGTGATGTCTTGTGTGGCAAAGTCCACCTGTGCCATCAACAATACTGTCATTGCATTCTTCATTTTAGCTACAATAAAAGGTAACGCAATGAAGAAAAAGCATTTATTTATGTCTTTCTATAAAGATTAGAAAAGTAATGGAAATCAAATCTGCGTAGAACTTTACAAGTCTGATTACTACAAATATGTGAGTGGGACGCATCAGCCCTCGAATGGAGCAATAACTTAGTTTTACTTCAGATCACAAGAGCCCAAGAGACTTTATAGTCAAGTCAAAACTTACTTTCATCTCAGTGTACCTAGGTGATTCCCTTCTAAAAATTTACTCCATTTCCTGGATGACTTCAAATAGTTTTCTGTTTATGAAGAAATCTGTCTTTGCATAGGAGTCTGCTCTTCCTTTTGTACATGAATATCCACTTAAAATATATGCCTTGAGCTTTTATTCAAAAGCAAGCAGTTGCCTGCAACTATTTGACTTTTACTTACAGTTGTAACCTGGGTTTGAAATTAGCTAATTGAGTTCTGGCTGGGCAGAAACAGTAACCAAAGGCCTATACTAGCCCAATTGAATAGACTGTGACAGAATGGCTTTCATTAATTTTGTACATTAAACCAGGTTTCTGTTTCTCTTATGAACCCCTGTGCTAAAGTCTTTTGGCATTTGTGCTAGTCACATAAGCTTCAGGAGTTCTCTGCTGGATTATATGAAATGTCAGTTTGATCTGTTATCTGGTCTCCAGCAGTGCCCAGAACCAGACATCACAAAGTAAGCTGGTATAGCTTATTGCTACTAGTATTTCGAAAAGAAAGTTTTCCTTCAATTATTAAGTAATTGAGGCAGGAGGGAGTACCATTTAAAAGCATTTGTGAAAGCAGATGTACAGGATCCACTTATTTAAACTGATTTTTGCTGTTCGTTGATAGTGTAAGACAAATAGTTTCGTCATATACAAAATTGTAGTTGGTGTTCCCTGTGTTTTCTCCTTCACTGGGAGGGTGGCAGCCTCTAGTGTTTAAAGTCAGCAAAGAGAGAATGTCAGATTATGATTTCTGGGTACCAATTATTTTGATGTTTGCAGAATTTAACACAATAAAATAGAGAATAGGGTGGGTTGTGTCTAGGAAACTGGAATTGTAGAATGGAGAAGACTCATTGCTAGGAAACCCTATACTTCACACAGATGGAAGCAGAGAGAAGCTTACTAAGTGTTTGATGTCAGTCAATGCACACAGGCTGACAATTAGCCCAAGGCGTAATTGTCAAGTCAATGCACTCAGTTTTGGTATCTGTAAAATAGGGATAATGCTCCTTCCTTCAGCTACAGATTTTCACTTGCTGTCTTTCACAGAGCTTTGCTGAGGACCCTCATTCATTCTATTGACAAGGGCATCCAGCATGCTCAGTGGGATACACCAGACAGCTGTTTCACGCAGATATGAATTAAGTGAATGCATTCCCACATACAAAGAGCAGCCAACACGGTCTATATGTAGACTGAATTACACAAATCACTTTCTGTATGTGAATTATAGGAAATAGAAACGAGTCAGTGGTTCTTTCTCGTACAAGTCATTGTCCTTTCAAAATGCAGTTAAGAAAAGGCTACTCTCTGACACATTCTGCTACTCTTTATGTCATGTTCTGATATTTGTAAACCCATCACAGAGGATTGTGCATTTCTTCCTTTTTGGACTTCCTGTCTGTAAGGTAGTATAAAATATTACTTACAAATGAACTTACTTTTTCTCTTTACAGGTAGTGCCTTCCTCAGTGCTGTATTCCTGGCATTAGCAACATACCAGTCACTCTACCCTGTCACGTTGTTTGCTCCAGCTCTACTTTACCTTTTACAGGTAAATGATTTCTAAGCATTAATATCTGTTGTCTTACCGTAGCTGTGCAGGAGCAGTTCTTAGCTGTTGAGAGTGAAGTCAGGGGGTAGGCCCTGAGTTGCAGAAAAAGTGACTCTCTCCTCAAGCCGTGGAGCGTTTACAGCCTTAATGGGGATGCCTTTGCACAGGGAAAGGGGAGCAGAAAGTAATCTACAGAACTGGTTGGTGTTTAGCTTGCCTGAAATATATTCTATTCTTTGTGTCATGTGAATTGCAACAAGGATTTTAGACCTGGAAAGTTTCCTTTGCACTGACATGGGCCACTGAGCTGTGTTAAAATGAAGAGCTGTATGTTTGAATAACCAAACTCAGAAATTTTAAGTGTAATGGCAAAAGTCATGTACTTGTGAAAGCAGCTGGTTTCTGTTGTCCGATTTCCCTCCCCGTTAACAGGACTGTGGTTGAATTCCCACAGGGCTGACCTTGATCACTCACGGGTGCACAACACCTCAACAGACAGGCACTGCTCCAGGCAAAACCACCCCATCAGTAGGCTGGTAGGCACATCTGCAGGCATGGGTAGGGTTTAAAGCTGAGGCAGCCCTTTGCTAGTGTGCAGATTCATCTAACCAGTTTGCCTGCATGCTTCTCCAGTCTCCGAACTTTTGTAAAGTTCAGTAAAATGACATAAAGAAGAATTATAATGTGCTGAATGAAAAACGGATTATTTGCTATTCTCACCCTGATGTAGGAGCAAGGAGAGGCTGTAACCACTAGCAGATGACTCTTATCCTATATTCACAGATCAGTTGGCGGTTATTTTTATGACAACCAACTTTTTATGACCAACCAACCAAAAAATCATTTTTATGATTTTTGTCATTCTGGAAATCCTGCTGTTAAGCCAGTACCAGTCTTGGTTGCTTCTATCCTGTTTTTCCTCATGTTTTTTATAGTTAATCTTAACTACAGGTTCATCACAGGCTATTCTCAAATCCCTGAGATTCAACGGGAACAGAGTCAATTCTTGTCCATTCCCTTCCCCTGACTGTCTCTTACTTTTCTAAGGATTTTGATTTTCCTTACTCTTTGCAAGACAAGAACTTCTGTTGAGTCAATGTTGCTTTTCCAGTTAGTTAATGTTTAGGAACATTTATTTTTTGTTTTATATGTTGTTACCATTTCAGCTAACTTTAGTCTGAGCTGTTGTTTCTTCATGGCAGTAGAAAAGTAAAAGTGTTGTGTTTGCAAACAGCAACAAGTTCTTTGGTATATGAAAGCATGATTTATGACTGACTTGAAAGGGGAACAGGCTGGTGTGTGTTCTTTTACCTGGATTTGTAAATGAAGTTTCATGTATTCTTTGTACAGAATTAAATAGCTTTTCTCCAGTACTTTCCAATCTGTCCTGCCAAAAATCTGTGGTAAATTTGCTTACATTGTTCCAGCAAGTTGTGTTAAATGCAGTATGACTGAGGAAACAGAGCATGCTTTACAGAGAGCCCATGCCAGTTAGAGTTGGCTCTCCGTACATCTCTTGCCAGTGCAAACCCTAGCAGCAAGTGGAAAAGCTGACTTGGAGCTGCAGAACTGTGAGCAGTTCCCAAGGTGTTTGCCCCTGTGTATATACTTGTCTTTATAAATGCAGTCAGGGAATCTTAGATCTCTCGTAGTGAGATACCAGTATGTCTTGTTATGTGATAAGGGCTTGCTGTTGACCTGTCAAGGTTATGTGGCAGCGGCAGGACTGCAGCAGTTGTCTTTGTCTGAAGAGGCAACCGTTGAAATGGCTCTGTTGTGTTTAGAAACCCTCCTCATTCCCTGAGTTCAGCAGAATATGAGTTCCAGTCCATATGGCAGGGAGCTGGCATCACAGGGCAGTTGGTCACAAAGCATGCATCTCACAATGAGGGTTTGCGGAGGAGAAGGCAAGCAGCGGAACAGTACTGCAAACACACAAACTAAATTGTAGCTGTGAGGAAGCATGTGCGAATCTCACGTTGAACACCTGAGACTTGACTCATTTGTAGCATTACAGGCAGAAATGGCCAGCTTAGCACATTGATTTTCAGGCACAGAAAAATATGGACAACATGTCTGACTTAATTGGAGAGAGTGAAGAACATCAAGCAGATTGTGCTTGAGAGCTGCTCTTCCTGGTGCAGTAGTTTCCAGTGTTTGATGCTTTCTTTCAACAATTTCAGACGATGTTCTGAACAATTAGACTTTCTTGTGGCTTTCCAACTGATGAGGGATATCTGCCTGCTTGTGGTTTGTTTTCAGCGTCAGTTCATACCGATAAAACCGAAAAGTAAAAGCTTCTGGCTCTACACCATGCAGTATGCAGCCTTGTACCTGTGCAGCCTGGTAGTAATCATCTGCCTCTCCTTCTTCCTCCTCAACTCCTGGGATTTTATCCCATCTGTTTACGGGTTTATGTAAGTATAAGAATTCTTACTGTTTTTGTGTTGTTTCATATGTATCACAGGTGTGTCCCACTCCCTGCCCTGAGGAGTATGTGATCTGTGATTTTACTGGCAACACAAGAAAAAAAGTGTGTGTGGAGGAGCCATGCCATTAGCCAGATGCTGTTAATAAGTAGCAGCAAGAATTAGATAAGACAGGAAATGTTTTCCAACAAGTACATTGGAAATGGATTTGTTTATTGAGCCACTGTGATTGTAACATTTTTCTCTGAAGAAATATCTGCTCAGGAGTGGTGTAAATCCTGCTGGGGTCACATGAAAGGATGTTATTTCCAGGTTTTCACCTCTTTGGTTTCTCTTCCACAGATTTAAAATATAGGTCCTTTCAATACCACATAACGATCAATTAATGTAGCAGAAGCAGGGCAGTGAAAAACAGCCATTTAAAATTGTCTTTTATTTTCAAATTTCAGCCTTTCTGTTCCAGATCTGACACCCAATATTGGCCTTTTCTGGTACTTCTTTGCAGAGATGTTTGAGCACTTTAGTCTTTTCTTCGTATGCGTATTTCAGATCAATGTGTTCTTCTACACCATTCCCTTGGCAGTAAAGTTAAAGTAAGTATGTTTCTTTGCTAGTTTGTTTGTTTGTTTGTTTTTACTCCTGTAGTTGTCCAGTGGAAGTTTATAAGACTGGCATCAGATGTCTGAATCTATGAACCTGAAAAACTGTTTTTAATAGAGCCTATCCTCATTTCCCAAAGTCTCAATCTTTTCCTCATAAATAGAGTAAAATATTATGTTTGTGCTGGAATTGAAGGGGAAAATGCCTGTTATCAAGCCATGTACCAACAGGAGTGGTGGTGCTCATTAAACCCCATCAAGAATACTGCCTCTTGTTTTCAGCTCCTCGGTACAAGAAAGATGCCGATAAGCTTGAGCAAGTCCAGTGCAGAACCTAAAAGATGGTCAGTGGTTTGAAGGCTGGAGAGGAGCTGAGGGAACAGGGCTTCTTTAGCCTGCCGAAGAAAAGTCTTAGGGGATACCTGATAGCATTTCAACGCCTAAGAGGAGGCTACTGAGAAGATAGAGCCTTTTGCTGAGATTGCTGAGGTGAGAAGGAAGTGGTCATAAATTGAAAGAGGGGAAATTCCAACTGGATGTAAAGAAAACAGTCATCACTTTGAGGACAGACACAGACTGGAGCAGAGATCTATGGCTCGTCCTTGGAGGTTTTCTAGATCTGACTGGACCAAGCCCTAAGCAGTCTTGTCTGAAGTCAGTGTTGACCCTGCTTTGAGGAAAAGATTGGACTAACACCACACTAAGTCCCCTTCCTCACATGGGCTGTGACTGAGAAACCTGCTACTGCTGTACACTTGTACACTCTTGGGAAGTCCTCTTTGCCATCTTACTAACCTGCACTCAGATTTGGAGATGGAAAGATGATTTTCCTGAAAAGTATTTCTTAAGCCATGGTCAGGTTTCTGTGGAGACAGCAGTCACTCCTGCCCCTGCTGGAAACCCGTCCTGCTCTGTATGTTTTTGAAAAACTAAAAGTAGCCTGGGGTCACGGGTAGTAACCATCACTTACATGATTCTTCCTTGTGATTTCAACGTAAGAAAATGCCTCCATATCTCCTGAAATTAAGATGTTCAAAGTGCTATATGGGACTTGGGAGCCTGCATTTCCTAACAAGTTTCTGCAGTGGAGATATTTTTCAAGATATTTTCCTTCATCTTATTTCCCTTCCTGCTGCTGTCCCAAAAAGCTGCAGTGGCATTATTGTTACTGACAGCTGAGATGAAATGCAGTGGGCCCTGTTTTTGGAGGTTATTCTCGCCTTAGGTACAAGTCAGTCCAGTTTCACTTTTAATTTTTAAATGTGATTTGGCACCATGGATAGAGGATAAAATCCATCTCCCCTTATGTTCAAAATATGAAAATTTGCTTCATACCTGTACTTAAAAGTTGAATCTAAAGGTCAGTCTGTCCAGAATATTACATTCTCCATCACTCTTCATTTTCATTTCTCTGCACTACTGCAAAGCTGGTTCACTCATTCTGAAAACAAAGCTGCTCTTTAGACCTTACAATAGCAATCCCAAGCATCACCACCTCAGCTCTTTATAAAGTGCACATCTAGAAGATGCTTCCTACGTTTTTAGTCCCTTTCTTGCATGCAATACATAGAAAACTACATGCGCTATATACCTGAACCTGGGAAGGATATTTGAACTGACAGTCCTCTGACAGTGAGGCACCTTATCACTTTGATGTTGAGAAACTATTTGAGGAACTTGATTCGTTGCTTGCCACAGTGTAGTTAACTCAGCTGGAATCGTCTCCTGCATTTTTCATAGCAACTGTGATTAAGAAGAAATACCAGACCCCTGCAGTGATCTGTGCAGATCTGGGAGTGGGACTCTGCTATGAGCATGTTACGTGCATCAAAAGAGAGCAGAGGTTTAGGCGTAAAGGTCCCTGCTCCCTGCTTGCAGAAGCCAGTATCGTCAAAAAGCAAGAACTCTTACCTGGAACTTCAAGTTCTTTATTGCCAGAAAAAATGAAAACTTGGGGACAATCCTAGCAGCTCAGTTTGTCCCATCAGAGGCTCATTTGGAGAGTGGAGTACCAGAGCCTTTTAAAGCCTGTCCCACAGTATGTTTGTGCCCTCCCTGATCTTTATTTCCAGTTTGCAGAGACCCTACTGTGTCCTCTTACCCTTTGTGTCTTTTCCCTTTTAGGGAACACCCTGTGTTCTTCATGTTTGTCCAGCTTGCAATCATTTCTATCTTCAAGTCCTATCCCACAGTGGGAGATGTTGCACTGTATATGGCCTTCCTTCCAGTCTGGAGCCACCTTTACAGATGTAAGTTCTTTGTGTTTGACTGTTTCTTCTCTGGAATGAGAAAGGGTCTGTCCAATAATTTGTCACCACTAAGCCAAACCACGCCTGTGTCTGCAGGCTCTTGTGGCCTCCTTGGGCTATCCGGAAAAAAGCTTGATTTCTGGTGATACGATACAGTCTCCAACATATGTTCAGGACTAGGGTTGTAAGAGGTCGAGGAGAGTATTTTCACTTGTACATTTTCCCCTTCTAAGTTATTCTGAAGATTAATTTTTTTTTTTTAAGAACCCTTTACAGTCCTGCACAAAAGATGTTCCTCATGTAAACTACATCCATCCTTTCAGTGTTTCACTCCCATGTAAGGGTGTGTAGAGTGCTGCTTCTGCAACTGATGAGTCCCCTAGCCTTAAAATCCCACACTTTGCAGCAGTTCTTTGTTTTGCATCTGCTTGTTTGCTTAGAGTAAAAGTAACTGAATTACTCCAAGTGTTTGTCCAGTTTTTCTTAAATGCTTCGTAAAGAACCTGTATAGTTCTTTAAATCACCAGAGAACTACCTGATGATTTTCAAACTCTGACTGTAGAACTTGTTACACTGAGGAGATTTTGCAAGTCTGCCAGTGTAGTACTCCTGGAAGTGCTGTGTTTTTTCTTGTGTTTCTTGCCAAAGTCAGTTAAACAAGCTGCTTTATGCAATCCTGCCGTATTGTCCTTGGCTTTGACTGCAGTCTTCTCTACCCGGGGTCAAGTTTGTGCAGGGCAGCTAGTCTACCTGGTGTCAGGAGACATAATTGGGAGTCAAGATGCCAGAGTAGTTTGCATATGTTTGGCTTTAAGCTGGTCCTCTGCAGCATCAGTAGTGGGGAGTAAGTGGAGCATTGTCTGATGTGGAGACCATCCGCTCCATTTGCTTCAGACTAAGGAAAGCTAAGGCCAAAGCAGCTGTGATGAAATAGAGCAGGAAGCTCCAGGCTGGCCCTGAGGATGTCACAGCCATACCAGGTGACATATTTTTGAGAAATCCTAATTCAATTTAGGTGAGATGTATGTTCCAAACTTATAGAGGAAGGCAAGTATGAGCGTGAGAGGGACAATCCCATAGTGAGTGAGTAGAGCTATTGAACGAAAAGCTTAAAAAAGATGGATGTAAACAGGTTTGGATGTGATAATAGTCATCAAACGTCAGATAGCTCCCTTCAGCAGCAGAATGATCAGAAGTCTTTTGGTTAATTTCAGGGATGTTGAGCTATAGCCAAGCACAGCTGCACAAGTGCCAGGATAAACTATACTACTACCGCCAAAGAACAGAAAACAAAACCTCTTCTGGCCTAGTATTTCCTAGCTCTTTTAGACAAAGTTGTAGTTGTTTTTTGGCCATCTGGCACATACTCATACAGACTAAAGGATTCTTGTACCTCCCAAGGGCATATGTTTGTCATCACATTTGGCCTATAAGAATGTCCTCTGTTATGGTTCTTTCATTTCCTTACCATCTTCTGAGAAAGTATGTCTTTTCCTTATGGTCCACAGATTAGTTTTTTTCTCTAAGTAGTCAGCTTGACGAGGCTAGGGAATGGCATGCTCTGCTCTCTGAATCTTGATGCTGGTGCAAAGGCCCTTCTCAAAACTGCTAGCTGCTGTAGTGTAGACACCAAAAAAACAACACAAAGTCTTCAGAGGAAGAGTGGAAGCTCTTTGGAAGCACAGGACCTAGAAGGAAGGAGCTGCAAATGAAGGATTCACACACAAGCTAAGGCAGAAATGTTTGTTTCAAAGAGAAAATACAGTGAATGTCTTATAAAAGGTACCCAGGGGATTATCAAAACAAACTGCAAAAGCTTGGTTGTTGCAGAGAAGTATGCTTCGGCAAGTGCCTCTCTGCCACTGCACATACCTGAAATACCATTGCTGGTTGCATGAGCATGGCTGTTCAATAAAGCTTCATTTTAATAACTTTTTATTTCTTTTGCAGTCCTCCGGAACATCTTCATCCTGTCATGTGTGCTCATTGTCTGCTCCCTCCTGTTCCCTGTTCTGTGGCATCTATGGATTTATGCAGGAAGTGCTAACTCCAATTTTTATTATGCCATCACGTTGACTTTCAACATAGGGCAGGTTAGTAGAGCAAGGCAAACCAGGCTGCACTTTGAGGATTCCACTGGATCGGGTGTCCTGTCAGCAACAGTGAATTCTGCAGGATGTGTCTGGCCCATATAGTCCAGCATAGCAGCTTCCTGCCTCTCCTGCTCCAGCTGAAATCTGCCTAGTCCTCACCTTCTGGCACACTAATGGGGAAAGAGTTCTTGTAGTATTTAAACTATAGCTTAACAATCCAACTCACTCTGCATGTTAGCAGTCTGCTGCTTGATAGCAGAGGAAAAGCATCTCAGTATGGCAGGGTAAATAGCACATGAATCGAGTGCAGCAGCACTGGGGCCATACAACAGGCAAATGAGAGCTGCCCAAATGCTGGGACATGGCACCAATTTTTCTAAGCATAACACCTCACTGAAATGTAGGGCTGTGGGCATGTGTCTGGTCTCGCTCATGCCAGGGCTTGCTCTCCTTCCTTCTCTCCAGGCTGTGCCCTTCTAGATTCATGACTTTCACTGCCCTCAGAGAAAACAGAGCTTAGCAACCCTGGAGGATGAGATCCAATGTACACAGTTGCTACAACCTTTCCTAAGGCTTTCCTTCCTCTTCTCTGCTAGTTGTTATGGTGTGTAGATAATCCCCAGGTCCTGGGACGTTTTCACATGTGGATGAGGAAACAAGGAGAACGTTCACTTCATGTTAAAGTTGCCTTGATTATCAATGTGCCTCAGCCATTTACATTTATATTGCATCTCCTAAAACTAGAGGAGCAGTTTTGCCAGAGTCAGAAAAATCACCCGCTTGTATGTTCCCCAGCCCCTTGATAAATGGGGGCAAGCACCCTCTGTGGTATAAAACCCTCTGTTCTGTAAAAGCCAAAAGGGACTCCATGCAGTGAGTAGAGTTAGCATATAGATGCTATTAATAAGGGCTTACAGGGAATTGTGGTTTGTTAGCTCTCTAACTATATGCCTTGCCATGGAATGAAAGGAATAGTAAAATTTAAATGACAGATAGCATTTGATCTAAGAGGATTTTATTTCCTACCTGAGAAAATCATGGCAGGTCCTGCAATGTATTATGCTCTGTGCCAATGCAGACAGAGCAAAACTCTCCTTTCTGATTTCTTTGTGAGAAAGAACTAGCCCTCACCCCTGCCATCCCCAGTTATTTCTTTTCCCATTAAGATATCTGCAGAGTCATTTAATTAAAAATAAAATCAACCATATTGATGTAGCATGTCAAGTAGCCAGCCGTAGTGTAAAGCAAAACAAGCAGACAAAGTAAGCACTGCTGTTCTCCCTCTTCCCTGGGCACCTCTACCCCTCTCTGTCTGTTTTCCTTCTGACTTTCTCCTCTGATCTCAGCAGCCCGCAGGCCTCTCCCTCAGATTTCACCTAGTCCTACATATCCTCTCTTCCTGCTGCTGAGCCTTCTTATCAGCAGCTGTATTTGACAGTAACCCAAGCAGGCTCTGGCTGACGGACTAGCTCTCTGTCTTCCTTTGTCCCCTTAGCAATGCAGCATACTTCAGTGAGGCTCTCCCAGGCATGAATTCCCCAGGTGCATTGTGCCAAAGTGATGTGCTAATGGCATCTGGTCATTTAGGACAGTACCTGCTAGTTTGGTTTGGGACTGTAACTGCTAGTTTGGTTTGGCACTGATGCTGTTTCCAGTGGAAAGGGAGGGTTGCACCACAAGAGGCTGGATGGCAAATGGCATTAGTGAGACAGCAGGTCACTCACTGCTATTGTGCTTACTGCAGCCCAGCCTGCCTCTGCAAAAGCAGTTTGCCCAAGTGACTGCTTTAGAAAAAACATCCTTTGTTTGACCACTCCAGCACAGCTGGCCCTGAGACCCGCTCTTACTTTCTCACCTATGACTGTTTTTAGTCAAGGGAACAATCAGCACTATAGTGCCTCAGCAAAACAGAAGAGTGGACTGAGGAAGGCAGGGACCTCGTGGTTTCCATGCCAGATTTCCATGTTCTCTGCAGCTCTTGAGGAAGGTGCATTAATTGTGATTTCACCATACAATGTGGCCGGTGGCAATACCAGCCTGAAGTATGCAAGGGAGGTCCCTTGCAACACAGGATGATGCCAGCATCAGTGTCTACGGAAGCATTCTCTGAACTGGATCAGGGAAAATCTGGGGGGTAGCCAGCTCTGTTTCCCACTTAAAGGGAGCAAGTGTGCAAACAAATACACAGGGTTGTCTGCCCCACAGAGAGGGCACTACAGCACAGTGACAGGAAGGAGATGGGAAAGTGATGAGGGTGCTTTTATCTGGTTTTGCTCCTGGATGTTGTTCTGTGAAGCCACAGCCTTGACTTTCCAGCTCTTCCCTTCACCCCTTACCCTGGTACGTATTGTTAAACTGCTGAAACTTCCATTTGCTAAGGCTGACCTGTGAAGTTTCTGCTGCTACTTGCAAGCTTCTTGCCCTTTCTGACTAGAAATGGCAATTGAAAAGTACTCAATACCAGTCAGCAGCAGGGGACTTCCAGCATCTGGGTCGAGTTGCATGACAGCATTTGCATGCACAGGAGTCCTGTGGATGAGGCTTAAAGGTGGTCTGTAAAGCTGTAAACAATATATGGACCTGACCTGCCTTTGTCGTACTTTTTGGCCTTTTTATGGAGCTACTGTCTCCTTAGCTGAGGTGTCTGTGGGAGCACACTGGTAGCACAATAAATAGGTTAGTTTAAGTCTCCCGTAGTTTTGTACTGTAAGGCCATGGCCAAGGAGTATTCACAAGATCACAGTACCTCATCTTGCAAAGCATGACGAGCAGCCTAGGAGCTTCTTAAGCCCCTTCAGGGTTTGTCACAAACACGTCTCCATTTATTTTTGTTCTGAAGCATCACTGATGTGTCTGAACATCTCATTTCTGCAGATCCTGCTCATCTCAGATTATTTCTATGCCTTCCTCCGGCGGGAGTACTACCTCACTCACGGACTCCATTTGACAAGACAAGATGGGACAGAGGCCATGCTTGTTTTGAAGTAAGGATTGTATCCACCAGTCCTTGGGACATGGACTACTCTAAGGAACAGTAAAGCTTGGTGTATATGGGGTGGGTGGGGAAGGTTCCCTGGATGAGGTCTGAATTTGGGGATGATACCTACTGAAAGAAAGAGCTGAGGTTCTTCTGGGAATACCTTCCACAGCAGTGGACTCAGTGCAGGCTAAAAGCTGCAAGTAGAATCTGCAATGCCTCCACCGGAGCATCTCCCTTCTTCCCTCAGCTGCGCTTTTCACCGTGGCCTCAGCCATCAACTCTGGGCAGTCCATCAGGAACTGGAAAAAGTGTTTGAGCTAAAACCAGGACTGAATCTCTGGCCCAGAAACAGTTCAGCCCATAAATTGTTTACTTCGTTGTCACCGCTTCTTGGAGATGTTTGCTTCTCCTGGAAATTTCCCCTTCACTGCTTTTACCAGTAATGTTCCTGCTTGACACAAGGCAATGTCTGTGTACTTGGTGATAAGCCCTGCCTGCAGATGCCCTTTTTTGGTTCTTCTGCTCTTGTGGGTTCTGGAAAAATCACATGCTCAGACACAGTGGGAGCTTGTGAAACAAATGGGTAACCAAGGATGAATGACCTGTTGGAAGGAGGACAGCTGAAGCTGCTGCCACAGGTAATAATCTTGGAGCTCAAACAACTACTAAGAACTGGAACCGGCAGGGGGAAGCAGCAGCAGGGTACTGGGTAACTGGTCTATCCCGTTGAAGTAATACTTTCCTGTCAGGAGCTGCACAGAAACACTACTGTGGAGACAGCCTACCACTACTCCTTATTTCTGTATGTTAACAAAGCTCGGCAATGCTGGGCTTGCACTACGCTGTTGTGATACTTTGGGGCAGCAGCCTGGACATGGAATGGGCAAGCTGCCTGCCTGGGCTAGGGACCAGGAGGTGTCAAAATCTCCCCTTTAAGGCCGCAGACCAAACTCTGAAGGAGCCTCAGACACTACTGTTGTGGAGTTGCTGGGCTCTTGGTGTTTCACAGCAGCTTAACAATATAGGATAGCCACTCCCCAGCGTTACCTGTTGCACACGGAGTGATGGTATCTTGTGGCTGTGTGTGGAGGGCCTCATTAAAACACTGTCCCTTAGCTTCCTCACTGCTTCCCCCTATCTGCGTTCAGACCTCTTCACTTCAGAGCTTCTGCTGCTGCTCACCCCATGAATGTGACCCACCAAAAGGGAATACACTGGGCTCTGCTGGTTGCATGTGGCACTGAGAATCATTAATGACGGTGTTGGAAGCCTTCTCACTGGTGTTGGGACAGGAAGCAGCCACTGTGCCTCATTCATCCCAAGAAAAAATTTGAAGGGCTGGTGGTTTGTTGGCACAGAAACCAAACTGTATCTGGTACAGAGGAATTGAGAGAGCAACATGCCAAGAACCTTCCCAGGCAGTTTTATGAACAAATCTTTCTTTCTTTTTCCTTTTTTTTTTTTTTTTTTTACAATTAAAACTTTTGCCTTATTGCACTGCTATTAGCGCTTTTGCCAGGGGACGTTTCTGCGAGTCCAGCTCAGCCCACCCCGTCCTGCAGCGCTGGGCCGGGGGGATGTGCAGGCAGGGCTGCTCTCAGCTGCCGTGTGTGTGGCATGGCAAAGAGCACAATAAACCGTGCAACTTTTAAATGACTCTTGTGTGCTCTATGCTGAGCAAGAGGGGCGAGGAGCAGGATTTGTCCCCTGTCATTCAGGATGTGACCTGAGCTATGGGAGAATCCCAGGGTTGGTGTTACTGTTGTACATGGAGGGAGGAGACCAGGATGCCTTGCCACGCCACTTTAAGGAGGATAAATACTCCCAAGGATTTAAGGGGAAATCCTTAATCAGGGCCCGTGTGAACCTGCTGAAGTTCAATAAGGCCAAGTGCAGGGTCGTGCACCTGGTCTGGGGCAATCCCAAGCACAATTACAGGTTGGGTGAAGAATGGATTGAGAGCAGCTCTGAGGAGAGGGACCTGGGGGTGTTGGTTGATGGGAAGTCCAACATGAGCCGGCAAATGTGGGTGCTTGCAGCCCAGAAGACCAATCGGGTGACAGAGATACTGCCTGCATGAGGTGTGAGCAGGTGGAGGATCTGATCAGCCTGGTGGCAGAGCTCAAGGAGGAGGTGGAGAGATTAAGGACCACCAGGGAGTGTGAGCAGGAGTTAGACTGGTGGAGCCACTCCCTGCCATGCCTGAGAGAAAGGCACCGGGGTGACACACCCCTAATAGTGATGGACCCCCTGCCCTGTCGCTGTCGGGCAGAGGGAGGGGACCTGAGAGAAGGAAAGGAATGGAAACAGGTTCCCTGCTCAGCATCACAGGCGAGCCCCCTCCCTCCCCACCTCACCTCCCCAGGTGCCCTTACACAATGGGTTTGAGGCCCTGGAGCTCTAGGGACAGGATGGTGAGGATGTGCGGGGAAAGTCTACACAGGAAGCTGTCTAGGGCAAGGAAGTCGACTCCACGCCTCAAGACTGCCTCCACCAGGAAGGACAGGAGGGTAATTGTCGTAGGCGGCTTCCTTCTGAGGTGAACAGAGGGCCCCCTATGTCAGCCGGACCCTACCCGTAGGGAAGTCTGCTGCCTCCCTGGGGCCCGGGTCAGGGGCATAGCCAGAAAACTTCCTGACCTTGTTTGCCTTCTGATTATTACCCCTTAGGGTAATACAATAAAATTCAGGCTAGCAGCAATGAAATTGCTGAGAGAAGCCTGAAGGCTATCAAAAGGGACTTCAGGGGATTGGGGCGGTTACTGGATGGAGCGGGTGCTCAGGTGGTGTTTTCCTGTACCCCTTCAGTGATGGGGAGGGATACTGAGCGGACCTGGAAGGCCCAGCTGATCAATACATGGCTGAGAGGCTGGTATTGCAGGAATTTGGGATTTTTTCTGATCATGGGGAATTCTACTCGGCACCTGACCTGATGGTTGTCAGTGGGTCCCATCTGTCTCAAAGAGGGAAACAGATTCTAGCCCAGGAGCTGGCAGGGCTTATTGAGAGGGCTTTAAACTAGGTATGAAGGCGGACGGAGATGCAATGAGGCTTGATAGAGGTGAGCCTGGGGGAGGAGTCCCAGGGCTGGGGGGTGAGGGCAATGGCACAACTGAAGTGCATCTACAGCAATGCACACAGCATGGGCAACAAACAGGAGGAGGTGGAAGCCATTGTGCAGCAGGCAAGCTATAACTTCGTCGCCAACACTGACACGTGGTGGGACCACTCCCACGACTGGAGTGCTGCAATGGATGGCTACAAGCTCTTCAGAAGGGACAGGCAACTTAGGAGGGGAGGTGACGTGACTCTCTATATTAGAGAGTGTTTTGATGTTGCTGAGCTCAGGGTTGGGAATGATAAGGTGGAGTCCCTGTGGTTAAGGATCAGGGGGTTGGCCAACAAGGCGGACATCCTGGTGGGGGTCTGTAATAGACTGCCAAACCAAGATGAAGTGGCAGAAGAGGCGTTCCGTAAGCAGCTGGCGGAAGTCACTCAATCGTCAGCGCTTGTTCTCATGGGGGACTTCAACTTCCCGGACATGTGCTGGAAATACAACACAGCCCTGAGGAAGCAGCCTAGAAAGTTCCTGGAGTGCGTGGAGGACAGCTTTCTGACTCAGCTGGTTAGTGAGCCTACCAGAGGGGTGCCCCGCTAGACCTGCTGTTCACGAACAGAGAAGGACTGGTGGGAGATGTGGTGGTAAGGAGTTGTCTTGGGCAGAGGGACCACAAAATGTTAGAGTTCTCTGTTCTTGGTGAAGTCAGGAGGGGGGGAGGGTGTCAGTAAAACTGCTACCTTGGACCTCCAGAGGGCAGACTTTGAATTGTTCAGGACACTGGTAGGGAGTGTCCCTTGGGAGCCAGTCCTGAAGGGCAGAGGGGTCCAGGAAGGCTGGACGCTCCTCAAGAAGGAAGTCTGAAAGGCTCAGGAGCAGGCTGTCCCCGTGTGCCATAAGATGAGCTGGCAGGGAAGAAGACTGGAGTGGCTGAACAGGGAACTTCTGCTGAGTGTCCGGAAGAAAAAGAGAGTTTATGTCCGGTGGAAGAAGGGGCTGGAAACCTGGGGAGAGTACAGGGAAGTTGTCAGCTGTGCAGAGAAAAAAATCAGGAGGGATCTGGCCAGGGTCGATGGGCAGAGGCCAAGGGGATGAGGTTCAACATGGCTAAGTGCCGGGTCCTGCACTTTGGCCACAACAACCCCATGCAGCGCTACAGGCTTGCGGCAGAGTGGCTCGAAAGCTGTGCAGAGGAAAAGGATCTGGGGGTGCTGACTGATGCTGGCCTCAACATGAGCCGGCAGTGTGCCCAGGTGGCCAAGAAGGCCAACGGCATCCTGGCTTGTATCAGGAATAGTGTAGCCAGCAGGACCAGGGAGGTGATCGTCCCCCCGTACTCTGCTCTGGTGAGGCCACACCTCAAGTGCTGTGTTCAGCCTTGGGCCCCTCACTACAAGAAGGGCATTAAGGCCCTGGAACGTGTCCAGAGAAGGACTACGAAGCTGGTGAAGGGCCTGGAGCACAAGTCCTGTGAGGAGCAGCTGAGGGAACTGGGGGTGTTTGGTCTGGAGAAGAGGAGGCTCAGGGCAGATCTCATTGCTCTCTACAGGTACCAGAAAGGAAGGTGTGGGGAGCTGGGGGTCGGCCTCTTCTCGCAGGTAACTAGCGATAGGACCAGAGGGAATGGCCTTAAGCCGCACCAGGGGAGGTTCAGGTGGGAAATGAGGAGACATTTCTGCTCAGAAAGAGCAGTCAGGCATTGGGACGGGTTGCCCAGGGAGGTGGTGGAGTCACCGTCCCTGGGGTTGTTCAAGGAAAGGTTGGACCTGCTGCTGAGGGACATGGTTTAGGGGGTGACATTGGTGGTAGGGGGATGGTTGGACCAGATGATCTTGGAGGTCTTTTCCAACCAATAATGACTCTATGATTCTATATGGACCTGTAGAAGTGAGTCCAGAGGAGGGCCATGAGGATCATCAGAGGGCTGGAGCTCCTACGAAGACAGGCTGAGGGAGGTGGGGTTGTTCAGCCTGGAGAAGAGAAGGCTCTGGGGAGACCTCACAGCAGCCTGACAGGACCTAAAGGGGCTGCAGGTAAGCTGGGGAGGGACTCTTTGTCAGGGGTGTAGCGATAGGACAAGGGTAATGGCTTTAAACTAAAAGAGGATAGGTTTAGATTAGACATTAAGAAGAAATTCTTTACTCAGAGGGTGGTGAGGCACTGGCACAGGTTGCCCAGAGAAGCTGTGGATGCCCCATCCCTGGGTGTGTTCAAGGCCAGGCTGGATTGGGCTTTGGGCAGCCTGGGTTGGTGGGAGCTGTCCTTTGGGCAGGGGTGGGAACTGGATGGTCTTTAAGGTCCTTCCAACCCAAACCATCCTATGGTTCTGTGAAATGCTGATTCGGTTAGAGGAGACCGGTAGCACCAAGGCACACCAAAAAGCAAACTTAGGTATGCGAAAGGGGGCTCTGGGGAATGCTAAGAGCTGCCTGGAGGGCTCTGGGGACACGGAAAGGTGTACTGCTGCCTGGGGTTGTTCATCCCAAGGTGCAGGACCCCCAAAAATCCTCCCAAAGCTGCTGGGGGACCAGGCAACATGCAGCAAGGCAGGAGCAGGCCGTTGCAGCCATCGTGCTACCATGCGGGGTGCTGCCTCGCACTGGAACCACCTTTAATTACTGTCTGATATCTGCATAAAAGGGAAGTTATTTTAAGGTTGGGCCTAGAGGCTCACCTGGTGCCAACTGTTTGGGAGCACGGGTGTTGGGACAGCTGCAGGAGAGGGTCACCGTGGGACCACCACAGTCCCTCGAATTTTGCAGCAGCACCTGCCCAGGGCAGGGGACACCACAGCCCGGGGTTTCCCTCCTGCTGCAGGCCCAGAGCCCCAGCTCGCCCGGCTGCCTGGCCGCAGGACACGACCCAAGGGCACCCAGCCCCGAGCGAGGCGCCGTGCCCTGTGCCGCTCTGGGGTGCGCTGGCCTCAGAGCTCGGTGTTGACAGGTAACAACTATTGCAACAGTCGTGTTGCAAAGAGCAACACGGAGTGCGACCTGCCTGTTGATCCCAAAAACAAGGGCTCCCCACACTGTTGGTGATCAGCTGAGCCCACGTGGAAGCCTGGGTGCAGAGGGGGTGACAGCCACCAGCCACACGGTGACAAGTGGAGGCAGACACCTGCCCACCCAGCCCAGCTCTGCAGGGGAACGCATCTCAGTGACCCAGGCTGTGGGGCTCCACGCCCATCCCTGCGTCACACCAGTGCGCTTGAACATTAACCCAGGGTGGCAGTGAGGTGTCCCTGGCAGCACGGCTTCCAGCACCCCAGGAGCACCCAGGATGAGGGGGCTCCGTGCCCGCTACCACCTCCTGGTAGGTCTGGCCCTGCAGTGCCTGGCGTGGGGCACGTGCTGGCAGCGTCGGGGCCAGGGCGTGCAGCCAGGCGGACAGACAGATGCCATTTGTGGGGTTGCCCCTGGGGAGGTGAGGGGGAGATAGGGCACACTGGGGTTCTGCCCTTCAGCCCTGCTGTGATTTAAGCACCAGCAGGTCCCCGGTCCCTCTGGGGCTGCCCCTGCCTTTCCCCCTTGTCCTTTGGTCCCCTGGGGTGTTTTCTGCCTGTCCCCCCCGTGGGGAAGCTGGAGGAGCTGCTTGGCTCTGCCCCACTGCCCCCCTGTCCTTGAGCAGGGGTGCGGGCTGCGCCCACAGCTAACCTGATCCCACGGCTGGCCGGGACTGCCACCTGGCCCAAGGCCCTTCAACAGCCCCATGCATGGGGCCGGTCCTGCTGTGGGCAGGGGAGGGGAGGGCACAACTGGGATTCACCGTTGCAAGCTCTGAGTTTGAGCTGAGGCTGTGGAAACCTCTCCTTGTCTCCTCTTCCTCTTTCTCCTCCTCCACATCTCCTCCCTGGGTGGCAACCTGCACCCTGCACCCTTGAACTTCCGTGCAATGGTGGCACCGCCTGGCAGGGCACCAGGGCATGGCATAGCACAGCACGGCAGTGTCGGGAGCGGGCCCAGCCAAGCACCCAGGTCGGGGTCCTGGGGCTGCAGAGGCCTTTGGGACCCCTTCACCTGGAGCCTGCACAGGGTGGGAGACCCCTGTGCAGGGCAACTCTGGGGACGCTGCTCCCCTGGGGCAAGGCTGCTGGTCTGGGTGGGGGGACGTGGGGCGGGGGGCGGGGGGGAGAGGCACTCACCTCTTTCCGCCCCCAGGCCGACCAGGACGAGGACCTGCCCATGGGATGTGTGGAGCCGGACAGCGAGGGGCAGCCAGGCTGGGAGGGGGCCCCAGCTGCAGCTGTGGCCCTGGAGGAGCCGTGTGGTCTGGTGCTGAGCACGCCGAGCCGCATCCTGCGGGACAGGGAGACCAAGGAGGTGAGGAGCCCTTCACTCGGCTCCCCCCGCTGCCAAGCCACAGTCGTGCCAGTGTGAGGTTGGATGGGTGATGCCATCCCCCCTGTCCCCATCCCCAGGGACAGTCGGGTCCCCCTGCCCCGGGTCGAGGCCCAGTGCTCCTCCTGGAGGAGCAGAGGCAGTGAGCAGGGCTGCAGGGCTGGCACTGCCAGAGAAGAGGGAACCAAAACTGGGGAGCCCCAACACGGGTTCCCAGCACAGGGCCCCCATTGCCAGATCCCCTGCATGGACTTGGGTGAGGGGAAGGTAGGCACAGGTGGCCGTGCCTTGGCCAGGTTGCGGCTCCCCAAGGACCCAGTTCATCTGGGGGACAGCCCTGGAGGTGCCAGGCCCCACACCCTACCAGAGGGCAGAGATGTGGGACACCTCACTCTGAGCCAGCTGCCTGGTCTCCTGCTTGTATCTGGGCAGGTTCTCTGGCTTCCCACGAGGGTGCTTAGGGTGACAATGCTCGGGGAGCCCCGGGAGGATGCTCAGGAGGACCTTTTGGGAAGACGCCTGGGGGAAGAATGCTCCAGGAGGTGTCTTGGGAGGCTGCTTGGGAACACCTCTTGGGCATATGAATATGGGTGAAAATGCTTCAAGGGAAGGGTGCTTGGTGGGGGGAGGATGCTGGGGGTGGGGTGTGCATCGTGGGAGGTTGGGGGCTGGGGGGGGGGGTGGGGGGGGGCGCAGGCGCTCTGCAGAGAGTGCTGCGGGAGCAGAGACAGGCTGCTGCCCAGGCTGGCCACCCCCCCCCCCCCCCGCAGACAGCTGGGAGCGGCAGAGGTGCAGGGGAGGTGGGACAGCCCAACAGCCCCTCTGAGCCCACTCTACCCCAGCTGGGGCCCCACCTGCCCCCCCGGCTGCAGCAGCAGCCCTGGCGCCTGCTGTACTGCACTGCACGGGATGGCTTCAGCCTGAGAACCCTGTACCGGCGTGCCGGCCCGCCGAGCTCCCCTGCACTGCTGCTCATCCGAGACACCAATGCACAGGTACGTCCGGAACCGGTCACCCCACAGCATCCCCCACACCACAGCAGCTTCACGCAGGCCTGGGTCTGTCCTTGCTGCTGCTCGCAGGATGGAGTCGTGCCAGAGAGCCCTGGCACAGTTCATGCCTCAACCCAGCAGCACTGGCATCTGCTCTTCTCTCCCCCTACCAGGCCTTCGGTGCGTTCTTCGCTACCACCATTCACATGAGCAACGACTTTTACGGCACAGGGGAAACATTTCTCTTCTCTTTCTACCCAGAGCTGAAGGTGGGGGCTGCAGCTGTGGGGGTCAGAGGAAAGGGGGGGGTCCTGAGGGTGGGGGCCAACAATGCTCCATGGCCTGTCCCTGCTGGAAGAACCCTGAGGTGCTGTTGAAAGGTCCAGGGGATGCGCCAGGGTAATGCAGCTGCACTTGGTCAACCAGGAACAAAGCCACGAGGTCACCATACCCCAGGACCCAGCCAGTGGGATTGCAACTGGGGGAGGCGGGAGGAAGGGGGGGGGGGGGGGTGGGCGGTGTTTCTGAGGGGGCTGATGTCTGATGGTGACATCAGTGGGAGGCAGCTGTCCCCTGAAAGGGCTCCGAGGGCTGCTGGTGGGGACAGGCCCACAGAGGACATGTCAGGGGGCACTGCCCCATCCCAGACCTGAGCCACCCTGCAGTAGCCCGGGAAGGATCCTGGGGAGAGCAGGGAGCGAATCCACCAGCTGGGGGCTGGTGCCCGGCTCTGCGGCTGCAGCCATTCCTTGCAGGGCTCCAGGCTCTGAGCCTTGAAGCCATGACTGACAGGCGCAGGGCCCGGCCCTACCAGCTGGGAGAGGGACAGGGACAGGGTGGCCTGACTGCTGTCCCCACAGGTGTTCAGGTGGACAGGCAGGAACAACTTCTTCATGAAGGGAGATGTGGACTTGCTGATGGTCGGCGGGGGCAGGTAGGGGTCCCAGCTGCTGAGAGGCTCCCCTGGCCGAGCGGCCGGCAGCAGGAGAGGGCCTCAGCTGAGCACAGCCGCCGCATGTTCCAGTGGCAGGTTTGGGCTGTGGCTGGACGGGGACTTGCACCACGGGGGCAGCTACCCCTGCGAGACCTTCAACAATGAGAGCCTCTCGCCGCGGGGGGATTTCTGCGTTCAGGACCTGGAGGTGTGGGGCCTGGCCTGACGGACACCGGTGCTAGGGGAAGAGCCTGAACTGATGGCTCACGGGGCCAGTCGCCTCCAGCGCCCACCAGGACAGTGCTTGGGGAAGGCCACACCTGCCTCCTGCTCCCCAGCCCTGCAAATGGCCGCATTGCACATGCCCAGTGAAGGCCGAGGGGACAGACCCTTGCAGGAGGCCAGCCCCACAATGCTGCTGCCATGCTAGCTCTGCCTGTAGCGCCCAAGGACCTGGCCTGGCAGGGATGGGGCAGAGCCTCCCCAAGAGGGCACGAGTCCAGATGAAACAGCAAACTCTGAGAGCAGCGTGCTGCCAGCAGGACCAAGCAGCTGGGACAGCCTCTGCCCTGCTGGCTGCTGCCATAGGGATGGTGGCACCAGGGCTGGTGGGTGAGAGGGTGCTGACCATCAATAAATGGGAAGAGCCATGCTCCAAGCCTTGGCCCTGTCGTGAAGACAAGTAATAGCACCACAAAGTTGTACAAAGAAAGCGGCACAAGCAGACATGCATGCACACACATCCTGGTCGATGGCTCAGGCAGTGGGTGCAAGCCCTCCCATGTATGAGACATTCCTCCCAGTTTGGCCCCTCACATCTGCTTTGTAATGCCTGACATTTGATTTACTACTGGGGGAGAGGAGTGGCTGGGGACTAAGCTGAAGCATCCACTATAACATCGTGCTTTCACATGTCCTCAGTTTCTACCCTAAACCTGTAATTATGTGAAACTTGGATCCATTGTCCAGATTGCCTTACTTTAACTATACCTACCTTACTCTACACATATCTGCATGGAACTTCACCAGCCATTTCAGCCTCCCCTAGCCCATCTGAGATGCTCTATGGCTGTTTACTCTCCTTTCAGGCTATTTCAGTACTCAACCTATTCCAAAAGTCATTTACTGAGATGCTGAAGAGCCCCAGCAGGACTGCACTGGTGCTGGACCCTGCTGCACAAACTGTCCCTGTCTTCCTTCCCACCCTCGCTCCCCCCGCCCCCCAAAGCTGCTCTCCCCTGCCCAAGCCTTGCTCTCTGTTTTGATCGCCAAGGTGCAGAAAATTGTTGCCTTGTGCACAGCTTCCAGCTATGGCACCATGGGGCAGCAGGGCCAGGGGAGCAGATGATGGGTGTTGAGGAATGTCCCCTGGTGAATGGTGGGTGTTGAGGACCCACCTGCCTGGTGCTGGTGCCCAGTCCAGTACCTGGTCGGTCTTGTACCCTTTCTTGTCTATTCCTCCTCTGTTCCGCACTGATTCCCTACCCCTTCACATCGTCCCATCAGTTGACACAGTCCCCCCACCCTCTCCAACACTGGGGACCCTCAGGGTTACACCCTGACCTGGTGCTGCAGTTTCTTGGGAGCCCATCAGTTAGCATGACTGACAAGGTTCATTTCTGGTTATTGTCTTTGTTAACACTAACTGGCCAGTTTTATGTCCATGTGTTTGTCTCCCTTTCTTTATTCTCCCAACTTAAAAAAATAAGCATTGTCCCCCTCCCCACACCCCTACGAACGAGTGTTATGGACCATATTTGTTCTTATCACCACCTCCCTCACCATGTGTCCATCAGGTTTGCCTCTATCTGGTGTTCCCAGCTCCTCTGACCAGATGCCCTTACTGGAACAGCCACTGTCCTTCCACACCCACTTGACACAGAGCATCCCCTCCTGTGGGGCTCCTGGATGCATGCAGCAGCACATGCCAGGAGCCCACATTGGCTGGTCAGGGCCTCCAAGCTACTGTGTGTTTGTGGCCTCCAGCATCACCTGCTGAACCCAGCTACACAGTGCCACCCCGCAGGGACCACGATGTGCTGCATGGTGCCCGCACGTCCTCCTCACCGAGCTCCCTCACTGAGGTGTGATGGCTGCTGCTCTGAGTGCACCCTGCAAGACCAGCCGGGGCACACCACCCCCAACCTACAGCAGCCCCCAGCTGTTTTTCCCTTGGCACACAGCTCAGGTTCCTGGGCACAAAGCCCAACCAGCCCTTCTGGGCTTGCATGGCCAAGAAATAGCTGCAGGCAGAGCCCCAGAGCAGGGCCAAGGGCTGCTGCTGCCTCAGGAACAGCATCGTGAACTGTGGCAGCCCCTGCCAGGCCACCTCCTTACAGAGCTGCAGATGACTTCCAATGCTGGCTTAGGCGAGAAGGATCGCTGCCAGGCAGCAAGGAGGCAGAAGGACACACTGAAGTGAGGCAAAGAAAGCAGCTATCCCTCTGTGGGAGGTGATGAACCCAGAACCATTTATATCTGCCAGTGTCTTTGTGCAGAAGCAGCCCTGGAGGAACCTCCCCTTGGCCTGGGGCCCCAGAGCTGCTGCTGCTGCACAGCCTTGCAGGCAGGAGCAGCAGCCAGCCAGGCTCATGCACATAGCTGCTATCCTGGCAACCCCCCGAGGACGTCACTCACCGTGGTGCTAAAACACAGTGGGAAACACTGATGGCTGCTAGCATGGGGAGAAAAGGCCCTGTCCTTCGCTGCACCAAGGTCTGAACAAAGTGAAGTAGACTGCTTCTAAAAAAACATTTCATTTGACTTGTGGTACAAGCAGGCTCAAAGCAAGGCACCACGAATGTATCAGCCTAGCAGCTTTAAGCAGCAACACTGATCCCCATCAGAGCAAGGCCATACTCAAAAGTCACCAGAAGTCCTCGCTCCAGACCTATGGGAGGAATTATTAACAGCTTCCCATGCACACCAAAGCCCACACAGCAGACCACCACTACAAATACCTGATCAGATATACCCCATGTCCCTGGGTGTCTCAGCCCTCACCTCTCCACCCTGCCCCACAGGCAAACACCAGCATGCCAGAGCCCACACGTGCAGCACACCCAAACCTAGCAGCACTTCAGCACAAACCGAGCTGGTGCAGCACAGCAGCCAACAAAAGCACATGTGGGCAGGTAAAAGGGTAAGAGTCATCGCCAAACACATTCAATAAAGTTTTCAATCTTGGAAGCCCTGGTAGGCCATTCCAGAGCTTTTAGCACCACCTCACACCTCACCAATATACGTCCGATGACTTCAGGCCAATTTTAGATTTCTGTAGCTAGTGCTTACAGAGTGGTTGAAGTTCACAGGAAAAACCTCATGCTCAAGGAGGACCACCCAGAGCCAAGGCCAGGCAGCTTCTGAAGAGCTCCAGGGAGGAGTCTCCACAGCCCCTCTGAGCAACCTGTGCCAGTGCTCAGTTCGGCCCCCCCCGCACAGAAATGTTTACTGATGTTCGGAGGTAGCCTCTTGTGTGCCAGCTTGTGCCCATTGCCTCCGGTCCTGTCCCTGGACATCACTGAAAAGAGCCTGGCCCTGTCCTCTCCACACCCTCCTTCCAGGCATTTATAGACACTGATGACACCCCCTGAGCCTCTTCTCCAGACTGAACAGTCCCAGTTCTCAGCCACTCCATATAGGAGAGGTGCTATGGTGTCTTCATCATCTTTGTGGCCCTTTGCTGGACTCTCCAGTCTGTCCATCTTTCTTGCACCAGAGAACCCAGAACTGGACCCAGTGCTCCACATGTGGCCTCACCAGGACCCCCAGTACATTCCCTGCCCTGCTGCTTCCCAGCCGGGTGCCCCCAGCATGTCCTGGGGCCTGGGCCTGTTCCTCCCCAGGGGCACCACTTGGTCTTGCCCTTCTTGAACTGCAGGAGATTCCTGCCAGCCCCTTTCTCCAGCTGCCCAGGACCCTCTGCACAGCACTGTGACCCTCTGGTGCTTCAGCCACTCCTCCCAGCTTCGTGTCATCTGCAAACCTGCTGAAGGTGCACTCTGCCCCCTCAGCCAGCTCCTTCATGAGGCAGTTGAGCAGGACTGGACCCAGCATGGACCCTCTGGGTACTCTGCTCATTACTGGCCTCCAACCTGGCTTTGTTCCACTGATCATCCCCCCGCCCCATCTGTCCATGAAGCCCACGCTTCCTGAAGTCCAGGAAGACAATACTCACTGCTTTCTCCTCATCTACTGGGCTGGACATTTCATCATTGAACATTATCAAGTTGGCCAAGCATGACTGCACTTCAGTGCATCTACGCTGACTGCTCCTGATGATTTTGTTCTTTATGTACCTGGGATTCTATGATTCTAAGAACAGTTATAGTTATGGATTTTTTTTTCCTCATTCATATATTTGTATGATGGCTACAGTTTGCATTGCTACAGTTCCTTCATTTACACTTTTCTTTTTTCCTTTCATGATAGTTGGAGGCGTACCTAAAGACAACCTGCCCAGTGTAAGGATGCTGAAGTATAAGGCCTGCCTGCTCTTCCCAGGCATGGGAACAGCATTTGGCTGCAGTTTCACTTCAAGGCACAAGGAGAGGTTGGGTTCACTACCTTGGGACAACATGTAAGAGCCATTCCAGCCCCATGGTCCCATTACAGCAGAACTGGCTCCACCACAGTTACTATTCACACTGTACTTAATTTCTTAATTTACATTTGCTCATCTCCAAGTTGGAAGATCTGCACTTCCACAAATCAGCATTTGTCCTTTAGAAGGACATTGGGCTGGTTTTAACCGTGCTGTTTTTAATGAAGTTCACACACTGAAATTCATTAAAAGAATATTAAAATAATTTTTTATAAATTTATTTTAGTACAGAAAGGCTCAGATTAATGTGTTTGAGAAAAAGAAATGCTCTGTCTCAGAACTTAGTATCTGATAGACTTAAGTACAAGTTTTTGCTTAAATATGAGCAAAAAGCTTTTCCCAAATATAAAGTGCACCTTTTATAACAGCATCAAAACAAACCCAAGCAACCATAACAAAATTACATTAGTCTGAACAATACTTGATTTCATGTGGATAATGAAGACAAATGCCTTCACTCTACGATGTTATTTCTTGAAGCATAATACATTTTTTAAAAGCTTTTCAAAAGGTCAAGACACCTCCTAATAGCTACCTGGTACACTGCAGATCTGAAATACTGTTAGAGAGATGAACAGCAGAGGCTGTGCTGCATCACCATTAAACACATGAGCACAGGTTCATAAGCAGCAGAGCGCAGAACAGCTTCTGATTATTTCAAACCAAATCTGTAAAATAGGTGAACACTCATTCTCCTTACACCTCCTGTATAATTGCTGTCAGTTTCCATGATACAAAAAGACAAAGGAAACAATCAGATATGGAAAGTTATACAGTCTTCTTACACAGTGGCTTCCCACTGCGCTAGTTTCAAAAACTTGGCTGTTAAAATTGAATGCTGAACTTGTATTTTCTCATTTCAGTTATAAAAATCCAAAGCTTGTTCCAATTTCTGAGCATTACAGAACCTTTGCTTTGTATTTTTAATGTTGAGGGTAGGCTTTTCAAGCTTTTAGGTTTTATTTAATGAAAGCAGCCTTCAAACAGAACATCTTAGACCTGAGTAAAAAACAAGAGGGAAAAAGTCTTCCTAGTTTGCTTTTCCAACAGGACAGTTAGCAACATTCACATTAGTTTGCCCATAAGGAAAATTGTAAGAACTTTTACAGTTCTACAAAGGATGAGAAATATACACAGGAACAGCAATCACAGAGCCAGGAAATACAGGGAAGGGATACAATAACTAAAGGATTCCTGAAGAGCCTGTCTATCTAGTACAGTGAAATACAGAAACAATGTGCACTTGTGGCTCTGCTCTAGTAGAGGTGCACCGTGCAGCATCCTGACAAGACTCACTAACCATGTAAGAACTGTGTGCATGACCACATACCTTGACAAACATTCAAGTAGCTCTGCTTTCCTGCAAACACTCCAATAATGGAAGTTTTGAGCAGTTTTTGCAGTTCAGTGTAGCAGTAAAAATGTAATATTGAATGTATCAAAAATACACTATAAAAACAATAAAATGCTGCATGTCAGGGCAATGCATTGTTACTTCAATAAAAGCTGCATGGTCACTTTTACAGCAAGAGGCCTGCATCTTCATCAGCTTTTTCAATACCAGGAAAGTAATCTTTGGTTATTAAAAAGATTCTTCTCCCACCTCCTCTTTTTTATTTTTATTTTTTCAAAATGAAGTTTAAAGAGAGCTAGAAGTTTTTCTACTAGCTCAAGTAACATCACAATTACCTTAAGAAAAGGTCAGGACTAGAAGGAGCAGTAACACATTTTCAGCACTTCTTGTAATTATGATGAATTTCTTTTTTTTTTTTTTTTTTGAAAAAATGAATTTACTCTTGCTGCAACAGTGCCATTACATTCAAAAATAAATGAGAATTGAGTTTGCTCTGCTGTAACAGATTACTTGTTAATTTTGTAGAAGTCCATTCTGAATATGCACTTAGTTTAAGTGTCTACATAAAAACAAACTGTATTGTAAAATGCATCGCTGCATTGTTCTATACATTTTTTACAGAGCATCAGATTGCATTTTAGAAGAGTTGCCACTCAGGGCCAACCATCTTCTGAAGAAAATGGTTGAATAGTGCAAAAAGGAGAAGTTTTACTTATTGAAAGAAAGCCTTTGCTTGCAACTCGGTTCTGAAGCTGTCTTGAATTCATCCCCACTTTTGTTATTCCAGCTTTGTTTCATTGGAGTTAGATGAGGGGCAATCACATCACCATCCTGTTATTAAAAGTCAGAAAACATTAATGACAATGCATTAATTTTTTCTTTCTATCCTAAACCAGGGGAAAGAGGCTCACTACCAGGCATAGGAGAAAAATTAAATACAAGGTCCTAGAAGCACCGGAAATTAATGAGTATGGAAGACCGTGCATTACAGAGATGGAAACTGCTGTAGTTAGTGGTAGGAACTGAGAGGGAAAAAAAAAATCCACCATATATCTGAGAAGCCGGCTTGTATTTTGGGCATTGGTAGATAAATTGGAAATATTGTTATAAGCTTTTGCTCTGAATCCCTCCCAGTTTGTCACTTAAAACTGTTGCAGTCTACCAGGTGTAGGTGCTTGGAGGTGCCCTTCATCTTCTTAAGGTATATAACAGTACAGTAACTGGTACGGTCTAGGCTGTGGTGCTCATACTTGTCAGACTGCCTATTTAGTGATCAGGCATTGCAAACATTGGAAAGAACAAGCAGAAATAGACTGGTGGGACTATCTTGGCATGTTATATATGTCCTGCAGCATGTAAGATGGATAACTCTGAACCAGAAAAATACAGTTGCAGGATACAACCATACTCCATGAGCTACAAGAAAAATAAGCCTTTTACTTAATCTATTTGCAAAAAGCCCTTCAGAAATTAACTGCTCTCATAAGACAGACTTGACTGAGAAAAACTTACTTGATACAACCATAACTGCTTGTTTACACTGATGTAGAATACTGGAAGTATCAGAACATCGTAGTTTTATTAGACAAAGGCCGCCACCTTCCTGCAAGGGGGATGTGATGGGGATGCTGCATCATGCATCACCAGTTTACAGCCACAGTTGTTACAGGTTTCCCCATAACTTTTGGCAGGAGGAATGCAAAACAAAGCCTATGAACTCAGGTTCTGCTTTAGGCTTTCATTTGAATTGCCATGGCAGCTCTTGCACTGTACCCAGTGCAAAACTTCAGATGAGCTGTAACATCCAGCCCTTCCTGTCCCTCAGATGGAAACTTGTGTGTCTGAGAATTGACAGAAAAAGGAAACACAGAACAGTTAAGGCTTTCCAAGCACTCAGACTACAGAGAGTAGAGGTTTGCAAACTAGTTTCCCAGGGATTTTGCACTCTGACTCAGATCCAATGGACTGATCATGTATATCCTATGGGAGAGGTAAATTTAACAACTGGTGAACAGGAAAGGGAGAGAGCCAAAGCAATCAGAAGAACTGATAAGACCACTCTAGATCTTTTGATCTCTCAGTGGCATTTTAAGCATTTGTATGAGGAAACCTGCATCAATACACTAGTGAGTTGCTGCACGGATGTTAACTTTTGTTATAAAAATATGACTTTTCAAAACACCTAAGTTAAACAAATGAAAATCCATCACTATTCCAGTGAAACCAGAGCATGCCCAGATGCAAGCCACAACAAAACCACAAGCTAGGTTAGTGGGAAGCAGCAACGCCACAATTACAAGGCCAAAATCCCTAGATTTTTAATGAAAGAGCAAGCTTACAACGGTAAAAAGCTCTAGAACAAGAAAATAACATGCAAATTTGTTACCTGTGGTTTGGTGAAATCCCTCTTTATACACCACTGAACGAAATACTGTTTTGCAGCTGAAACGATATTTGGATCCAGATTTTTGCAATAAACCCGAATAACCTGTTCTGCAAATATCCTGGGTAAAAGCCTTGAAACCTTTGGAATAAAGAACAAATAAGCTTCATTCTTTCTTTAAATTTAGAGTCCAGGGAACTTCAATTTCTTCATCTAAATAAAAATTCAAAGCAATAAGAACATCTCACTATAATTCATGAGCTTTATCGAAATGAATTATATTTCTGTAAGAACAAAAGAGTTAAACACTTCGTATGTAATGGATGTCGGTACTCCAGATGACTGTAGTCATCTTGTGACACACACCCAACACCTGCAAAGACATAGATTCCACCACCTTTCCGCAACTACTGCAAGAACTACCACGAAGGACAGTGATTGCTTCCACTGCAAGCTGTAAAGAAGATCACCTTCAGAAGGCCATTTGAGGAAGGTAAAAGACTACCTGTTCTTTACTGATCTTGACAGCCTTGGAAGGATCAGCCTTGCAATAGAAGAGAACATTATCAATGGGATTCTGATCTTTCATTCCATAATCCATATTGATAACCTTGCATGCAAAACAAATAAAATGACATTTGTTAATGCTTGTCATTGGTTTACTTACAATAAATACAAGTAAATACATACTATAGTTCTGTAAATGGCAGTAATAAAAAAAAGGACAGTAATTAACAAATGATTACCTCATAAAACAATCTGGCATTTGCATTTTTAAATCTTTTATTCCATCACCTCTCAAGTGTGCAGCTGCCAGGTGGACCTTCGCATTTGTACCCACCAGCATTCTGAAACACTGCAGTTTCGAATAGCAAAACCATGCTGCTCCCTCACCACACTGTGCCTTCCTGAGCCACACAACCTGCTCAGACAGCAACAGAGCTTACAGTTTTAAACATGAGGGTTAGCCAACATTATTTACATCTGCTTGGGACACTATAATTTGTGTGGTCAGCAGAGAGAAGAGCCCACTTCCCCATGATGTCAGTTTGTGGGACAATGGAAGTAGTCAGCTACGTTAAAGCTACGTAAGCTGCTGTCATTTTCCCCAACCTGAAATGAATCTTCAGTGCAAGACAGCTTTAGAAGTGATTTGTGATGTGCTTTGCAAAAAGCCATTCACTAGCTCCTCTGAGAATTAACCAAGAAGAGGGTTTAAGCTATTTGACAGTAGCAGACTGCTCAAACATTGCCCTGTCACAGGCTCCCTCCTTACACTCCTGGTGGCTGGGGACTGCGCTGCGTGCACCTGGGAGTGACTGCCATGCCCCAGGCATAAGATGTCTGCAGGAGTCACCCTGCCTGTCTTCCTCCCACTGGAGCCCATGGTTCACTCGCCTTCATAAATAATAGCCAGTTGCTGGACTGCTGACTTTAACACCTGTATGTGATCAAGTAGTTTCTACTCTAAGCTCACTCCAAAAGAAGAGATAGTTACATCAACTACAAAGTCTTCAGCCTTTAGATCCACGTTTGGAGGATTCTTTTCTGGCTTGGAATTAGCGATGTCATCTGCCAGACCATCATATTCATCCTGGAAAAAAAGACAACAGCTCAGACTGTATTTTTGCATTATCAGGTCAAGACCTAGGCAACAAAGCACACAACAGAACACGACGTGAACCCAAAGCTTTAATTTCTTCATGCTTGACAAACTCTTCCTACAGTAATCTGGTTGTCAGAAGCCTTCTATACCTTAGAAGGCCATAAGTCTACTACTATTTTTTTTTATTTTTTTTAAGAAACAAACAAGAAAATCAGCTTATAAAACTACAAAGATCCAAAGAGTTTTACACCTGGCAACAGGAAGAAAGGACAGAGTCCATTCAGGATATTGAAGTTCTCATGAAAATTGAAAGTAAGTACCTTCAAGCAAATCTTTTACTAACACAAATGTGTTTTAGACAAGCTTTGGAGTGGATTGCAACCCACCTCAAAAGCAGAAAGTGGAAATCCACAAGAGTTTTATCTGGTTTTGGGCCTTGAAGACTACTCCCTGCTGATAGTTAGGTTAAAGCTAAGTGTAGGAGTATGGTGTGGTAGAGAATAGTTGTTCATGGAAATGCGTAAGCTCTCTTTAAAAGGCTGTGGCTAGGCAGGAGAGAGAAGTTTGCCTGTTTACCTTTGCCCAGGGCTGCTACATTCTGGGTGAGATGCAAGATTTGATGAAGGAAGGTTTCCTGGGAGCACCTGAGACTGAAAGGAGAAAAGCTGAGTGCAGCACAGAGCAGCCAGGGGGCAGGTCCAGAAGGGAAGGAATTCATCAAGCAGGTTTGTCCATTGCAAAGACAGGGAGAAGAGCAGTGAATTGCACACATCGACAGGCTGAAGCACGTGTGTGGCTTGCTGTGACTCAAGCCAAGGAAAGGTTTAGAACAAGAGCAAGCCTAGAGGAAAGAATCACCAGGAGGTAACTGATGGGAAGCAGCTGGCAGGAGACAGACTCTTTATAAGCTTTTTTATTTCTATTCTGCATCATTTATAGATTTTTATTTTTTTTTTTTTTACATTGCCTATTCCAGTTCATACTAACTGGAAACTGAGCACTCTAGCTACTTGAGATTTTTCCCTTGCTGTGGCCAGCTTGGGGGTCATGAAACACAACAGTGTGGTCTCTTAAGCAGCAGAACAGACAGCTCCATCTTGTCTGATCACTGCCCATCTTCAGTGCATCAGGGGAAGCAGAGCCTCTGACACACCTGCAAGCGAAAGTCCTCCCCTGCCAAGCCCCCAGCTGATCATCAGAAACTGCAAAATGCTGGCTGGATGTAATTATAAGACCACCGGCGATAGTCTCCCTTCAAAACAACACACACACACACACACACAAGATTCAATGTGTCAGGCTGGATTTTCCAAGCAAAAGTTTTTCTTTCCACTAACCAAGCTTCTACAAGGTGCTGTTTGAAGGTAGAACTCATGCAATTTATACTCCTGCCCATCTCCTTTTTGTTAGGCTATCCTAGACTCCAGAAACTTTACAATCAATATGCAACCACTTCGCATTGTGCTGATGTGTGTCTTAGGATGTTTTCCTTCCTCTTCAGTATTTACTCTTATTTCTTCCCCCGTATATACAGAATCTCTTAACACTACGTTTCTTAGACAAAGAACAGAAGCCAAGCCTCTCCTCAACTGATAAGATGAACAGAGCAATAAGGTATCTCCTAGTCTCGCTGTAGCCTTGTTCTTTAGAAAAGCTTAATTATTTTTATTAAAGCTTTCCAGACATCGTCAGGCATTTCAGGTAATTTGGCATGGAAAATTTTGAGCACCAGGGCTGAAGTTTACAGGTAGTTAACTTGTCAACACAGTATACCACTTTACGAGACCAGGTGAGCCATCAGAAGCAACATTATCTCTAATATAACATGATTTTGGAATAAGACAACAGTAGATAATCCAATGTCTGATGAGTGCTTTGAAAAGCAAACACTAGAAAAAAATATGAATGCCCACGTTAAGTACAAAATCTAACACCAAGAAATTGAGAAAATATTATTCACATTGTTCTCAAAGTAAAGCGAACAAATTATGATTAAAAACAAAAATATCATCTAATGTTTCTTATTATTTTGAAAATTTAATGAACACAAGAGGATAGTAATAACTTTCTCAAATCACTGGACCGTAATAGCATTTTATGCAACAGGGTTTTTCTGAAAATATTCCTGCAATAATCAACTTCTGAGTTTATCTCTCTTGCTATTCTTCTGTCTGTAGATAAAAACTCTTCCCAGTTTTCCGTAATGTCTTCCACATCTCAGCAACATGAAAACAGTGTGGTGGAGATAGAACTTTTGACACTATTTTTTTTAATAACAAGTTTAAAAAAATAGGAAAGGGAAAAAAGAAAGTCAGCAACTTAGAGAATGGTTTTAGAAAGACAGAACTCAGAATCTTCCAGAAATGGATATTACCTTTGGAATTTCATTCACTTTTTCAGGTTGAGTCTCTCCTAGAAACTTGTATAATTCACGCCGTTCTATTTTACGCAAAATTTCTCGTGCCTCGTTCAGTTCTGGACGACTTGAGTGCAGAATTTCCAAGTAGATATTATCTGCCAAAGTTGTATTATTTCAGTTAACTATGTCAAAATCCAGTGTCACAGCAAAATGCACGTACAAGGACAGTGGCTTAACCAATAAGAAAAACTGCTGATTCAGGAAAAATCTCACTTTCAGTGAATGTCTGAACATTTCACGTCTGACAACTGAGAATTCGCTTACAATATAATTTTGGATATCATTGGATTCATAGTAAGTTTTGACTAAAATCCTAGTTCAATTCTCACCCTTGCAACAAACAATTATTTCACTGGAGGTTGCTTCCTCTTTTTGTTTATCCAGCCTTGGTCAGCAGCACTAACTGGCTCAGGGGGGAAGGTGCTACATCTTATTAAAGAAGAAAGCACTTCTGTTACATCTTCGGAACTTCTCAGACTTTGGACAGTGGTACTGAAAGTCCCCCTTCCTGTCTCCACGTGACAGCGAAGTACGCGGTGTCATTTCCACAATCCATATGAGTGGCAAGAGGCAGGTTTTCAGGTTTGCTTGGATGTGCCGTCAGAGCAGAAGGGTTAATTTTGCTGTCCTGAAACCACTGGTGTCAGGATGCTGCTCACCGGTCACACAACCAACACAGCTGCACTCCGTGCACCTGTTTGCATTCCCCAGCCAGGAGTACCTGCGCAGCTGTGACATGCTGAAGGTTTAGCTCTGCAACACCCTGCCTGGCACAACAACTGGTTTAAGGAGCTCGCCACACACTGTGTAAGCAAGCTATGAACCATGATTACCAAAACATCTTTACCAAGGGTTATTTTTATGGACAACAAGGTTGATCGAAGTGTTGAACTTCCCCACACGGAACAACAGATTTGGTCTCTTCAGCTTGAGAGAACAGATAATCCATGGAAAGTGAGAAGCCCACGAACACGTATTTGTGCAAAGGCAGTAGCAGCAAGGAACTGCTTGCTCTTTCATCCATTACAAAAATTAGGATTTGCTGTCAAATCAGAAACAAATTCAAAAACTAAAGGTGGTTCTTCACCCATCATGGAAGAAAGTTGGGGAACTTACTGCTGCAGGATCTCACTAGAGGTTTATCATTAGCAAAGATCCAAATGGCAGCTGGACAGTTTCACAGAAGCATTGCTCATCTTGGACTACTGCTATCAAGCCTACTGTCCTCCCAGAATCCCCCAGGTTGGAATCACTGGGTGCAGGGTGCAAGTGTCTTGGTGTAAGATGAGGAGAACGTACCCATCCTTCTTGATCCACCGTTACATCTGATATTGACATACTCCTCTCATCCTTCTCCTTGTTGCCAAGCTCTCCTTCTGGAACAGGATAACCTTGGCACTAATGTTCACCTCCTTGCTGTTGCAGACAATAATAGACAGAGGACAAACCTGGTCTCCTTGCCCTGAGCTGTGTTCCTCACCAGATACTGCTGCAGGTCAGCGGGCCCTGGTGCTAACTTCCCAGAATGGCTGATCTTACAGACCAGAGGGCCCCCAGGGAACAGTTCTGCCTAAGCAGAACTTAAGTCTTAGCTCTTGACTTTCTGCCTGGCTTTCCACATCCCAACACTGCAATTCATGCTCTCTCATAGTAACTGCCACTCAAAGGCAGCCACTTGTTTTCCCCAGCATAGGAGAGGCATGGTGTTGGAGAGGTCAGGTAGCTTCTCATCCCAGCATTCTGCACAGCCCCTTCACCCGCTCAACATGGCATATCAGTGGTCAGGCTGGATGTGGCTGGGGTGGACGAAGGGTTATATTGGGTTTATGTGGCAAGGTTTTGGCAGCAAAGGTAGCCTCTGTGAGAAGAATCCAGAAGCTGCTCCATGTTAGATAAGGCTCAGTTTCAGCTGGCTCCAACAGGACTCACCGCTGCCCAGACTTGAGCCAATAAGTGATGTTGTTTGTGCCTTTGTGAGAGCAGATTTAAGAAAGGGGAAAAAAAAAACCTGCTGCATAACAGCAGCTGGGAGAGTGAGGAGTGAGAAACAGCCTTGCAGGCACCAAGGTCAGTGCAGCAGGAGGGCAGGAGGTGCTCCAGGCACACAGCAGCAGTTCCCCTGCGGCCTGTGGAAAGGCCCCTGGTGGAGCAGGCTGTCCCCCTGCAGCCCATGGGTCCCACATGGAGCAGATCTCCACGCTGCAGCCCGTGGAGGAGCCCCCAGTGGAGCAGGTGGACCTGCCCTGAAGGAGGCCGTGGCCTGTGAAGAACCCCTGCCAGAGCAGACTCCAGGCCACAGATGCAGCCTGTGGAAAGGAGCCCACGCAGGAGCAGGAGGCCTAGGGGATGTTGTTGCCTGTAGGGGAACCAGATTGGAGCAGTGTGCTCCTGATGGATGGACCCTGTGGTACGGAGCCCTCTTCTTGAAGAGCTGCTGTATGTGGGAAGCCCAGGCAGGATCAGTTCAGAAGGACTGTATCCCACGGGAGGGACCCTACATAGGAGCAGGGCAAGGGAGCGACTCTGCAGGAGCAGTGGAGGCAAAGCACTATGGCCTGACCCCCAACTTCCCTGTTCTCCTGTGCTGTTCAGGGTGAGGAGGTGAAAGAGGACGGATGGGGGGAAGGTGGTTTTAGTTTGTTTTCTTTGTCTCTCATTTCTCTAGCTTGTTAATAATAGGTAATAAATTTCTCTAATCTCCCTACATTGAGTCTGTTTTGCCCATGATAATTGTTGAGTGATCTCCCTGTCCTTATCTCAACCCCTGAGTCCTTTTCGTTCTATTTTCTTCCCCTTTCCTTTTGAGGAGGGGGAGTGAGAGAGTGGTTGTGGTGGAGCTTGGCTGCCCAGCTGGGTAAAACCACCACTAGGGTCATCAACACAAGACTCTTAGCATGACAAAGATTACGGCACACAGGAAGATCTGCAACTGTGCCCCTGGCCTCTGTCACCTTGTCCGTGGAGCAAAAACAGAAATTCCTGAGCCTCTCTGCTGACCAGCGAAGGCTTGATGATGGAAACTCAAGAAAGTAGCTCTGGGAATCCTTGTGAGCTGTAGCTCCCAGATGGAGCAAGATCTGACAGTCCTTGGGAGCACCTTTCTGCAGGGTCTGTAGCATCCTCTGCCCTGCAGTCACCCCAGCCACAAAACACCCAGTGCAGCAGGGTTCACGGTGTCCACTCTGGCCTCCGTTCCAAATGCTACACAAAACCCGTAGGGGGATGCCATGGCACTGAACACCAACCAGAGGAACGCTGGCATGCCTTTTGGTGAAGACCAGGAGGGGCAGACAAATCCAACACACAGCACTGGTGGGAAGATGGTGAACTACATGATAGAGAACATTGAATTTAGTAATTTCTCTAAGTATTTCTTCCTCACAGCACTGACCCAGACATTGGAGAACCAACTGCCAGCAGCCAGACTATTTTTTCAGGAAACCCTCACGAGCCTTAACTCATTTGCATCACTACATAATCACACTGGAACTTCCCCACATCTCTAAGTAGCCTGCTGCTCCTTGTATTTACCCTACGAGAATAATTCTCACAAGCTCTTGACTAAGCAACCAGAAACTTTCAGCTATAAAATAACTTGTTCACGTATTCCATTTTCTTCAGATGCATTTACAATCAGGGTTACAGTGCCTCAAACAAATTAAATCAGATCCCATCAGAGCCCTTTGAAACCTGTCTCAGGGTTAGTTTCCCACAATGAAACAAGTACAGTACTCGTCTACCTGATGGAGTTAGATGTAGCATCACTCTGAACTGACCTACATCCCACTTGTAACAAGTACAACAAACCTAGGGCACAGGCATGACTGCCTGACAGCACTGCTCACAATAATCTAGATTTGAATGCGTGCAGAATATCAGAAGTTGGTGCACCTCTCTCTCACCACAAACATAAAAGTAAACTAAGCTAGAAGGTTTTGCTCTCTCAGCAAGATGTGAGAGCACAGAGAGTTTCAGGTCTGACCTACCATCTGTGCACAAAAGCAGTACTTGAAGAATCCTCATCATGGGCGAGGACCCACTCTGCCAACAGTTCTACAAACTAGAAAAAATAGTCCTATCCTAACAAACACTCGTGTTCTGTCACTTTAAAAAATTTTTGAGAATGCTTACCAGTTAGCTTAGTGTAGGCTTCCATGTCTTCCATTGCTGTAGAAATCCGGTACAATTTTCCTTTAGAGCCTTCTATTTCAAAAAAATGGTCTGCTTTTTGAAAGGCTTCTGTAATCCTAGTTTGAGGCAAAAGTAAGACTTCAGTATCATCTTTAAACACTTTATTGCTTAAGAGTCAAAACAAAAAAATGCTTTAGCACACTATAAATAGGAGACTAATTAAACTGCATCCCAAACGTGCAGCAGAGCCTGACCGCATTGCAATATGTCCTATTTCCATGCTGCCATTGCACATTTCAGCAGAGTCTTTCCATTTACTGAAAACAGATTCAGAACAGACCTTAACTTTATTTCAAGAAATGTGAAAGTCCACTTTGTTCTGCTTCAGACTATGAGCTTGATAATGCTCAGATGGCTGCAGAACCCTGCAAGACAGTGACGGTCAGTCAGCGGCAGTGAGGCCACCTCATAGATGACCACATCCTTTTTACAGACCTATTGCTCCAGAAGTTAATAGAGTGAACACAAAGCTTCATAAAGGTAAAACCCATGTATGTGCAGTATTTTTTCAGTTGGGAAAACCTAATGCTCTAAAGGTCAAGTTTTTCCAAAGCTCTCAGTACCACTCGCTGTCATTTCTAGGTTGTATGCTCACTTGGATAGGCTGCTATAATTACAGTAAGCCAAGAACTACATTTCTTGGCTGTTCTGTTTCACTTCTTACACATACATCCTACCAAACCTCAGGATTTTTAGCCAGAGTGTAACTGACTGCTTTACAGAACCACTGCACAATGAGCAGCAGATTGTGAAATGAAACCATTCACAAGTAATTCTTGTATTGTATAACCCTCTACATTGCTTTTTCCAAACTCAGCAGATGCTTACTCAGCAGCCAAGACCATTATTTGGGGATACCAGTATTTCTTTGCTTTTGAAGAAAAAATAAAAAGAACGTTATCAGGAAACTTCTATAGATATCAAGAGAAGTACAAATGCTGGTAGGCAACCAAACTGATCCTGAGCAATTCCCGCTGTGGCATTACACGAAGACAGGTAAGCTTGCTCCTTATTTTAGTCTGCTAGTAATCTTAACATTAACCAGTCAGTTTGAGACAAGCACTCTCTTTAACATGTAGATAAAGATTCAAATTCTGCTGTCAGCAGTTAAAACAGCAGAACTACAACTTGGTCCAGTGCTTCTTCAGGGCATTATTAATCTGCCTCTAGTCGAATTTCCTGCAGAAGGATAATGCTGTCTGGCCAACCCTACCTCCCATTCCTTTTGTTGTTGTTGTTTTTGCCTTTTTGTTGTTGTTGTTGCTTTTTTTATTATTTTTAATTATTTACAGACTTCTTGACACTCTAAGCACTGTGTAAGTATACAGTATAAGGTCTCCTCAGAGCCTTCTCTTCTCTAGGGGCTACGTAACCCCAGCTCTCTCAGCCTGTCTTCCTAGGAGATGTGCTCCAACCCTCTGATCATCCTCGTGCACCTCCTCTGGACCTACTCTAACAGATCCAGATTTTGGTCATACAGCCCAGTGACTTTCATTGTATGTCACAGCTTATGGATTAGTTGAAGATTCCAAATGGATATACAGTTTCAAAAAAAATTAAAAGATGTGCAAGAAAAAGAATGTATAATACTTGCATTATTTCAATGATGTTGCCAATCTTATGCTGGTATGCTCGTCGATGAAGGCAATTCCGTGTGTGGAACATATCATACAAATTTCCAACTTCCTGAATCAAAAAAAAAAAAATCTTTTACTTTTCACATTGTCTCAATTGCAAAACTAAAACAATTTTGGAATCAAACGAATTGATGCCTTTCATTTGCCGCAGAGCAGAATACTTATTTTTCACAATTTATAAATGTTGAAATAGACTCAAGCCATGGAAGAGTAGAGACTTGAGAGTGACCCCAGACAACCCAGACAGAGAAGAGCACTTCTAGCTGCTTCAAAAGCCCCACATTCACGTCTTGTTCAGAATAGCAGAGCATGACCATGCCCAATTGGCGATTATCTACTCACTCTCAGAAGGACTTGCCATGTGCCCTTCCAGAGGGTAGCCTCATCCCTCCCGAGACCGGTAAATTCTGCCAGCAGCTCCCAGAGCAGCAACTACTTCATCCTCTTGGGCTGCAGAGCATCCATCTGGCAGCCCCCTTCAATGCAGCACGTGGCTGCACCACCCTGCCCAAGGCTAGCTTTACTGTGCCTTAGCTGTCTGCAACCTGCTGATACACCTCGCACGTATTTTGCTACTGAGTGCTGTCTCAGCTCACGCACACTACTTACCTTGTCACGGGCACAGATATGCTTCTGGTTTTCTACTTCACAGACACGAGTGAATTTAATTAACCGCCTATAATCAAAATTATTCTGGATTCCTAGGTGATGGCAATCCCTAAAAACATTCCACAGAAAATGCTTAACAATGAGCTCATACTTGTAAATATTGCAACATTGTTTTAGTAGGAATTTAATAAAAACAGAAACTGTAAGATTTGTACCTTGCAAAATAATCCCATTTGTCAACATCAATGCCATTTTTTTTGTTAGCTACTATCTCATACAGGAAACTCTTCTCCTTTTGTCGACCACGGTAGGGCCACTAATAACACAGGAACCAAGAAGAAAAATCAGAAACAAGAAATTAAATGGTGCGAGCAATGTCAGAATCATTTTTATAAGACTGTGCCAATACATTTTTTCTTGCCTATGGTAAACATCCAACCCCAAACTAACGAAGAACAAAGACAATAAAAGAGTTTTCAAAAGCTATGCTGGGCATTAGAAATCCAGAACAAGGGTGTAAGCAGATGATTTCCCAGAATATCCGGAAGAACAAAAGTCACGTACACTAGAAGTACTTAATTTTCCATTCTACTAAAAGGAAACTGAGCTCTGAAATGCAAAAAACAACACGTAACAACAGAGGGGAATAGGTTGGAATTACTTAACCTTCAGGGGAATTAATTAAACCCACACACATCACTGTCTTGCAGTCTTCTGCAATTTCTGCAATCAGCTATACAACTTTATAGAAGTTTTTTTACTTTTAAAACAATTATTTCGATTTTTTAAAAAATAATTGTTCAAACTGCCAGCTACTTAAACTCCCAGCCCACAAATGAGGAATGATTCAGCCATGAGGCAAACGGGAAATCAACGCCAAAATAATAAAATACAAATTGCACATAAATATTTCCTTGAACATTTAATGATTCTGTAGTTAAATAAAGATTGTCATAAACTGGCCTTGAAATTTGGGGGGGGGGGGGGATTATCTAAGATATATATAAACAGATACACAGTTTTAATTTTAACTGCATTGCAGATATATTAAAATTGATGTGAATAAGAATGGAAATGTGTAAACGGTGGGAGGAGAGCACTTCAGGCATAAAAATATTCTGTACTGATCACAAAATGCTCTGTTACAGGGACAATGATCAGGAGCGCAGCTCCGAACAGTAAAATTGAGAAATGCATTGTTTTTGTCAGGACCAGATGGCCTACTGCAAGGTGACATCGTCACAACACAGGTACTCATCAACCAAGAGCCTGTACTCTGCTAAGACCACGACAACCCAAATGACCTCCAGCAGAAAACTGCAACCTAACACCAGGAGGATGTCCAGGTTGGCACATATCACATTTGACATTCCTTTTCCTGTTATTCTGCTGGAAAGTAGGCATAAAGTCCAAATAAGAAAAAATAGACAATGGGCAAGAACTTGGTCCAAGATCAATGGTAGCAGCAGGCAGCAAGTTTTGTGTTCAGATGACTGCAGATGGGTAAAATCGACTTGCATGGCTGTCCGTATTGCCTTCCTGTTAGATCTCGGACTGAGTTTTTTTATGCCAAGTTCCCTATGCTTTGTCATCGGAGCACTCCAGTACACATGGTAGCACTACACACTAATACAAGAGAAAATAACTGGTAAGTGCTAACATTTATGGGTGTTGCTTGGGACAACATGCAAATTTTTATTAGGACCAGATTGTCATGACAGTCTCCCACTGGTGGGCTCTTAATTATGGTAGCAACTGAATGGATATCCTTGAAGAGATGACAAGAGCTGTAAAATGAAGAGTGATGACCTGATTCTTTTATAGAGTTACAAAGATGATTAATGACAATCTCTTCTTCCTTGTCTCGAGGCAAGCCATTTCTTCAAGCCTTATCCCTGCCTCTGTATGTGTTACTACAATAAATCCAAACATTCTGCTACTGTCATCAAAGATAATGAGGCTCTGGCACTCAGCATATAATTGGGCTGTGCTTTGCATCACTCACTGCCTCATCTCTGCCAGTTCTCAGTTCTGTTATCCATTATTGGATTGTTAACCTAAACTGTGTTTTCTTTGTATGGCCACTTAAAAACATGACCTCATCACCAGCACCTTCAATGCATCCAGTAAATGCACTTCCTCTAATCTGAAGACTTTGAGGCAAGAACTCTACAGGAAGATGTGAGCACATAACATAGCAAAACTACCACCTAAGGAAAAAAAATAAAATAGCGCTCTTCTCTAGAATCCCTCCTGCAAGGATTCTCAGAATTTACTGAGTCTTCACAAAAATATAGAAAATAAATTGTACGAAAAGCAAAAATTATCTACTCTCTTAGTAAAATGTAAGACATTTGTTGGAATAACCACACTAGAAATACAGTGACTCACCGATTTCTCAGAAATGTTTTCATCTATAGGCCCTCCTATTTGTTCCTTGATGAAGGTCATATCTTCTTCCAGGACAAGACCATATGACTTCATGACTTCTTCTAGTCTATTGGATGTGATTAAGTGCTCAAACATTTCAACAGAAGCAGTTTCGTGCTGTGAAAAATACCTGAACGTTACGCTACAAAGTTCATGCACCTTTCCTGTGGTGACACAGCTTTCTCCCAACCCTGGAAGGGCACCTGAGCATGGGAATGTGAAAGTGCAGCACTTGGGTCATTTTCTGTTCATTTTGTATCTACACAACAGGAAAACACCCTGTCTACAGAGTCCAGAAACAAGCTCTTCCACTGAGAACACTTAATTACACATTTTTAACAAACAGCAGTGACTGTTACAATGTAAAAAACAAAAACAAACAAACCAAAACACTAACCAAGTCTGCTGTGCAGTAAATTAACAAGTTTACTCAGCTGATTTTCCTAGTATTTAATAGCTGACAAAAACCTGAAAGGACTGTGTTAACATTTTGTTAAGAGAAAACAACCCTTGAAACTGTTCAAAGTTTCAAAAAGTTTATATTCTAAACACTGTATAAAATATCCTGGCTTTGAACCAACATCTTAAACTGAAAAGGAACATCCCAGTTGTTTCACATCTGTAAAATACATGCTGGAGAAAGCTAGCACTACATGTTTTAAGGTATGACGCAGGCTTAAAATGATCAGTGAAGCACTAATGAGTTCTGCCTCTTTAGTACCTCACCACAGGGAATGACAAGACCCAGACATTTCTTTTTCCACAGTGTCACCCAGTGAGAGGTGGTGGAGGAGATGCTTGCACAAACACATCTCAAGACATTACACAGCAGCTCAAAAGAGCATTTTCACCTTCAGGGAGGAGATGCTGGTGACAAATGTCACCAGCCCCCACTTACTTATCACACCTCTATTTCACTAGTAAGGCTGTATCCATTCACAATCACACTAACAGGGCAGATATTCCCCAAACAAACAAAGGAACAAGAAAATCATTATAAGACCATGAAACAATTTTCTATTTTTCAGTTATGCCATGAAAACGATGCAAAAAGATAATGGTCACTATATGCTCACAAACATTGGCAGTCTTTAAAGATGAATTATCTTCCCTTTAAGAATGTGAGTTCTCTCTTTTTACTTTAGTATTGAAATGCCTACCTTCCACTTCGAACCTTCACGAGCGAGTGGAATAAATCTTCCATCAAACATGTGTGAAAATGGTCCGTGACCTTAGATATAAAGATTACACAGGTTTAATCTGAGACATGGTTGTCAATAAAAGTATCTTGAGCAAGCTGAGGATCTGCATTCTCTTGTATTTGATTTGATCTTGACATCATCTATGAAGAAGATTCAACTACAGCAAGTACACCTCACTAACACATCACCTTAAGTACTACTGCACTTAACATAGATGGTTCCATTACTGAGACCACAGGAAAGTACTGCAGTAACACTGAGTACGTTAATTGCTCTGTACCAGCTCTGAAGAAAATAAACAGCGTTATAAATGAATAACAAATTTTGAAAGGGCCACTAATTTTCTCTCTGAGATGTTACTGGAGGTTTTGAGAGACTTGAGGACATCATGGAAGGAAGCACTTGACCACTGAGGAAGAACTGTAAAACACCGTACGAAAACAACACAAAAAACTGGCTAAGAGTGGCTACATATTCACCAGGTGGATTTGCCTCTACAGAGGTACTCTGAACCAAACAGGAACAGATTAATCCTGTCTTGGAAGATGGTCATGAACTGAGGAGCCTGAAACAGCTCTCACGTTCGGTTCTCACAGCCAACTCTTCCTTCAGGTTAGCTTTCAAAGAGAAACAAGCCAGCTCAACTGTTGCTCGCTCACCCAAATCATGACAAAGACCCGCAATTTCTACACAGAGGATGTCTCGTTGGGTTATATCCAATTCTGGTTGTCTCTCCTTCAGTGCACGAACCAGGCATCCTGCTAGGTACCCCACCCTGTCGCAGGACAAAAATAAATAAATAAATAAAAGGAAGTGAATACAATAGCATTTTAGCTTGAACAGGAAAAGAACAGTTCACCTATTCTATTTCGCTACTTTAAGACACAGACTTGTCTAAAACATAGCACACAACACGTAATGAAAACCTGACCTGCAAGATGATCAGAGAATCAGTTTTTTTTCCTGTAGTAGAGCTTTAGCCAACAGTAACGCATCTGAATGCAAAAAAAGCAAGAGATAACATGCCCAAAACATGGAAGAAACAGTATCTTAACATGGTACCCTGACATGTCTAAGCAGATCCTGCATCTTCTTTCCCATAAACACGAGTTAAAATCAGCCTTCAGTTTAAACTGGAAGCGAAACATTCTCAGCATTCTCCCCTTAATTAAAGCAAAGCTTCAGGTATTTCCAACCTTGCAGACATTTGCTTTCTTATAGTCATTATGGCTGCAAAACCCTATGGGAAAACAGACTCCCCTAGCAGATTGACCTAGTCTACACAGAACCACAGAATTGTAGGGGTTGGAAGGGACCTAGGGAGATCATCAGGTCCAACCCCAGCCTGCCAAAGCAGGTTCCCTAGAGCAGGCTGCCCAGGTAGGTGTCCAGACAGGCCTTGAATATCCCCAGAAAAGGAGACCCCACAACCTCCCTGGGCAGCCTGTCCCAGTGCTCCGTCACCCTCACTGTGAAGTTTTTTCGCATGTTGGTGCGGAACTTCCTGTGATCCATTTTGTGGCCATTGCCCCTTGTCCTGTCCTCACAGACCACTGAAAAGAGGTTGACCATATCCCTCTGTCTCCCACAGTTCAGGTATTTATAAACATCGATAAGATCCCCCCTCAGTCTTCTCTTCTCCAGGCTGAACAGACCCAGGTCTTTCCTCATCGGGAAGATGCTCCAGGCCCTGTATCACCTTTGTGGCCCTCCGCTGGACTCTTTCCAGGAGATCCCTGTCTTCTTTGTACTGGGGAGCCCAGAACTGGACACAGTACTCCAGGTGAGGCCTGAGCAGGGCAGAGTAGAGGGGGAGGATCACCTGCCTTGACCTGCTGGCCACGCTCCTTTTAATGCACGCCAGGATCCCATTGGCCTTCTTGACCACCAGGGCACACTGCTGGCTCACGGCCAACCTGTCGTCCACCAGGACCCCCAGGTCCTTCTCCGCAGAGCTCCTCTCCAGCAGGTCATCTCCCAGCCTGTACTGATACGTCCGGTTGTTCCTTCCCAGGTGCAGGACTCTACACTTGCTCTTGTTAAGCTTCATTTGGTTTCTTCCTACCCATCTTTCTAGCTTGTCCAGGTCTCGTTGAATGGCAGCACAGCCTTTTGGTGTGTCAGCCACTCCTCCCAGCTTTGTGTCATCGGCGTACTTGCTGAGGGCGGACACTATTCTCTCATCAAGGTTGTCGATGAAGATGTTGAACGAGACCAGACCCAGCACCGACCCCTGAGGAACACCGCTAGTCACAGGTCTCCAGCCAGACTCTGTGCCACCGATCACCACCCTCTGAGCTCAGCCAGTCAGCCAGTTCTCAACCCACTCCTTACTGTCCACTCCTCTGTCCCACACTTTCTCAGCTTTGCTAGCAGGATGTCATGGGAGACAGTATCAAAAGCCTTGCTGAAGTCAAGGTAGATGACATCCACTGCTCTCCCCCCATCTACCCAGCTGGTGATGCCATCATAGAAGGCAACGAGGTTGGTCGAGCAGGATTTCCCCTTGGTGAATCCATGCTGACTACTCCTCATAACCTTCTTCTCCTCCAATTGCTTGAAGATGGCCTCCAGAACAAGCTGTTCCCTTTCCAGGGACAGAGGTGAGACTGACTGGCCTGCAGTTTCCCAGATCCTCGTTCTTGCCCTTTTTGGAGACCAGAGTGACATTGGCTATCCTCCAGTCTTCAGGCACCTCTCCTGTTCTCCAGGACATTTTAAAGATGATAGAGAGCAGTTCGGCAATCACCTCTGACAGCTCCCTCAGCACACAAGTAAGTAGTCTTACTCCTTTATTTGACAGGAGGCTATATCAGATGCCTCAGTAGGTGCAGTAGTAGTATTTCATAATGTATGTATATATATAGTATGGTAATATTTCATAACAGACAGCCATGGAATAACTTCACTCTGTGAGCTCATTACATTATTGCCAGTGTGTTTCCTGAAGCACCTCAGCTTATGCCTCATCCTTTTACTTTATGTCAGTGCAAAAGCAACGGTCCATAACAGTCACAAAGGCATTTTGTTCTCCTTTTTTCCTATTTTAACAATAGTTTATGACAAAATATCTTCCCCTGTCCCCTCCACAGATGGACTCCCTGATGAAAAAAGGCAATAGGTGTAATTGCTAATAGTTTCTGAGATATGGTTTCCAAAGTATAGAGTCGACGACAGTGCTGAGTACAAATACCAGGTTAGAGTCATGACCAGAAATCTCATCATTTCATAAGCCATCGTTACACCACACAGTACCATAACAATCTTAAACCAGGGCCCAGAAAGGATAAACAGCATGACAGGGAGCACATACAGAAAGTAACGTGCTATAAAACTCAATTTGGGAAACAGGCACAGCAGACTTGAGATTAAGGCAATCAACATTGTGAGTAGCAACTATTAAGCAGGTCGATTACTTATACCAATTTTAGTTTAACACACTCTGGTCAAATCTGTCGATACCTCAACCCTTCGAGCCCCACGTTGGGCGCCAAATGGACTGTTGTGGTTTAGCCCGGCTGGCAGCTAAACACCACACAGCCGTTTGCTCACCCTCCCCCCTCCCTCTCTGGGATGGGGGAGAGAAACGGGAAAGTGAAGCCTGTGAGTTGAGATAAAGACAGTTTATTAAGACAGGAAAAAAAAAATAATAGTATTAATAATAATAATGTGTACGAAATAAGTGATGCACAATGCAATTGCTCACCACCCGTTGACCGATGCCCAGCCTATCCCCGAGCAGCCACACCCCCCCCCCGCCCCCAGCTAGCCACCCCTATATATTGTTCAGCATGACGTCAGATGGTATGGAACACCCCTTTGGCCAGTTTGGGTCAGCTGTCCTGGGTCTGTCCCCTCCCAGCTCCTGCTGCATCCCTAGCCTGCTCGCTAGCAGGACAGAGCGAGAAGCTGAAAAGTCCTTGGCTTGGTGTAAGTGCTGCTCTACAACAATTAAAACATCAGCATGTTATCAGCGCTCTTCTCATTCTAATCCAAAACATAGCACCCTACCAGCTACTGGGAGGAAAATTAACTCTGTCCTAACTGAAATCAGGACATTATTTCACTCCCTATTATTCATTTAATTTCAGTGAATAGGCCCTCTGTTCTCACGATATGAAAACAGCAGGAATGAATGTAAGACAAGCAGTCCTGTAAAGTGTTCATGAGCTCTACCCCAGCTTCCTTTTCTACTCGCCTCAACAGTTCCAAGAGTTCCACTTGCTGAACATCTTAAAGCAAGACAAAGTTTTATGACAGGAGGTAACATCTGAGTTGTATTAGCTCAATGTCTGTAAGTCCATGGGGCCTCAGAGATTCACTACAGAGTACTGAGGGAGTTATTAGATATATGAGGATATTAGAGTTGGACCCCTCTCAGCAATTTACCAAAGGTCGTGGGAGTCTGGGGGGGTCCCTGCTGACTGGAAGCTGGCCGACATTATACCCAACGACAAGAAGGGCAGGAGGGAACACCCAGAAAGCAATAGATCTGTCAGTCTAACCTCAGTCCCTGGGAAAGTTGTGGAGAAGATTGTCCTGGGGGATACTGAAAAGCACTTAGAGAACAAAGCTGTTCTTTAAACAATAGCTGTGACAACTGGTTTCACACTATGCTGGGTGATGAACTGTCTTGATGGTAGAGCTCAAAGGGTCCTAGTGAACAGGGCTGCATCTGGCTGGTGGCCGATCACCAGCGGCGTTCCCCGGGGCTCATTTCTAGGGCCAGGCCTGTTCAACATCTTTATCAGCGATCTGCCGGCAGGAGTGGGACGGTCCTCAGCAAGTCTGCCGATGGCACTGAACTGGGAGGTGCTGCTGACTCCCTGCAGAGGCCTCGCAGGGGGATCTGGAGAGATGGGAGCATTGGGCAGTCAACAAAGGGAAAGGCCGGGTGCTGCCCCTGGGACGGAGCAGTGCCGGACACGGGCACAGCCTGGGAGACGCGTGGCTGGAGAGCAGCTCAGCTGGATGGGGCCTGGGGGTGCTGGGGACAGCAGCTCAGCACGAGCCAGCAGCGAGCCCTGGCAGCCAAGGGGGAGAAAAAAAACGCATTTTGGGGTGCATTAAACACAGCCCAGCCAGCCGGTCAAATGAGGCGATTGTCCCTCTGTTTTCTGCTGGTGGGGCCTCGCCTGGAATACTGCGTGCAGCTCTGGGCCCCACAGTATGAAAAAGATGTTAAGGTCCTTGAAAGAGGAGGGCAACAAAGCTGGAAAAGGGGCTGGAAGGCCTGTCCTGTGAGGAGAGGCTGAGGGCACCTGGGTGGTCCAGTGTGGAGGAAAGGAGGCCAAGAGGCGACCTCGCTGCTCTCTGCGGCTTCCCGAGGAGGTGCCAGTCTCTGCCCCCTGGGGACCGATGGCAGGATGTGCGAGAAGGGCACAAAGCTGTGCCAGGGGAGGGTCAGACCGGGCATCGGGAAAATATTCTGGACTGTGAGGGTGGCCAAAGGTTGGAAGAGGCTTTCTAGCAAGGTGGTTGATGCCCCACGCCTGTCAGTGTTCAAGAGGCATTTGGGCAATGCAGTTGTTACTGTGCTTTAACTTTTGGGTAGCCATGAAGAGGTCAGAGAGTTGGACTAGATGATCTTTGAAGGCCCCTTCCAACCAAGCTGTTGTATTCTATCTTTTATTAGACAAAATTTTGCTGTTTTTTTATTTTTGTTCTTACTGTGCCAGTAAGTACACAAAGCCCCCTCTCTTCTATTTTAACCCTATAGAAGTCTTCAAAACCATATACAAGTTGAGAATAACTGTCCTAAGTTTATCTATATGAATTAATTGAACCGTTTGAAAGAAAAGGTTGTTGCTACAACTGGAGTTTTCAGGTTTCTGGTTTGTATGCTTTGTTAATACTCCTTGTGTTTTTTCTCTTCAGACTCATCAGATACAGTCAATTCAATTCTGCCTTACTGATGTGATCCTTTTGCAATAGTCATTTACATCTTGTTAGCATCATGGGGGGCAGTGGCCAGACTTCAGTACTACAAAAGCAAGTTTAGGCTGGCCAGATCACCTAAATAAAAACATCGATTAAGTTTAATTTCTTTGCACCTTGGGATATACCTTCAAAACAAGCCTAAACTTTTCATTAATTGGCATTTTTGTGGAGTGCGAATGATTTAGCAACACCCTGGAAATCCTCACATCCATGACCTGTTTCTCTTTAACTTATATTACTGCTAACAGCCTGACAATTTGGCATCGATTGCATGAAGCACACTTAACTACAAATGCAAACATTACAACTAAAGCCCATTTTATCTGTTCTGGGAAATCTAGGAGGATTGCATCTGTCTGACAGGTCATTTATAGCAGCCTCAGTACTCTTCCCAGGCTTATGCTTTTAAACTCAATTTTCAGCTGGGGAGAACACACAGCACTCAGTCTCTAATTAGCATTACCAGAAGGAAAAGAAAGGCGGAAAGCATTGATCCATATTGGGAGTTTCTTTATCTCTCTTTAGTAAATGAGGTCCAAGAGAACAGCCTATAATCACGAAGGATAGACAGATTCATGTGACAGAAAATGCCACCGCAACAGTCTTCATAAACCCTCAAAGGTAAATAATGTACCTTGGCTGGCACTCCACAACAGTGGAACCACTCTCAGGGAAATACAAATACAAGAGACATGCATACAAGACTATGTTACCTTACCCTAAAGAGTGTTCAAAGCGGTTGTGAGAGGCTCCTGGAAAAACAAAGTAAGTGCCACCCAGCTGCTTAATGTATCGCAGGCGCTGAAACTGAGGTGTGTCAATGATGCGAACAAGAAGAGGGTGCATTTCAATATGCCCATGAACTGGATCATTAAAAACCTACAAAAGCCGAACAACAATGCAATCAACATTTAAAATATGACATTGAAAACAAACAGGCACAAAGGTAAAGGGTATCTAGTAGGGTCAGGTATTTGGTGGGAGAGGTGGTATTGGTGATTACTTGATTTCACCTTTAAAAGGGGCATATCCTGTCTATCCTGTATAAAGATTTATCCCGGAGAGCTACTTAGGCATGACATCAGGAAAGACAAAGCTGTGCATTTCAGGTGGCGAGGGAATTCCAGACAAAAATCTCTAAAAGCGTTACTTGCATTTGTTTAATTCCAATATTTAACACTTGAGAAAACCACTGTCTAGCTACATCTGCTATTCCACTTAAAGGAAGGTACTGCAATACATGTCTGGAATCATAGAATGGTTTGGGTTGGAAGGGACCTTAAAGATCACCCAGTTCTAAGCCCCTGCCATGGGCAGGGACACCTCCCACCAGACCAGGCTACCCAAAGCCCCATCCAGTATAGTCTTGAACACTGCCAGGGATGGGGCATCCACAGCTTCTCTGGGCAACCTGTGCCAGTGCCTCACCACCTTCTGAGTGAAGAATTTCTTCCTTACATCTATTCTAAACCTGCACACTTTTAGTTTAAAGCCATTACCCCTGGTCCTACCACTACATTCCCTGACAAAGAATCCCTCACCAGCTTTCCTGTAGCCCCTTTAGGTACTGCAGGGCTGCTATAAGGTCTCCCCGGACCTCTCTCTTCTCCAGGCAGAAGAGCCCCAGCTCTCTCAGCCTTCATAGAAGAGGTGCTCCAACCCTCTGATCATTCTCATGGCCCTCCGTTGGATTCACTTCAACAGGTCCATGTCCTTCTTGTGCTGGGGACCCCAGAGCTGAACACAGGGCTCCAGGTGGGGTCTCAAGAGAGCAGAGCAGAGGGGGAGAATCCCCTCCCTACGCCCTGCTGGCCACACTGCTTTTGATGCAGCCCAGCATACAGATGGCTTTCTGGGCTGCAAACTCACATTTGCCGGCTCGTGTTGAGCTTCTCATCAACCAACACTCTCAAGTCCTTCTCCTCAGGGCTGCTCTCAATACCCAGTAAGAAGTGTCTGGCTTGACACTTTTTTTTTTTTTTTTAAAACCAAGTGAGATTTTGCAGGGTGGAAATTATGATTCTAGTCTTTCTCATAAAAGAAAACACAAAACCCAAGACAAAATCTGAAGTACTCCCTGATTACCTCTAGGTTTGCATTATCTGAACAATGACTCAATGACTTCTACAGTAACATAAACACACAGAATTAATCCTTGCATCAGAAGAGAACATAAAGCCATTTCATGATACACTTATCTCAGTAAAATACTGAGGCAAATAAGTTTTTTTCTGTGTTCTCTCTACTCCAAACTGGCAGTGCTGCAGTCAGATGCACAGACAACAGAGGGATGTGTGCTGATGGGCTGTCCTGGCCTGGGTTAAACTAACACACACCACTGTGAGAAACTGTCGGACACCACAAGCAGTGGAAGCAAAAAGAAGTCTGTTAACACAGACCTGAGGCTAAACTAACAAAAACCAAGAAGGGGACGCTCCACAAGACAGAAGACATGAAAGGAGAGCTGCTCACATTTCAAACAGCAGCTCATTTGCTCATCCAGTCTCCCACAACCACCAGGTGCCCACATCAAGCTCTTAGCTGCTGATTATAATTTTTCTGGTTAACATGGTTTTTGAAAGAACATTGACTATCGAGAAGAAGGGCTTGGAGCGTGCTGCCCTGCAAAGGAAAAGCACCACTGCAGTGCTGGCTGGCAGGGCAACAGGAGGGGAAGCAGAAAGACACAGACAGATCGCTTCAAGTGCCAGCAAGGCGCTGGAAGCAGAGTCCCCCAGGCAGCACCACCGTTACCTTCATTACGTCCACTGTCTGTCTCAGTTTGTTCAGGCAGGCGAGCACCTTCAATCTCTCAGCTGGGAGGCTAGAAATAGAAGAATAACAGATTATTTGAGAGCAAAGTTTGCTAGGTATTTTCCTTGACAGTATATACGGAATTACTTGTGTGAGTTCATATTACTCTGATGTGCATTAACTCTTTTATGGAAATACATGTTTTTGTGGCTTTTTCATAAAAATACTGAAAGCATTTATCCTTCTGAAGTCAAATAGACAAGGAAGAGAATAAATACCACAGAAGTTGTCTGTAAAGCAGTATAAGTGTACTGAACCACTGAAGCATAGAAGATGCAATTTTGCTAAGAACCAATTCTTATAGTTCATAAAGATATTTTGCTGTCATTTTTAATAAACCATTAAAGGTCTCCTTCATGATATATGCATAAACCTTCAATAGAGCACTCTGCTGTAGTCACAGAAGACTTAGAACACAGGCAAGACAAGTCCTGAGGAAGAGATAATACATTTCATTACACCCACTTCTGTTAACTCTGTCTGCAAGTTTCGTCCTTGAGCAAACTGGTTTCAGCCTCAGTACAAGAGCAAACACTTTACCACTAGAAAACACAGTTTGTTACCTTTTGCACTCTTCAGCAATTAACCACTCTGAGTCCAGCTTTACATCAGTCTTTGAATTTAAAGTTTAACAGAAATTAATAACAAAAAATGTCAACTATTAACAAAAACAAATACAGCCAGATGCACTGAATATTTTCATCTCAATCATTTAATAATTCACAGTCCATAAAAATATTAAATGCATATGATGCCTGAGCTCCTGGTGAGTTTTTTTTGTTTGTTTTAACCAGTTTATATCCCTGTCCCCAGCAGAGGAGTTCTTGGCTGCAGCCTGTGCTGCTGTCACTTGCAAGCCTTCAGCTGCTTCTGCTCGCGAGCAAGATAAAAAGCACTGGCAGTGACACTCAGACCAGCATGTTACTTCACACCTCGAGCAGCTCAACCTGTAGGAATGGTCACAAACTCTCAGATAATTACAGGGGAGTTCCTGAATGAGGCCATTATTTACAGGGCAAAAGTAAACAGCTAAAACTGAAGACAAGAGGAGGACCACCTGCATATGCCTGTCCTTCCCTGCTATGATAAGATGAAGAACTTGGGCATGGTGGAAGAGCAGAGGAACTCTTCTGCAGCCACCAAAACTGAAGCTTGCACATATCTATCTACATGCTCCCAGGAAACGCAATTGCAACAGCTCTTTGAGGTCTGTCCAGAAAACGGGACCAAGGACATTCAACTGCTGTCTGTAAGAAACACATAACCTTTGCAACTACGTGTCTGGCTAACTTGGACAGGATAAATGCTTTGGATGGTAACCAAGCACCACCCTCAAAAACAGTTCAGGACAGTTCAGATTTTAAACACCAAACCTGATGTAAAAAGATGACCCCCCACTTTAGTAAATACAGCTGAGGGGTCTTTGGGGGATATCACTTAAAAGCATGCTAGTAACGCTGATCAAATGTCACAATCATGTTTTTGAAAGAGCCATAATGCAGCAGGAGGTACACTGACACCATCAGACAGCCATGCCATCAGATAACAACTGCTCAACAGGACATTTTGGGTGACACAGAGTACCTGAACTTAGTCACATTTACGGGAAGGTGAGGCAATGCAAAGCAGTACTGAGCATTAAGCAAGGGACAGCACTTTTCCTCCCAGTGCTGAGTACGTGGCACAGTCTGTTGGTTGGAAGCACCTGACTGTTCTTTTAAATGCCACAGAAATTCAGAAGCAAGGAGAATATTCACTGGAAAATTATCAGGTACGTACAGGGGATGGCACATGGGCATCTACCCACTACTACTTGAGAAGTGACTGCAGCTACAGAAAGAGCAAAGGACACATCCGTGCTATTTACACTGTAGTTTGTTACACAACTACCTGTGCAAATGTTGTCCACAAAGAACATAGCCAGATGTGCTTTTTTTTTTTTTCCCCCTCCAGAAACTCACCTCTAGCAGGGCTGTATTACACATTGCTAACACAGCTCTCTACACTGTAGGACACATCTGATGGAGGTGCCCCCGGCCAGACTGGTGCTGCAGATGGATGCTACAGAGGCAGGAAAGTCCATGCCTGACCTACCTACCAGTCGCTGGCTCCTGCCTCCAGGAATGCTGACCCCACTTTGGGGCTTGGTCTCCCGAAGACAAAGCATATTGCCAGTACGGTCACGGTGAGCATAAAATCACAAAGAGCTCTTTAGTGATCTTCAGAGAAAGAACAACAGCAAGGAGTTGTTTACGTTGTGCCTACACGATAGGACTGTCTCAACCAGAAGATTACAAACAAATCATATTTTAATACAGTTTTCTCAGGGTGTGGCTGATGTAGTTCTTCAAACTGCCCTTAAAGCAGCTGTCTTTGAAAGGGTGAAGACTGCCATTTCCCCATTCATTCCCCTCCACCCTTTCCTGCTTCACCCATGCCCTCCCTTGCACCACAAACAAGGAAGAAAAAAAACCCACAGCCCCTCTACTGCACCCATTAGGAACTGAACTATTCCAGAGATGTCAACCAGACAGCCTCACTCACCACCTATGTTTAATGTGCACCATACCTCATTCTGCACAGAACATCCACTTCTAGGAGCAGGAGAATGCGTAGACAACCCCTAGCTCAGCCTCCAGTCCCCTGCTGTCCCAACTTCTCCTCTCTGTATGTCTGAGAATGACAGGGAACTATACTATAAGTGTGCAGTCATTACTGGTCTGACACAGAGAAATTATTAAAGTTATTGGAGGACATGGCATGCAATGGAAAAAAGCACAGGAAAGATCATTCTTCATTGCAAAGCCAAGCAGAAGTTATAAAAAAAAAAAAACAAACAGCTCTAGCAATATCTCATCCAACTGACAATATTTTCAGCTCAACAGAATCAAGATGTCAGGCTGCACGGAAGTAAACACAGTACAAAACTTGCCAACACATCATTCCATACACCCCATCCAATTTCTGCACCGACTGGGAGCTATTCATGGCCGTTTGGCTCCACACCGTCGTGCCTGGGTACACACTGCACCAACAGGACTCGACCTACACGCTTCCGAGAAGCCTTGGAGGAGCCTCTGTCTGTCCTGTACATACAGGCACCCAGTATGGGCACTTGATGCTCAAACAGGCACCGAGGTACTAAAAGCAACCAGCCCCCCGGTGGTGTATAAACAGAAACCACTCTCTGCTTGTTCTTTCAGCTACACAAATGCCTTTGGCAACAGAAACTAAGCCTTTAGCCGCCTTCCTTGTGATTCCACACCATTCCTACCTGCAGGCTTAAAGTTAAAACCATTCTCGCAAAACCCAAAACCATCTTAATACTGACTCCTGCCAACATCTTACCTCCGCCAAAGCACGACCCTTCTGCCTTGTCACCTTGAGCCACACGGGCTCTCCTTTCCCTGCCAGCGGACACACCCAGACACTCCCTCTCTGAGCGCACCCTTCTCAAGCTGACAGCACTCTTCTCCAGCCAAATCTCTGGACATCGTAGAGATGGGGCCCTTCATCCTCAGCACACTGTTAGCTCTGGCAGCCTTGCCTCCAAGCAGCCAACCCACACGCCAACACGCCCAAAGTCCTCCACACGCAAGCACAGCTCTGCACTTGTGCACGCCTGCCAAATAACCACACAGGGAACTGCCTTGGTACCGCTAACCACAACAATAGAAAATAACGTGAGAGGAGCAGAGGATTCGGAGATATGCGGAGGAGGAAGACCCCAGGACGCAGCTAGGCCCCTCAGACACGTCAGACCTTTATTTTCCCTTCTGTTTCCGGAGAGCAAGAAAGCACATTTACCACCTGACCAAGGACCAGGGCTGCAGGAGCTGCCGCTCCCCTCACTGCTGAGGGCAGTGTCGGCGCCCCGCTGCCCCGGGCTCCACACCGGAGGCAAGGCTCCCCCGCTGGCCGCTGCCCCGCGGGGGCACACCGCTGCCTCCTTCTTCTTAACAACCCACCCTAGGGTAGCGAGCGCAGCAAAGATTAAAGCCCGAGCAACCGTCGCGAGGTCAGAATGTGAGCGCCCAGGCTCTGCCCGCGGGGACGGGGGACGCCCCGGCAGCCGGGTGCCCCCTCGGAGCCCTGCGCCAGCGCCGCTCCCGGGCTCAGCGCGGCGATCGCTCGCTGCCGAGAGGAAAACCCTCAGGAAAAGCCGGGCGCTCGCGGCGCGCGTCCCGCTCAGGCTTCAAGGGCCGCTTCGGGAACCCCCACGGATCTTCGCCGGGGGCGTCGGGCTTCTCGCGGCCGCGGCCCCCCGCCCGCCCGCCCGCCCCGCGCCCCTCTCACCAGACGCGCGTGACCTCCAAGGCGCAGGCGGGCAGGTCCAGCAGCATGGCCCCGGTGACGCCGCTCTCTGCGGGGACAAGCACGCGGTGAGCGGCGCGGGGAGCGGCGCGGGGAGCGCCGCCGCCGCCGCCCCCCCTTCCCTCCTTCCCCCCCTCCCGGCCCGGCCGCCGTTACCTCGGAAGCGGCGCAGCAGGCTGGGCTCGCCCACGCCGCTGCGCGAGAGGTGCTGGCAGAGCCGCTCCGTGTCCCACAGCCGCGGGTCGCCGTCGGCGGCGGGGCCGCCGGGCCCCTCGGCCGAGCCCTGGAGCCGCGCGCGCTTGGCGGGGGCCGCGGCCCAGCCCGCCGCCGGGCTGCCCATCGCGCCGCCGCCGCCACGCAGGCGCAGCGCCCGCTCCGATCCGCGCCCGCCGCCCCGCGCTCCGCGGGGGCACGGACGCCGCCGTGACGTCAGCGCGGCGCGGCCCCCGGCCATGCGGCCGCCCCCCGACGCCGCCGCCGCCGCCGCCGGCCGCCTCCACGCGCGCGGGCGGGAAGCGCCGCGTGGCGCCCGCCGCTGCCCCCGCCCCGTCCCGCCGAGAGGGGCCCCCCCGCAGGGAGCGGCCCCCCCGCACCCCGCACCCAGCCGAGGCGGCGGGGCCGGGCCCGGGGGTCTCGGGAGGCCGGGGCGCCAGCGCAGAGCGCCCCTGCCGCCCCCTCCGCTGAAGCCGCCGGTCAGCGCGGGCACCGGTGCCCTGGGGTGCTGCTGAGGTGCGCGGCAGCCTCTGCCCTGGTGCCAGGCTGGATCGGGGAGCACCCATCAAGGCCAAGTGCACGGCGGCCCCTTACTGCCCAGGCCATCTCTCTAGCATCCGACGCAGGGGGCTGCTGTCTGGAAGGAGCTGCCTTCCACATCAAGCTTCGATCGAGCCCGCGCATCGGTGGGGCGTGCAGAGCTGCCCCGGCGAGCTGCCCCCACAAGGGCAGGTTACTGTGAGGAACCGAGACAGAAATACCCGCAATCCAGCACCAACACCAGATGGTTCATTGTCCCAAACCCAGTTCAGTCACAGGCATCGACCTCCACAAAGATGCTCCCAAAAGACATGGCGCTGTAACGCTATTTAGCAAATGGTTATTCCTGCAAACAATGCTTCTGAAGATGCCCGAATCCAGTGATCTACCCTTTCTAATCTCAAACCACGAGCTTTTTCACTGTGTTTCCCCCCCCCCCGTGCTGCTGAGGAAGGGCAGTGAGAGAGTGGCTTGGTGGGCACCAAGCATTTAGCCCCCATCAAACCACCAGAACACGCTTCTGGGAGTTGCTATGTTTTCATCACACCGCAGTTCAGACACATAGCAAAATGAACAACCAAAAAACTTAATAGCAAAAAAACCTTTCTATGCTTCCTGCAAAGTCTTAGAGCTTACGTCATACTATAGCGATTTGCTTTTGTAAGCGAGTGTTGTTTTCTCACTTTCTAGTTCTTGCCAGGAAAGTGCACTTAGTGCTCAGCCTGTTTTTCATTTGCCTTTGTCTTTCCATCCCCCTCTGGGGCTTTCCGAGATTTCCATCAGCAAATAGCCCTCACCGTCCGAAACGAAGCAGCCTGGCTGAGGGCAGGGCCCACTTACTGAGAGCAAATATGCCTCTTCTCAGAAAGAACATTAGCAGACAAGAACAAGCTAGATCCGTTAAGGAACATGACCACATGAAGTAGTCTCACACCTTTTGACAAAGCACACGTTTGAAAACAGGGTAAAGAGCGATTATTTCTGTGTAGAGTCTTATTTTTTTTTTTACTTTACAGGTTTCTACTAGCACATTCCTGGTTTTGGTGGGCTCCATGAAGCAGTGCTACAAACACTCAAGCTTGTCTGCCTGAAGGTAGGACCGTCGAAGAATTGCTAAGTCCACAGCAAAGCAGTCATGACCTGGAGCCTGTTCTTTCCACCTCATTGCTTGATCCCTGTATTTACATGTTAACTAGCTGATGTTCCTGTGACTGAACTCTTGCAAAGCTGTTTTTGTTACTGGGAATCATGACAACAAAAGGCAGAGGATATTTGCAATCAGTACCTGATTTGGGGAGCAGTGCTGTGGGGTGTACAGGGTGAATTGGGCACCCTAAAACCAAAGCTTCCCTGTTACTCCCGTGTATTAACTTTCAAGACGAGGCACAGCACAGAGCCCTGTGCTCATTAGCCCTGCCAAAGTCTCTAGCTCACGTTCAGCAGGGCAGAATGGCTGGGAACCACATGCATAATCCATCTCTGCAACTCACCTGCCTTCTTATATTCTTTTGGTCACTCAAAGAGGTCAAAAAAATGTAATGCAGTTGATATTTAGATGACTTGTCAAAGCAACATCTTCATGTTCTTCTGTTTACCAAGAACTGCTACTTATGTGATTTAGATTACAATAAGCTTACTTTCTTTGTCCTGGAGACAGATTTAAACATGCTCAACTTCTTTGTTCTGCAATCACAACACACACTTATTGTACCTTCTGTGAGTCTTTTTGTGTTTCCAGCTCTTAGTTCCTCAAATGTCAAATAACCAAAACATCCTGCATGAATTACAGGACTGGAACACAAGAAGAACGTTTCCTAGCACGAAACTAAACTGAATTTCAGTTTCAATTCCCCACAGTGCTTAACCACACTATGTATTTTTGCAATGCCACATCTTAGTATGCTGGAGATGTGGCAACCTAATATTAACATAATTCTTATATCTAAAGTGCTAGCAGATTTATTGTATTCTCCCTGGTGCTGTTAACCTTTCTTCCTCTGACTTTCTGAAATACTCTATTGTAGTAAACATGAAGCTCTGAACCCACTTTAGGCGGTGTTAAGGTGGCGATCTTTTCAGTTAAAGAATTAGTGAGAATCTGTTTGGCTGGGAAAAAAGTGTCTCACTAGATAGCATGTAGTTTTCAAGACTGGTGCTATAATCCTACTTCTCATTTTACACCCCCTGTGATGCTTTCCCCTCACTGGCATTTTTATCTGCAAAATTATGTTTAAGAAAAAAGAAATTTGAAGAAGCACAAAAATGGTAAAGGTCTTATAGGAACATTACAGGAAATGCAGAAAGAAGACATCATGTAATGAATTACCAGAGAAAACAGAGCAACTCAGGTTAAAATATTTTTGTTTATTATAAAATACATATTTACATGTGAAGGCACTTTAAACCGTTACAAGCATTTCATATAAGCCATTGTTTTAGCTGTTTAACAAGTCCAATAATATTTTTCTATCATCACCTAAACAGGTGAAAAAATCTAAACTGTATCCAGTTGCAGTATATTCATTTTTCTAATGAAAAAACAGTATAGTTAATGACAACTAATAAGGATTTGAGCACCATCAGTTCTCTACAGTTTCAGAAAATACTGTAACAGTGTGATGAGCATATTCGTGAGGAAGAGAGAGATGCACATGGTGTTAAATTACAACCAAATCAAGTACATTCTTACCTTATAATACTGCTGAAAGACGTACGCTATTAAGCCTTACATCTACCATCCAGAAAGACTGCAATCATCCATGCAAATAAAGCAGACTCCATGGAAGGCTAAATCAAGATTCCTCATTACCCCCTAATAATGCAGGAGGCTTTTAGGGACAGGATTATAATTTGAATGGATATAGTCGTAACAGCACCAATGAGCAGATAAAGACAGACAGGTTGTTTTTCTTCTACACTTTGTCTCAAGATCTGAAGACAAATATTCAAATAAAGGAATCTACATTAAAGAATCTACATTAAACCTAGTCGACTGTGTGTCCTCATACTGCAGCTCTGTACAGGCACATCTTTCAGAAATAAGCACCTTTTTCTGAAAGTCAAAAATCAAGTATTTAAGTAGTTAACAACTCAAAAATGAATTACAATTTGTAAACTTGCTATTCCTTGCTGAGTAGGGTCCCTGCACATGTACACTTTTAAATACATTTTCCCTCCATCTTTGCTGTCCAGATTCACTAGCTGAGACTGAGATCACACTAGTATTCTTCCCTGGAACCGTGGCACAGCAGATCTTGCAGCACATACTAAAACCAAACAATGAAGTAAACAGAGCTCTACATACAAGTCCTATGTATTTTTTTTTCTCCAGTACAATGTACACAAAACAAGTTGAAAAATGCAGTGCTGAGAAATTTCTATGTCTCTAACCCTAAATGCAATTATGAAATAAGATCAAAATACTGATTTACAGTAATGAAAAAAAAAATGACTTTTTCCATTTTAGCAAAATAGATCCTATCAAATACTTCAGCGTTAACAGGTTACTTAAAAGAAATAGATCCTGGAATTTACACATTTCCAATGAAACCGAGCCTTTAATAGCTATAAAAACATATATACAAATATGCCTTATCTGATGGGCTTACATTCAGTGTAGATACTACACAACAAGAGACTAAGATCTTCAGGAAAAAATAAAATGAAGAGATACAATTTGTTAAATGAATTTACACATTTCAACAGCTGTAAGGCTGGCCAAAGCCCAAGCTGTTTTTCATCTGTAACCACCTTGTACTTCTTCACAGTTAAGCTACAATTCACATGAACAGCTTCTACAGCAGGGTTGCAAATCAAGCTTCTGATCTGAAAGGAGTAGCTTCCATGGCAGCATTTACTGGCTCGGAATAAAGTTAGTTCGGACTTACTCAGAAAGTTATCTCAGTGCTTTTTCAGATTTCAGTGTCCAACTTAAGCCACTGCTGCTTCTACTTTTTGATTATTGCCTATGTTATTGCAGAAGCTCTCTGATCCAGGTTGTAACATACATATTTGGTGAAGTTCTGATGGGAGATAGAGCACAGGACATCAAGTCATACAGTTCAAAACTATTCAGCTCTTACTGAGGCTGAATTATCAATCTGTTCTCCACTCCAGTTATTTCACTGTAATGCATAAAATTCCACATTCTTTTAAAAATAAGGCACTTATAAAGCTTCTTCCCCAAGTACCAAAAGCTTGAGACCCTTAACCGACTTCACTCATTTCCTTACTGTTTTTATTCCAAAAGTAACGCCCCTGTTCCTAGAAGCTGAGTTACACTCAGAAATCAAATACTCTATATTAGGTTCAAGAACATCCAACATGGCTTTCTACAGATCACTCATTTGCTAAATCAGCTTGAAGAGAGTATCTTCCAGCATAGCAGGTTCTTTAGGAATAAAGATCATCACCACTTTCATTCTCTGGCATTTACTACTTATCCCTTGCTTTTTGCATCCTGCAAAAGTCAGGTAAAAGTTCAATGTTAAACTTCACAGTTGTCTGTATATACCACGTTGGAAATGCAAGAAATAAATAGCACGACAGCTGTATCAAGCTCCATAGCTTCTAGATCCCACAGAAAACTGGCAGTTTTAATGATTTGCTCTTTCACTGACAACATCCTGGAGACGTTTAAGTAGAACATCATCGTTTTCCTGGCAGAGTCGCTTCGTAGGGGATTCGGTATCACTATCAATTGTTATTGCTCGTTTCTTACTCCTGTGTTCACCTTGTTTTATCATATTGTTGATATCCTTCAAACTCTGCGATCAAGAAAAAAATTTAAAAACAATGTGATACAAGTTAATGACTCCATCTGAAACCTGATTTGGTTCTCAGTTATCTGAGAACCAAGAAGTTTCTATTTTGAACCTCTCTGCTGAATGAGTGAAGGATTCTACATAAAGAACTGTATCCCTCGCCACAAACTGAGAAACTGGTTTGGTGAATCCCCATTGTATTAGAGCACGTTCTAATTATGAGATTAATTAACACTCTCCCAAATCAAACATGTTCAACCCTTTTATTTTCTACCTTGGAAGGGCTCCCATTAAATTTGTATAGTAGTGCAGTTCGAGGTGTCAAGCAGGCACCATTCTTATGAGGCGAAACATAAACCGAGTGCTGTTGAGAGATCCGTCGAGGTGATACGGGCTGTTGCTTAATGTTGGGGAATGGAGACAAAGGAGGGGCTTCCATCTGAAAGAGAGGACAAATCCCCATAGGATATGAATCAAAAATTACTGAAGAGGTGTAACTTCACAGAAAGACAAGACTCTCACACTTCCAGGTTTCCTTTATAACATTTTATCCTATAGCAGTTAAACAACTGAGCAAATGTCTGCCAAACCACAGAACAAGTTTATTTCCCATATGTGTTACACAGATGCTCCACAGGTATTTTAGCAAATGGGAACTGTTACATAAAGATGCTGAAAATGGGGTTGTAAACGGAACTGCGTCTGCAGTTTGTCCTTTTGAAAGGCTGTTAAAGCAAGTCCTCATAGCATTACCTACAACTTCTCAACTTCTGTAACCATGCCAGGTGAATATACAAAATACTGACACAGAGTGCCAGGAAAACCACACTGTGTCTGATTATTCAGTAGAGCAAAACTCCAAAATAATTTACTTACTACATGATCCTGGTTTGTAATATCGTACTTCAGTGCAAATGATTTTACTCTTCCTACATAGACCGCATTGTAAAATTTAATAAGATCTCCTCTCTCCTCTGTTCCTGACTCACTGGAGTTCTCTGCTGCAGATCTTCCCGAGGAACTACCAGTTTTCACAGATGAGTCTAACAATAAGAGAAAGCTTCAGATTTCAGAACACAGTATCGGCAAACTTCATTCTTTAAACTTGTATTCAACTGACAAGAACTCATTCATAAACTGACCAATTAATGAGATGAATTCAAGAATCATGCTTGCGACAAGGGTGCATTGTATGTGGTTATGAGCATTAGAAGGAGTTAAAAATCACTGCTAGCAGGCTAGTGGATTATGACTGAAAAGGCTAGTGCAAATCTTCACTTCTATGCTGGAAAACTGTAGCAAAAAAGGGTGGCAGTATCAATCTTTTTTCCAATTTTTTTTTTGTTTGTTTTAAAGGAGTGAAAGTCATAAAAAGACATTTTTTGCTCATCTTTTTTGGACTGCTGTACAATCCTCATATAGCAATAAGCAAATTAGCCAGGATGTAGAACAATGTTAACATGCTCAGAACCTCGACCTTGCCAACACTCAGCACAAGTGCTATGCAAACTTGCAGCAAAATTTCAAGCAGCCTGAGAACTTGCAGCTTTTAGCTTCTGTGAAACTTTCTAGTGATGAGCTGGCAAAAAAGTAGCTTTGTACTCAACTCACATCTACTGCAAGGAAGCCCCGAGACCATCTTTTCAGGCATGTAACTAAATGGTTGTTCAGTAGAAAAAGCTGCAGCTGCACAGCAAGTATATTGCTGTTAACTCTTGCCTGCTTAAGCCAGACCCTACTGAACACAACCTTCTTCTTCATTCCTCCACACTGTTTACTACCAAGCAAAACAAGGGAACACAGAATAAAGCCTCTTGCAATCACTGCAACATGGAAAGAAACATCAAAACCTTCAGCTGATACCCGTAATTCCTTAGTGTGTCTGTCTTGTGTCAGAGCACAAGCACATGTTCGTGTAAGCTGCTGTCAAAAGAACATGAATTAATATGGCAAAAAGAGACACTAGTCTCCAACTGATGCAGAAGTCTAGTAGGAAAGGAAACTGAACAACTTTGTAACCAAGTAAACGTGTTTGACAGAACACCCTATGGCAGTACCACTATAGATGCCCTACAATATCCAAGAATTGTGGAGCTGCTAGACAGGATGCTGAACCTACAGATCAGCACTTTCCTGGACCCAGGCAGGACATTGTAAGGTGTTTAAAAATGGCACTAATACTCATTCAAGCAGTTGAATCCCACTCACCGTGGGATTTTGCCATATGGAACAGCCTTCTAAATTCCTTTGTGTGTCCTGGCTGAAGATCCATTCCACTCATGGGCTCATACACAGGCTTGTAATCTATCTTTTACTGACAAGTCAGTAACAATGGGCATGGAACAATTTTCATACTTCTTCTCAAATCCTATTTTTCTCTCTTTCTTCTCTAACCCACAGCAAAGAAAATACCAGCTATTTAAAAGAAATCTACTTGTATATGCAAATTTTGGTCTAAGACAGCCACTATTTTCTGGAAACAAGTAGTCCATATTTAAACCTACAGAATAGGCGATAGCATATTAGAAAAAGAATCTGTCATAATATTCAGATACTGTTCATCTTTCTTTGTTAAATGGTGTTGCTGTCCAAGATGAGCCATAGTAACACTGACACAGTAAGGAAATGCTTCAGTATCAAGCTATCAAATTTAAGAAAACAAAATAAAACATTTGTTCCAACTGGAAAGCATATTTTCGATATCTAACAAACAGTAGGGCTGCTGATAAAATATATTTATCAGTATTTTCAACAATACATTTCTTTATTTTAAATGCATTTTAAAATATAAAACTTATTTCTCTTCTCCTTATTATTTGACAGTTCAGTTCCTTAAAAGCATGCAAGTACATTTTTAAAAATACCAAATTACTTTGCTGTACCTACCTTCTGTCATCTCTACATCTTGGTTTTTATTTTTGTCCAAAAGGACATCATCAGAAAAATTTCTCAACAGAACACTCCTATAAACCTACAGAACACAGAGGGAAAAAACATTCTTAACAAGGAAAACGTGAAAGTCAGAAGATTAGATTATATCCATCTGAATAAGAATGAATCTAATTTTGAAGTTGATTCGATTTTCCCATTATCATCGTAAACATTTGAAAGCCACCTCTTTCTGATATTTATATGAAGGAAAGGTTGTATCATTTACTTACATGGCTGTTTGCTTGTGGCTGATTTCTGTAACTTTTCATTATGTCCTGAAAAGTTCTTTCCTCTTTGGTTACCTGGAAAAGAAAAGGCTATTGAAGACCAAGTGCAAGCAGAATGATCAGGCTGCTCAGGTCCAGTCTACTCAATTAGCTTCCCTCTATACAGCCTTTTCATGAGCATTAATATGGTGATGGGATAGTTCTGGAGATGGGAATATGAAAAAAACCACACATTTTTCATGTCTAAGCATTCTTTTTTATTTCAGCTAGTAAAGCCTTTTTTTTTTTTTGCATAAGATACTTAAGAATTATTCCTTTTCAAACTTTTCTTCCAGTGATACTAAAAATTAAAGAAGGGAAGCATTATTACACCGAAAGACATTTGTGAATTTAAAAACTGGACCTCTTAACTTTTCTAAATAGAAAATGAGAAAATCCTGAACAAAACACCATGCATATAATTTCAGCTTTCTTTCATATGTCAAAATTGCTCATTTGTTACTAGATGGCTGAAAAACAAAGTCCTATTTACGTTTTCAACTGAACTAAACTCAAGTTTCCTAAACCTACATGTTACCTTTGCCATGATATAAAAGGCACAGAGAAGGAGCTGGTCCAAATGTCTGTCCTTCATTAGATCAGCACAATGAACCAACGTGAATTCAAAACACGTCCATATCTTCCTGCGCAAATCATTGGAGACATCCAATTTTAAGCACAGATCACGCAAACGCACACTTGCCAGATGATAAACCTGGAAGAGAAAGACATGCAGTTAAGAGTCAAGCCTGCTGATCTTAACCTAGTCTGCAAAAATGAAAGCCCTCACCAAAGTATAACTGTTTTATACTTCAATACTTTGTTTTCACAGAACTTGCCCCCTTTGCTCAAGTCAGTGTCTCCAAATATTAAACTGTCAACTCTGTTCAAATGTTGGATGCTTATAGAAAATCTGATTAAAAACATTATGACTATGCCTTCTATAATATATCACTCACTCACTATAATGGAACAGTTAGGACAAGCTAAAAGAAGAGACATACTTTAATTACAACTAAATATAATCTTATATGTTCAAGCTGACAGATTTTTTTTCCCCATTTTGATTACCAAAAACCTGTTTCAAAATCCGAAATAACCATCAAGTGCAACATTAACATTCTTCCATTTACTTCAAAAGTTCTCACTTCATTGATAGTAATTAGGTGCATTCTTTATGCTGGACAGCAGGAAGAATTCATCTTCATTTTCACTTGTTCTACTGAACAGGAACAAGAAATGGAAGCAGGGGAAAACTATTATTATTGTGAATGTGATGATCACTATAATGAATAGGTCAAAATTCTTTTGAAGACAAATTTAAGAGAAGATTTTTGTTCTTCCTAAGAGGAACGTTGCCTACCACAGTTTTTCGAATATATGGCTACAGCTGAAGTATTTCCCTGCTGAGATTAAAGCTTCCAAAAAGCAGTCCATGTTCATGCCTAGTAGCTAGCTAATCAATTCTTAATCAGTTCTCAGAAAAAGAGAGAGACTGTTACTACTAAAATTAAAGAACCAATACTTCAGACACAGGATGTGGCTTTCAAGTGTTTCCGGGAATGAGTTTCTGTACATACAGATACCATAAAGGTGAAAACTTCTGAAAATAACTTCTCTAATAAGATAATTGTAGCCAATAAAAAAGTTTCTCTCAAGCACCCAGTTCTTAACCTACCCTTTTATTCCTCATTGTTTCAAGAATTTATTTCGTTCTAGAAACTTTTAGATAGCATGTTATTCGCCACTGATTTCTTGAGGCTCCATGCCAGCAAGATCAACACTACTGGGTAGACCTCAGAAAACTCCAAACAAGAGAATATTGCACAGGATCCAAAACAATTCAGTTTTTAAATGAGCATGACACAGGAGGGTAATCTCATTTTTGGTACATCAAACCCTTGCAAATGTGGGAGGCAATAAGAACAAACGAGGTAGTTAAAAAATGCCAATATTTCCTAGGTAGTTATGGAAGCTACTAAAGAAGAAAAAGGAAAAATTGAAACATCTCATGCATCAGAGGGAGGGCTGGAACAATATGGGAAATTGAATTCTCTGCAACATCTTTTCTCTTCTCCTCCCAGCTACATGAGAATTGTTCATGCCAAAGGAAAGGTATGTGAAGACTGAAAAGTAATGTAATGTAAATTGCTCAAGGATTTTTAGCATGGCCACAAACAGAAGTAAAGCACTATCTTTTTTAGGAAGTTCTTACCTTTCTGTAAAACAGTGCCAAGGATCCCGTTTTCTTTGGTTTGCTTCCTGATGATAGATGCACTTCTTGTGCTTGGCTCACCTGGGGGTGGCAGGGAGCCTGAGCCTCCATTTTAGGTGGTTGACCTAAATTCATGGAAATTGGTATCAATGTGATCCCACCCATTTCATGCGCAATACCTGGAGATGATAGAAAATGATGATGATCCAGAAATAAACTGCTTGCTGCCACCATGCTGCATAGTTAAATTGCAAATCCTAAACTCATTTACAAATATTTCATACTGAAGACATTTCATCCTTCTATATTGGATGCTAAAAATACGGAGTCTTCAGAAATTATTAAAAAGTACATTTCTGGTAATGCTTAAAGGAAGATGATGATTGTGAATAGCCATTTCTAAAACTATCTAAAAGTACAATGTTGACAAGAAATTGTAGTCTCTGTAGTCAGTGTACCACTCTTTTGGGGAAGATGGGCATTCCTGTTCTTTTTTTGCTATTATTTTGCAAATCTAACAGCACATTATATACAGTCCATATTAGTTTGTGCAGTAGTAGTAGTCAAATTCTCTTGCTGAAAATCTCCTTAAACATTAAAAGTAGAGAATTTTTCAATCCATCTAAATATACTTAAGACACAGACTTTAAATTCAGAAAGGCTACAAAACTCATTTCTCATGTATCCTTATCAGAAGTAGTCAAGCATCAGCCAGCTTCAATAAAACTTTAAAACCACACTATTTTGCTGATGTTTATATGTAGCTCTTTAATAGCAATTTCAGAGTCTTTTTAGATTATAATAGATAAAAAATAAAACAAACAGCATTGAATCACTATTGGAGTTGAGAACCAAAGCCACACTTAATCTGTGATGAGGTGTAATTGGAAGAAGGAAGAACTCTATAACTTTGTTTGCAAGTTGGAATCCTCAGGACACTTGTCAGATATCCGATCAAAACACAGAATGAGATGTTAGTATAAAAACTTAAGTTTTACTATTGTTTGTTTTGTTTTTTAATAAAGTCATATATGCTCTTTTAAAACAGAAAAAGTGACACGTGTTCAAGATGCACTGTCAGTCTAGATGGATCTTAAGAGCAAGCAAAACATCTCATACGGAAAAAAAAACCAGAAAGAATTCATACCATGCAGTGGGATAGTAACCTTCTGTCCTACTTTTCCTGGTACTGTAGCTGTTGTCATGGTCAGTACTGTTTGTCCAGGAGAAACTGATATATTTTCAGTAGCAATGCTTGATGCTGGAGCAATTGTCAACTTAGTTCCCTCAGTTAAAATCTTTTCCATCTGCATTTCTTTGGGACTGTCATCTCCAAACAGTCTTCTCTTAGCACTTCCTGCTGTAGGGGAACTGTAGCGCTCATGAACAGAGATTGGTGACAACGGCTGCATGTCTAGTATGCAAAGAAGAAAAAAGATAATCTTCAGAGCAGCTGCTGAATAGGGATTCTTCTCCACAGGAGGAGAAAAGGCTATTCTCTCAAACTACAAAACCAGAGTGCAAGAAATTGTTTCTGATTAAGAAGTAATCTCACCATTCACTGTTCTTAGGCAATATGAATAATGACTATACTCTTTTAACTCTCTCCTTTTACTCTGTAACAGAGAGTTTGGTTTTCATAATCTGTTATTAACATGAAAGAAAAGATTGACCAAGCTATCAGTGCCACTTGTGGGCATACCATTCTCCATCAAGCCGAAGCCTTCTGGCTAACTGGCAAGGTGAAACCAATTCTGGATGTTACTTCCAGTCTGCCAGGATGGTCTCCTCAGTACCGGGAGCACACAAACATTTCCAATCCCAACCATTTTCAATCTGAAGTTAGGAAGAGCACTTGGTACCAGGTTCTCACACAACGCAAGGTCTCACACACTCCTACACTTCTATAGGATACCATCTCCAAGTTGCTTTCCCTTCTGTCGAACAACTCACTGTAACATCTACAACAACTGCTTATACATCACTCTCCTAATGCACTTGAGTATTTAAAAAAAAAAAGTTTTGAGTTTTGTAATGTGATTTGCCAGACAAACACAAAAGGAGACAACATCACAGTTCATAGTGCACAAGCAAGAACTTATGAACTACTGTTTGGGATACAATGAAAGCAGCAATTCCTAACTACTGAAGTGTGAAAAAGCAACAGCTGTGCTGCCACTGCTTCTTCACCCTCACCCTTAAAAACAGTTCTATGTGATACCTGGAAATCTGCAAAGAGCAAGGCAGTTCTTCAGAGGAAAAGAGTATTGCAGACAAATTATCGTCCTCCCCTCCTGCAAAAGAAAGTTCTGTAGGAAGAGGACTAAATGCAGCCCTATCATTCTGTAATGCAGTAACAAGAGGTGACAGTGACAACCATCACTGGTCAAGGGTTAAAAAAAAAAAAGCAGTGACAGGGAGAGCGGAGTCTGAAGGATCAGAATAACGAGAATGCAACAGTAGTTAGAGCTATCAAAAGTGCTGGAAACTGCAAAGAGGAGGACTTTAAAAAGAGTCACCAAAAATCCAGTCCAATTCAGTGAGACAATAAAAACAACAGCAACCACACACACACACACACCCCAACAAAAAAAATTCCAACAACAAAAAAACTCACAACCAGGGAAAAATCTGACCAGCAAAGGACCATAAGCTACCAGATGACATCCCACCCCAAAAGTAGGGTAACAGTCTTGCATCAAAGCAAAGGCGAGTTCTGTGCCAGTTCAGACGTGAAGCATTATTAACAATCACTGCTGCTGGTAAAACACATCAGTGGTTTGACTGGACGCATCTAGACTTTCCCTAGATGAACCGAGTCTGCACAATTCTGAATGCTTAATCCAGATTCAAGACTGCTCAATTATGAAGTAAAAAAAAAACAATCCCAATCCAAATTTGCATGTTCAAAATATATCAGAAACCTTAAACATACCCCTTCTTAAAGTCCCACCAAGATCTGTCCGAACCTCTTTAACTCGAGGATGAACTATAGGAGATATCGGCATCATAGGCAAATGCCCAAGCCCACTTCCTCCATTGCTTGCTTCAAAATTACTGGGAAATATTACCTGAGAAATAAGAAATACCAATGTAAGATAACACATAACTTTCCCTTCATGTCAATGTATTAATAAAAGATTGTTGTTTTCATTTTTTTCCCCGGAAGATAATGTAAGTGTTGAACAGAGTTCTGTATAACAGCAAGAAAAACATCATGATTTTTTAAATAAAAGGCTAACATACTTCTTCACATGTTGGGACCCTGTTTTCTGAAGCCTGGAGAGCACTCCAGAGTGCCGAGTCCCGAGTCCATGCTAGACTCTCAAGAATTTGTTCCTCAATGCTGTTAAGGTGCTTCACCATGTCTCTGGAAAGTCCTTCCTCAGACCGAATCAGTACTTCAATAACCTAATGGTAACAAGACACACATACAAAAGCAAAGTCATATCACTCATGTTTAACGCTATCAAACCACTATTCATTTCAGGATCCTGTTCAAAACCTCTCTTCAACGTAGAGCACTCCGATGTCTTCCTCACCTTGAATCTTCCCAGCCCTCTCTGATTCCCTTTCGCAGCCCAGCTCAGAGACACCGTAAGATTTTTCATCTCATGTCACATCTCGACAGGCCTTTGCGTCTCCTTCTTTTCCATTTCAGTACAACTGTGCATGTGTGTTGTGTGTCCATACAAGCAACACAATTTAAAATATCCATTACCCACGGTAAATTTACATGAAATAGAAATGTTAAGCCCGTGCATTTGCCTTTATTTACTTTTTAAGTACAAATAATTAGGGAACCCAGAAGTTGGAAATGGACAGCGAGTGTCACCTCAGTGCAGAACAACCCCTCGCAGGGTGCCTTCAGGCCTCTCTCACCACCACCGTGCATACACCGAATGAACGCATGAAGCATGTGCGGTGCTCACACCTGGTCAGATACAAACAGGTATACCCGGTCCAGTTGGGCACGTGAAAGAACCCCAGCATTTAAGCTTCCCCTCCTTTCAGACAAGCAGCCCACAATCAAAGGGGTTGAAAAACACTGTTTTAAAGTTTAATTTAAGAAAAGGCCTTAACATGTACAAATCAAGGTTGACAAGAGCTGAAAAGGGCCCTTGGAATACCATGATCCATGTGGGAGTGTGGCCCTGGGGGTTGACAAGCCCTACGGTTGGTGATAACATCAGACTCTTAACGATGAGGCCATCAGGAACGTAAAGAGTTTAGAGGGAACAAAGAAGGGTGATTCAGGAGACGCCTTGCTGTCTGGGTTGCTTGTTCTCCGGGGGTTGCTTGTTCTCCGGCCGTTAAGGCATGGAAGTTGCTGGGTGTTTGTGGTTGTCGGGCAAAGTGGTTGACCAATGAATAGTTAGTGGAAAAGGACTGCTGTGGGGCGAATGGTGTAAGAAGGGAGCCTGTCCTCAATATGCAAGGCAACAAGGGTAATGAAGTTATGCCCTCAATATGAGAGATGAAGTTAGGCCCTAATTAAGAGAGAACGAAGTTATGTTATCAATAACGAAGTAGCGGTTACTGATCCTAAAAGAACCCTGGTATCCGTGTGGTCATTACGCTACAATCCACACCCCTATGTGCCACTGCAAGATCCACTTTACTGTGCTGTCTCTGACAGATGAACGTTCAACCTGTTTCTACAAAGCTCCAATGATGGAAATGCCCTAAATTTCCCTGGGGGACTTATTGATGTGTTTACCTATGTCTAGAAACTAAGAATCCAAAGAATAAAATGACAAGTGGCACAACTGGAATGATAAATATAGTCTCTCTCACGTGAGGTCTTTGTGACAAAAATGCCTTGAAGTAAGAAGAGTGCCACAAGAATGTACGCTGAATCCAGTATAAATGTATTCCACCAAGTTGCAGCTGCACCAGTGCATGTAAACTACTGAAAGTCAGAGCAAGACTGACAGACTTGTTTTAGGTTCACTACTGCCTTATACCTGAAGCTTAAAGGAAGACGGGAGAATAGAACGTAAAACAGATTTCCCAAAGGGTTGAATATTTTTGGTTATTATTCTCTAAACAGAACTAATTCTGATTTATTCAGTACTAACCACAGTAAGCTGTCAGATATCTCAAAAATAGCAAGCATAAGGATAAAAGGATCAAACAAGTTCAAGAATAGAAATTACATTGGGAGCAAAAGGGAAATGAGTTTAAAAAGAGCAAAAATAAGAGAACAGTCAGGAAAAGAGATTTTATGCTCTATTCTGTAAAACAAGAGAGGAAAAGAAATTTTGACTGTACAAGCCTGTGGTAAGTAGTGGTAGTCAAAGGCAACTAAGGATATTTTTGTTATTTTACCAGTAATAATCAGAACTAGGATGCAACCAGTCCTACAGCATGCAGTCAATAAATACAAATGTTATTAAAACATATGTCTGAATGCTTTAGTCTACTAAAAGTTGTCTGTGTGTGCATGTGTATATATGTAAAGCAGAAGTTTATCAACAGCACGTTACAATTAAGTACCATTTACAAAATGGTTTTATTGCTTTAAATTTCAGCTTCAACTCAAGCATTACACATTCCAGGTAATATTAAAGACAGACAGAATTTAAAATAGGCATGAGACGTATTAACATCTGTCCTTCTCCTATGTGGCTACCTAGGAAGGAAGAGCATCATCCCTTGAGACTGTCAATCCAGTAATATGCCGTTTTGAATACAGATTTAGACGATATGTATTTACCTTATAAAAATAGAATGGCCTGAGGTCAAGTACTTCAATTATCCAGGGAAAGGTACGAGGTGAGCTATATGCAAAAAGCACAATCTCCAAGCAGCATGCCATGAGGGAGCGGTGAAAAACATCTTGTTCCAAGAGAGCCTGAAGAGATTATAGAAAATGTCAGTGATCTGAGGTTAGGGAAACAGAGGCACGTTTTTTTAGTAAGACAAAAAAAGCCTTCTAGGCACAATTAGAGTCACCTCAAGAAAATCCATCTTACATATAACTTTTTTTTTTAATTTGTTTTTTGAAAACATACAAGTCCTTCTTAGGGGAAAGCAGGACAGATGGGCTTCTCAGCAGATCTAGGATTAAAAAAATCTCAAAAGATACTTAAGACTTTGCCACATCTAAGAAAATTCACAGAAGAACCCTGAAAAACATTTAAAAATGCAGACAGATAATGCAAGCTTTGCTCTTCACAGTCAAGCCAGAAAGTGACTACAGAAAAGTAAATCCACAGCAGCACATCAAGTCCTTAGACTATTTCAGTACTGTGCCATTTGAGATTGAGTTATTGCTTTTTTCTACCTCCACAATCTCCTCTTCTTACATGGAAGTTTAGACTGGAAGTAGATTAACACTTTGAAAAGCATCAGTGTTTTCATACCACAGTCAAATGAATTGGTATCCGTATTGTGAGCCACAAAGCGGATCAAATACGTTGCTGTCTAACATGAAATATTGATATTGTTAATGGAATAAAGAAGAGAATAAAAATTATCTGCCCTGAAATTAATGATTCTGGAAATAAACACAGGTTAACATAATTAATAATGCCAGATTTATACCGTTTTCAATAGTAGTAAAAACTACATTTAGGCACCTTCCATATACTTCTCTTTCATTAAAAATAACAATGTATACAGATTGCTTGTCCGCGGACTGATCTGTTCTGGAACTGTCTGAACATATCCCCCTACAAATTCTCCTCTTCTGCTAGTTCTTTACTTACAGTCATGTCCTTCCCATGTAGTCTTCGTGTTTCTTGTACCATTATAGTCTCCAAGATTTTATAGTACAAGATCTCTGCCAGTTTTAATCTGTTTACAGCAAAGTCTGAAATTTAAAACCAAAACTGATGAAGCCCTATGCTGTTTCCACAAACAGCCTCAGACTAAATTGACTTGTACTTGGCCTTCTCTAACAAAACAGTACATGCGTGTGTATAGATTTTGCAAATCCAAATAGTATGCTTAGAAACTCACTAGTCACAAGAGCAGCACACAAATCTAGAAACATTTTAAAGAATTGTGTATTTTAGTATTTCTAGTGAAGTCCTTCTGCAAACAATTGCAATAATAATTTTCCTATTTGTATTTCATTTCCTTTAACTTTTAGATTTAAGAAGAATGCACACTTACAATTTTTGATAAGATATTTATAGATTCAGTGCTGTCTTGGTTATCCCATTTTCAACTGTAACCTTGTTTTTATTTTTAATAAAATTTTATTCTTTATAGTATTCTGCCTGACAGCAACAATTTTCTGTTTGGAAGTATTGTTTGTTAAAAACAGCTCCACTGTATTAAGTACTCATATGATAGCATATATATTCATTTTATTTGCCCTCATTTATTATTTTGAAACATCCTGTGCATTTCATGTTCATACCTATATGAGATCCTGGTTGTTCATCTGTTGACTGAGTGTAGCTGCGACAAAATGTCTCACCTATTTCTTTCACTCTGTTTGTAATGCTTTCCATAGGGCTGCGTGCACAAGACCTACAGCAGAACACAAAGATAAAGCCTTGTTTGTATAAGTAAATATCCTGCTTGCAGAAAAAAATAAAATAATAAAAAAACCAACTAATTTTACTGAGCTTTCCTCATCAGGCAATAACCTGTATTACCATGAGCAACAGAGGAAAACATAAAATACAAAGAAAGATTGTTTCCTGTTTTCCTTTCCTAAGAGAGGCTATGTCAATTTGAGAGCTCTTTCTGAACACTTCCAGATTTGGAGCAAATCTGTACTTAGAGGAAAGTGGCTTGCGTCTAGGTCAAATTGAGACACTGAGTTATGCTGAAAAGCTAGCATTGAAATAAATTATGGTTTCATTGAACAAAGCCTTCTAATTAATTTAAAAGTTACACTTCCAGGGAATTTTTACTTGAAAGAGAAAATATTCGAAAGCATAGACTATTCCATGTAGTCAAAACCACAGTTATTTCCCATTTCCCCCAATCAGACAATACATATCCTATCATTTGCTGAACTCATATCCAAGATGAGGAAAGCATTCAACACATTTCTTATCTGAAGATTCATTGAAGGACTCAATATTTGTCCTAGTTTTAACATTTAAATCTCTCTTTGACAGACAGGTTATTGCTTGAATGAACTCACGTTTTCATTACAGATAGATATGCTAACATTGTAATAATATCAATTGAAATAGTATCAAGCAGTCTTTAAAAAACAACAACAAAATAGAAACCTGCAAAATAGAAATGCATCTTGCTAAGCATTTGTAATGCAAACTTTTAAGAAGAAGTATTAGAAACACCTTCAAAACATGTAATTTCAAAGATGAGAACTAAAAGTAGTATTTTCACCTAGTTATGAAGGTTGCTATAAAATATTACTTGCGCACATCAAATATTAAGCGTTAATTCTAAATGCTCATTATTACTGAATAACATCTGGAGACCTTACACCACAATACAGTAAGGCCATGCTTTGCATGGAATTAGACAAATGCCCAACACCTTTACAATTATTTAATATTACATTTTTACTTGTTATAATCTATGAAGCAACACTGATCTAGTTTTTACTGCTAAATTATTTTGTTTACACTCATCTGCTTACACACCAAGATTTTCAAGTGCATTTCACTACAGTCAGCATGCAGACATGCATCTAGGAGCCAAAAGTATAAACTGATTTACAGAACAGGGACTCTGTCCTAGAAATGGTGATCAGGAAAGCCTGGGGTTGTAATCAGTAGTCACTTAATATATGATTTCCCAGCATCATACGGTGGCTGAAAGAGATGAACGAGATGTTGGCGATATCTCAGGGGTAGGAGGGTCTAGCTCTCCTCGAGAAAAAGAGATCATTTAAAAAACAGAATGTTTTACTTACGTTAAGACCTGTTAACTGGAAATAATACAGAAGCACAAACAAAAAAAATCTGCACCAAACAAAAAAGTCAATTTTGAGCAAGGAAATAGGCACAAGCATGAGAAGATGAATTTTCACTTGTATGAGAACAATCGCAGAGGATGTACTTACTCAAAAATAGTGATCAGTTGTTCACTCGGTGCATTTTTCAGTCCAGCCACAATGTTCTGTAACCGACTCACACTTTGTGTGGCTGAAGCAACAGGAGTGATGACAGCTTCCTTTTCTCGTAGGTATCTTCTTCCAGTCAGAGGAGTTGAAGGTGCAAATGACCTTTTCTGTGAGACAGAAAAATAAGCAATAAAATCAGTCAACAGTAATGTTTCAAAAACATGATCTCGTGCAAAATCACTTGAAAGATTAAAATGACGCTACTAACACACTACCTGAAGGCTGCCAAACCTGTGGTCTCAGAACTCAATAAAAAGTAGTTCAACTATAACAAATCTCCAGGTAGACAAAAACAACGAAGTTTTTTTCTTAATAAAATCTAGAAAAACGAGACTTTAAATCTTAAAGTCTGCATTTCTGCTTAAATACTGGAAAATACAGAGCAAGAAAGAGGAAGCACATGCTTCCATTCAAAATCTCTGGGTTAGCTGGGTGACATGGAGTAAGCGGCAGAGCTGCCTGGGCAAGGGTCACAGGAAAACATTCTTTGTGCAACGCCGTTCTGGTGCACCTAGAGCCCCCTGTAATAGAAGTAATGCAATGAAGTATTTGGTTTTGAATGATCAGAACAGACCACATTTTGAAGATACATGGAAAAAAATGATGAAAAGTTATGCCTGTAATCAGCATACATAAATAGCAACAAGGTCATTTTTTTATACTACAGAAACTGGAGTTTGAAACTGATAAATTCATTCCAAACCACCATGTTTAGTTTGAATATGAGATACATTTATATTTGGGACAAAAACTTAAGCTGTATGATTCATTTATACCAGCAGTAGCATCTTGTAATAAGCAGCAGTATTTTAATTGGTGTGTAACAGTAGTTATCAAACAGCACGAGCTCCTTTCACACAGCCTGGCACACTTTTTCCCCTTATTCAAGTTCAAAAAGTTATCGATTGAGTATTTTCCCATACACCAACTTCATTAAATACATCTCACATTTTTTAAACATAATGAAATACTACCTCTGCTTATAGGCTACTTTTTGTAACAAAATTACAAAGAGTGAGGCTTTGGTGGGTTTTATATCTTGAATATTATTTTTCATTGAATAGTATACAGGTTATCTTTTCCTGTCATCAAAAGGAAACATCAGGGAAACAAGTAAATTAATCCAATGTAAAGGCTTCATGGTGTTCTTACTGGGTATAAATTAAGTTTGAAATAACCCTAAGTCTATATAGTTAGGTCTCAACTACTTATAGATTTTTCTTGGACATAAAAAATACTAACTCACACATAGAAGTGCTCCCATCCTGCTTAAGGAGTAGTTATTTACTAAATTACATAGGAAAGAAGAAGACACTGCCATTTCTCCTTAGCAAAACTGTCCACTGAAGCCTGCAAATGTCATTCCTTTCTCTCAGTAAAATGTTCAGCTTTTCAGCTGAAATTCAGCTTTTCAAAGTCATCTCAGGGATTCAGATTGTATACAATGATGAAAAAACTCGACAGGAGTACTCCAACTGAAAATGACAAGTTAGATGAATCACCTTTTCAAAATGCTGCTGAAGATGACACTCCACATGAGCTCTTGCTGCTGTTTTCCCTACAGGCATGTCTGCAGGAAACTTCCGAGGAGTGCCTATTTCTTCTTCAGCATCTGCTCCTAGGAAAACTCTCTCATCAAAGTCACCCACTGTTAGAACATACTCTTCATATTCCTTATTCAGCGCTTTGCTGGAAGAGAGGCCAAAGCATTACATCAAAAGTTAAACTGCTGAAGAAACAAAAAATATGCCAGCGGGGCTAAAATTCAAAACTGAAACCACACAAGCTCAAAGCATTTAACACTTTCACACACAGTAATGCTTGTACAGGAAGCTTCACTCCCACCAGTAATCTGCTCGTGGACATCCTCGCCTGCCTCATCACCCACCACAAACCTCCCCGATCCCTGCAGGGCCTGCTCTGCTTCCACCAACATTTAGCTCTCACTAAGTAGAGGAGAAACAACTTGGCTTCCATCCCAGTTGCAAATAAAGCGGTTTTGAAGTATTCAACGGATCAAAAGTTAAATCTTTGCATATGAAGAGCACACAAACAGTGGTTGCATTAAACTAGCTGAGTTTGAGTTCTGCTTCTGCCACTTGGTATTCAGCTATTTTCATAATGGCATATAGAAAGGGAAATTCCTACAATCACCGCTGACATATGATACTGAACTTGGTTTTCTTTTTTCCAGCTAACCCATCTGCAAAATAGTTTAGACAAAGAAACAGGCTTCCATGTTTCCTTAGATGTTGTTTACAAAAGAACGGGGAATACTGTACTATTCTACACGACAGAAATTATTAAATTAATACTATTCCTTCTCAAGTAGAAATGCTAAGAGAAGTTCATATGGACCATAAAAACACTGTTTTCTATCTGAAATTGAGAGTGTCATCCACACTGTTAAAACAACTGAGTCATTGCTCGCAATTCTTAGAAAGCAAATCGAAGAGTTAAAACCTCACTTTGCAAAAACAAATGATTAGGTATTTTTGGAAAAGGCAAAAAACTCTTTACAGGATCCAGAACAAAGCAGCTGCTGTTCATCTTTTTAGTAAGATTAGCTTTGAGGAGTGAATTTAATGAGTTTCTGAAACAACTGTATTTGCCTCCCACAGAAATTTATTTTGTGGTTTGGAAGAAAAAATTTTATTTTGAAAAGAAAATTGCCTTCACAGATTTATACACTCAACTGGAGACTGATAAACAAGTCTAAATACTTCCCTACTCAGGTATAATACTTGATGGTATATACAGAGTATGTATAGAAATACATCCATGAACTTCAGACTCAAGGCTTTGACTTGCATTAGACTACTCAAAGGTAACAGCTGACAGAAAATCAGAATCCTAGAAGGTTGGAAAAGACCCTAAAGATCAAGTCCAACCATCAACCTAACACTACCAAGTTCACCACTAAACTATGTTCCTTAATGCCACATTCACGTGTTTCTTAAATACCTCCAGGGATGGCAATTCTTCCACTTCCCTGGGCAGCCTCTCCCAGAGCCTAACCACCCTTGCTGTGACCTGACATTAAGGAAGAAACCCACAGTCGACCCTCTGATATTTGACGTATCTCAGATCCAGAATGCCTTCTAGGCAAGTAACAGCAATGGCTGTCAAGTCTTTAAAAGCAGCTAGTTATGATAAAATAAGGCCACAGGAAAAACTGAGATTTAGTGTTCAAAGACACTTACTTCAAAAATAAAACCAAAGCCCACAGTTAAGAATGTAAGCTATAACTTACTTATTTTCTGTAAAATTGCAAAGATCCAATAGACATTCTCCTTTTAAGATCTAAGAAGGAAAACAAAAGAAAAAAAAACACAAATATCTTACATAATAAAATCAAAACCATTCCGTCTCTAGCAATGTGACAGCATGATGGCTTCCGCCTAAAGGGAAATGAGACTTAGGAGCATAATTGGACTCTTTTGCATATACCAAGGCACTACAATGCAATCAGCAAGACAATCAGAAGGACAAAGCTAAGTTCTACCCAAGCTCTAGAAAAACTCATTCCTCAGAAACAGCACTGCTATGGAAAATCTGTTCCATCGTCAGGTTAGGGACCTGATGAGTGACTACATAGACATTTCCACAGAACTCGGAAACGTTTTCCAGGATCAAAACCAAACAGAACAGTTTGTCCATCTGCAACCTCAACCTCTTAATTCCAAAACATCTTGCTTAATTCCAAGACAAGCCTAGGACCCAGACTATCGTTACAGTTACTCCACAAAATTGTTTCACAAGGTAACATTTTCTTCAGAAAAAAAAAGGCTATCATCCCTGACTCAGTTTTCACACTGCCAAGAAAGTGAAGATTCTTCACTGCTGTAAAAAGCCAAAACAGAGGGGACCGTACAGAACATGTCATTCAAAATGAAAGTAAATTCTGCTCCTGCTAACATGCATACAAAGGAAAGCTGAACCAGACCGAGTTCATTTGCCTGTTAGTGCACTCTTCATCAGTACCTGCAGGTTTTAAACGGTTTCAAGACAGGACCGTTCATAAGAGCACTATCACACATTCTTAACAGTAGTAAGATGTACCTTCCTATCAAATAGTTTTGAGATGTATGGTTTGAAGTAGTGTTCCTTTATTCCTTTTGCTTCTACTAAAAGCCCGTCATGCAGCTCACACAGCGTGGCAATAATGCAAGGAGGATCTTCAGAGACTTTGATCTCTGTTGCATGGAAGTCCCCTGGTAAGCCTGAGAAGGAAGGGGAGGGAGGAGAAAAAAAAAAAAAAAAAAGACAACCAACCTTCAACTTCACTTAAAAGAAATTAAAAACCAAGCATATTTGATTTTAAATAACCTGTCCTCACCATACCTTTAAACGATGGATTTAGCAAATCTCTTCTATTTGTACACAAAAGGGCATTTGCGAAGACCAGGTCCAAGCAGCAGAGAAGCAAATGATAGGAATTTACTAAATCATCCCCAATCATACGGAAATTACCTTTAAGAGACAGCATATCACATCAAGCAACATAACAGAAGTTCATAACTCCAAACGCACACAAAACATGCAGCTAAAAAAGCCAGCCTACCCTTAGTGTACACAAAGAGAGTCCAGCAGAAGTTGAAGAGATCTTTAACACTGCACGGCACCCGCCTGTCAATGAGGAGGACAAGAAGTCAGTCTCCAGCTTCAGGAAGCTGAAGCTTGTTACAAGGTAAGAATTTCCTTCCATTTCCTTGCTCAAAGCAAGCTGGAGCAACCAGCTAACAATTTCACACTCAGGCACACCGTAAGCTACATGTGCATATTTCAGCTTTCATTGCAGTCTCCTGTATAGCTCTACAGGGCTTTCTGCACAGCATCATTAACCTTCCAGCCCCTTTTTGAGCTAACGGTTGCTCTTGGTCCGTGACCCTGGACATACCATTTTGATGGTGTCAGGACTGTAACAGAATTCTCCTGGAGCTGCAGGCAGTGAGATGCCCAGGACAATATAAATTACGGTAACCACTTTCCTAAATATTTTACTATAGCATCAATCATCCCTCCAAAATACGCAGCTACAGCTTGTCTTACAGCTCTTACAGTGCAAAATGTTTGGAGTAGAGACTATCCAGAGCCACGGAGCTTGAAGACCAGGGAAGAGATTAAGACACCCAATGGGGAAGCTAATGGAAAGCTAAAGTTACAGTAACAAACACTGTTCTGATGAAGGCGCATTAACAGGGCATACAGATGAAATTTCCCCTGATACGGATGCAGCAATGCCCACAGAAGCATCCTTTCTGTTTGTAAGTAAGGAGCTGTACTAGAGCATTTTACCACAAGTTATCCCCCCTCACACCCCTGGCAAAAACATTCTGGCAAAAATCGCCGTCACAGGCCCAGCTCAGCTCCCTCATTATCAGGGTTACATCCTCACTGTAAAGCTGCCGGAGACAGCCACACAGTCAGCAGAGAACATGGACAAGTCCCTTTAATTAAAGCATTAAAGTACCCTGCATCCGCATCTGTAAGACGACACCACCAGTTACTACATTTGTCATAGAAATGACATAAGAACAAGCACATCGGCTGTAATTTTCTCCCATTTACGTGTTAACGCTCATCCGCGTTTCTGTGCTCATCTGACTGAGCGTGTCAACGCTCAGTCATGCTAAAATCACAGTGATGTGGAAGGCCTGCTGATGCTTTCCCATTTGGTACAGCTACATTTGTATGGGGGGATTACGTCACAGTATCAACTGCAAGTCTCTTGCCACAAAAGAATATCCCCATACTAAACGCTGTGACGGTCTCACTGTATCTGAAGTTAATGCATCACTCTGCCTCTTCCACCATGCAGAGCCGTGCTCACTAAGGGCCAGGTCCTGAATTCACAGAGAACCGCGTAAACAAGCGCCGGACGCAAAGCTCTGCTGATACGAGCCGCGCTCCACCACGACTAGGGATCTTCCTGTATGCACCACATTTCAGAATCAAGGCCACAACACGAAGCAGCCCTATCACTTTAGTACTTTACCTTATTCTTTAAAAGCATAAATAGTGGTCTTAACATTTGTAAGCCCGTTGAAAAGTCACATGAAACCTCAGAAATACCTCTGCTTCCTGCTTCGTTGTGGCTTAGAAGTTTCTTCATAAGGGTTTTGAAATACATCCAAAAATATCGGTTCAAACTTCTTGAAGATCACAGTTGACACTTCAAAGTTTCTCTCCAGCCTCTCTACTCGCTCACGGAATTCCTGTGGTAGATTTGACATGTCCATCCACTTCTTCATTTTGCTGAAAAACTGAATTAAACTTAAAAGAAACAAGAAAAGACATTTATTTGCAGCTTCACCTAGCTTTCTTTACTCTGAATTTTGATAAAGTCAAGAACGCATCATGTTTACTCCTTACCGACTACTTGGTTTAATACGTAGGTTTAACACTTATTTTGACAGACTCCCAAATATTGTCTATACTGCAAGCTTTTTCGCCTCTTTATCACTCAGGTTCCTCTCCTTGGCTCCCTAAGGCACAGGCGTGGGAACGCTGGTTTGCGTTTAAGGGCCGCTGGGAAGGGTGGAGAGGAAAGAGCACGCACTGCTTTGGGTGCCAAGGGAAGGGAGGAGAGACAGCGAACACACAGACACGAGTCTACGCCTATCGGAACCACCTACACAAACCTGTAATTGCAGGTGTAATTAAGCTGGTTTCCCCCCTGGCAGTTTAGGTGAAAGCAGCTCTTTACGTGGGGCAACAACTTGGAGCCCCAGCACCCTTGGTCAGACTGCGGAGGCAAGCAGGGCTGGGAAGCCCCTGCAGCACCCCAAACTCCACCGAAACGCATCGCTCCGTGCTCCCAAAGCGCACGCGGCGCAGCCGCCAACGCCAAATCCAGCGGCTCGGCCGAAATCCCGAGTCAAACGCGACTCTCATCGGGACTGGCGAGACGGCGCCGGGATGTCTCGTTCGGCGGACGTCTCGTCCGTGCTTCAGTTAACCACGAAAAGAAAACGGCCGCCGCGGGCGGAGCAGCCGCTGCCCTCAGGCGGGTGCTGCTCCACGGGCCTGCGGCTGGAAGCGGGCCGCAACCGGCAGCGCCCCGCGAGGGGCCGGACGGGGCGGGGAGGTCAACCTGAGCTTGGCGGAGCGCAGGATCCTGGTCAGCGACACGCAGTTGCCCTCCATCAGGCCGCTCCCCACGGTGGGCAGGACGCTCTTGCGGCAGGCCACGTAGAGCGCGCAGGCCAGCCAGTGCAGCGCTTCCCCCTGCCAAGGCAAGCGCCGCCGCTCAGCGGGGAGGACGCGGCCGCGGCCCCGGCCCCCGTCGCCCCCGGCCGCTGACAGGCGGCCCCGGCCCGCCCCGGCCGCCCACCTCCAGGCTGTAGGTGCCGCGCAGCGCCGTGAAGTCGCGCAGCGCCTCGGCGGCGCTGGCCGCGTCCAGGTTCAGCTCCTGGCAGAGCCGCTCGATGGCGGCGCCCGGCTCGGCGGCGCCCGGCGGCGGCGGCTCCGTGCGGGACATGGCGGGCCCGGCCCGGCGCTGCGCTGCGCCCCGCGCGCCAAAACGGCCCCGCCGGAAGGGACCGGCCCCTTCCGCCGCCGCCGCCGCCGCCGGAGGGGGGCCCCCGCCGCTGGAGCGGTGCCCTCGGCGCCTCGGGTCGCGCTGGCCGCGTGCCCGGAGCCCGCCCGCTGCTCCCCGCGTACCCCCCGGCCGGGCGCAGGCTGCGCGCTCCGGAGAGAGCCCGGGCTCTGCCCCTGCCCCTGCCCCTGCCCCGACAGGAGCCGGGGGCCGCTGCCCGCCGGGGCGGGGGGCGCGGGGGCGCCGTTACCTGCGCGAGCGGCGGCTCGGATCCAAGCTCGAGCCGCGCTCGGTCAGGGAGCAAAGCGCGGAAAGGCGGGGTGCGGCCAGGTCGCCCGTTGAATTTAATCAGCTGCCACCGCCAAACGCCAGGGGCTGGGGGCTCGTCGCCCTGCAGCGGGCGGTGGGTGCTGGGGGGCCCCGCTGGAAGGGGCTCGCGCTCGTAACCCGGCCCTGAGCCTGCAGTGCCCGCAGGCAGGACCCCGGCCTCGCCGCTTCAGAGCCGCGTGGGCCTGGGGAGCGCTTTTAGCACCATCTGAGGGCTCGTCTGCGGTCAGCTTCTGCTGCTGCGGGTGCTCTGCCTTGTCCGAGCTGTGTGCTGGACGGAGGAACACGCAGCAAGCATAGGCAAGCAGGGTGGCAGAGCTGGGGGATAAAATGCACTGGGGACGCAGGGAGGAGCCTCAGGGCCCTGACACGGTCCAGGCCTTGCCAGGCCTGGCAGAATGGCCCCAACCCGATGCCGGAGGCCTCCCCTCGTGGGTGGCTCAAACTACTTGATGCTTAGGGGTGAGCTCGTGAGCAGCCCCAGCGATGCTGGCCTCGGTGTGGGACTCACGAGCAGCTTCTGACCTGCCCCAAGCTATGGTCCTACTGTGCAAACGCAGGCTGGCTTTGCTTGTTGTTAAAATGCTCACTTGCAAAGCCCAGCGGCCTTGGGTCAGGACCGTCAGGCAGCAGTCCATCCCTCTCAGCGGCAGAAGCTGCAGGTGATGCAGGCACTTCGCTCACGGTCGCCATGGGGCCGTTCCCACTGCAGAATGGGGCCTGGCCCACCAGCTCCTGCAGCGCTGGGCTGGAAGGAGCCACGCAGCAGTGGGGCCTGGCCCCACTGAGCACCAGCACAGCTTGGGTGTTCTCCAAAATGTTACTTCACTTAAGTGCTAGCTTTTGTCTGAGCACCTAAATGTGTTTGTAAAAATGTTTGTTGTAAGAGCAAGGAAAACCAAATGCCATGAAAAGCCACGAAGTGGCTTTTCCAGACAATCCAGGAGATTCCTGGAGTCTGTTGAGGATAACTTCCTGGTTCAGGTAATAGACGGACCGACGTGAGGTGAAGCCTTACTAGACCTGGTGCTCACCAGTGTGGAAGAGAGCATTAGAGAGGTTAAGATTGGAGGCTGCCTGGGCTGTAGCAACCATGCCCTGGTGGAGTTTTTGACCTTGAATATAAGTCTGGCAAAAAGCAGAGTCAGGACCCTGAACTTCAGGAGAGCAAACTTCCGGCTGCTCAAGGAATTACTGGCTGGGATCCCCTGGGAAACTGTCCTTAAGGGCACAGGCACGGAACAGAGCTGGCAGCTCTTTAAGGACACCCTTCTGAGAGCGCAAGAGCTCTCCATCCCCCAGCAGAAGAAATCGAGCAGAGGAGGTGGGCGACCGGCATGGCTGAGCAAGGACCTGCGGCTTAAACTGAGGGAAAAGAGGGAAATGTACAGGAAGTGGAAGCAGGGTTGTGTAGCCTGGGAGGAATACAGGGGTGTAGTCCGGATGTGTAGAGACGGGATCAGGAAAGCCAAGGCACAGATGGAGCTGAACTTGGCAAGTGATGTGAAAAATAACAAGAAGGGGTTCTACAGATACATAGACAGGAGGAGACAGGCCAAGGAGAGTGTTCCCCCTCTGATAAACGAGATGGGAGAACTGCCCTCCTCAGACATGGAAAAAGCTGAGGTACTCAGAAAGTGTTTTGCCTCAGTCTGCACTGGTGGTCAAGTTTCCTATGTCTGTCAGGACCCTGAACCTCGAGGAGAGGGTGAGAGGAGCGGATTCCATCCCACTGTGACAGTGGAACAAGTCTGGGACCGCCTAAAGAAAGGGGATGTGTACAAGTCCATGGGGCCAGATGGTATACATCACAGGGTGCTGAGAGAGATGGCTGATCTGGTTGCCGAGCCACTCTCCATCATATCTGAAAAATCATGGCTGTTGGGTGAAGTCCCCGGTGACTGGAAAAAGGGAAACATCACTCCCATTTTTAAGAAAGGGAAAAAAGGAAGACCCGGGGAACTACAGGCTGGTGAGCCTCACCTCTGTGCCTGGGAAGATCATGGAGCAGATCCTCCTGGAAGAAATGTTAAGGCATGCATGAGATAAAGAGGTGATTCAAGACAGCCAGCACGGCTTCACCAAAGGCAGATCTTGCCTAACCAATCTGGTGGCCTTCTATGCTGGAGCGACGGCATCGGTGGACAAAGGAAGGGCGATGGATATCATCTACCCGGACTTGAGTGAAGCCTTTGATATGGTCCCTCACCACATTCTTCTCTCTAAATTGGAGAGGTATGGATTTGAAGGATGGACTGTTAGGTGGATAAAGAATTGGTTGGCTAGTCACAGCCAAAGGGTTGTGGTCAACGGTTCTATGTCTGGGTGGAGGCCAGTCACAAGTGGTGTCCCTCAGGAGTTGGTCTTGGGACTGGTGCTCTTCAACATCTTTATCAATGATGTAGATGATGGAATTGAGTGCACCCTCAGCAAGTTTGCAGATGACACCAAGCTGAGTGGTGCAGTCGATACAATAGAGGGAAGGGATGCCATCCAGAGGGACCTGGACAGGCTGGAGAAGTGAGCCTGTGAGAACCTAATGAGGTTCAACAAGGCCAAGTGCAAGGTGTTGCACTTGGGCTGGGGCAATCCCAGGTATTTATATAGACTGGGCGAAGAAGAACTTGAGAGCAGCCCTGTGGAGAAGGACTTGGGGGTCCTGCTGGATGAGAAGCTGGACATGAGCCGGCAGTGCGCACTTACAGCCCAGAAGGCCAACTATGTCCTTGGCTGCATTAAAAAAAGGGTGGCCAGCAGGGAGAGAGAGGTGATTGTCCCCCTCTACTCTGCTCTTGTGAGACCCCACCTGGAATACTGCGTGCAGGCTTGGGGCGCCCAGCACAAGAAAGATGTGTAGCTCTTGGAACGGGTCCAGAGAAGGGCCACTAAGATGATCAGAGGGCTGGAGCACCTCTCCTATACAGAAAGGTTGAGGGAACTGGGCTTGTTTAGCTTGGAGGAGAGAAGGCTCCAGGGAGACCTCATTGTGGCCTTCTAGCACTTGAAGGGAGTGTATAAACAGGAGGAGGAATGCCTCTTTACATGTGTTGGTAGCGATAGGACAAAGGGGAATGGTTTTAAACTAAGACAGGGCAAATTTAGGTTAGATATTAGGAGAAAGTTTTTCACTCAGAGGGTGGTGAGGCACTGGCACAGGTTGCCCAGAGAAGCTGTGGATGCCCCATCCCTGGGGGCGTTCAAGGCCAGGCTGCATGCAGGTCTGGGCAGCCTGGTCTGGTGGTTGGGAACCCTGCCCAGAGCAGGGGGGTTGAAACTAGATGATCTTTAAGGTCCTTTTCAACCCAGGCCATTCTATGATAAGTGTATCTAATCAATGATAAATAGGCTATGTACTCCGAATCCCACAGTATTTCTTCCTCTGGGTAAAAGAAAGGATGTGCCTTCCTTGGACAGGCCTGAGCGTTTCTTTTGTCTAGGTGCATCTGCTTGTAAACTACAAATCTGAGCATGGTTTCTGAAAAAATAACGCCAGTCATGGTGGAGCTTTCCTTTTAAAATATGACTTTATAAATAGTACTGGCTATTCCTGTAAAATGACTCTTTTTTCAACAACACATCTGAAATGCCTGTCAGATGCAACAGCCAAAGGCTTAGCAGGAGCCAAATGAGGAGACAAGACATGTTGCAGAGCATCTGCTACAGACTCCTGCTCCTCTCAGTCGCTTGTGCAATAGATCAGTGATATTCCTTGAATATCCTCCAAGGGATGGTGCTGTCTTGCATGAAATAACGCTTTCATCCAGACTTCTGACTGGAACTTTGAATTCCAAGTTAAATCATTAACACATCCTGCTCATCTGGACCACTGAGAAATAGGAGACAGTTAAAAGCCCAACAGGGCCATTCCAGCCTCCTTTTGATAAAATCAAACTCAAGTCTAAACTAGGTGAGACAGGGAAGCAGAACTGATTTCCTGCTGGAGCTCTTGAATTGTCTGCATCCTGGGAATTCACAGAGATATGGTAAATGCCAGCACGAGTGCTTCATGTATCAAGGGACTACCTGGTTTCTGCAGGTGCTTCATGCAAACTTTCCCACCAGCGATGAGGACGGTGGAAAGCTGCAGTGTGCAGAGCCACAACACAAAAGGAGGCTTGGGAACAGGAAAGTCATCGCTCGTGGGATCATTTTCCCTCCTCTGCTCCCAAGCGATACCTGATATTCTGACAGGTTCATGCCTCTTCTGCCCAGTGCGCTCCTGTTTCTCACCCCAAGATAAACACAGCAACAAAATGCAAGGAAATGCATTTATGCAAGGGCAAGGGGAGCAAGCACAAGCTCTTGGTTTGCTCCACGACTTTTAAGTTTTCTTGCACCTTAAAGAAATTTAGCTTCTCCCGTGCATTTATTTATTCAACTGAAAAACTGAATTAATACCTGCTTTTCTAAAGCACGAGATCCTTACATTGAGATTTATTACAAGCATTTATTTGGCACCTATTGGCATTTTACAAGGCTTAGATGGAGACACTTAATATCTCAGTGAGAGAAACCAGAGCACCTGCTCCCCTTCTGCTGAGAGGTGCTGCGAAAGCGCTCAGGACTATTACTGGTACTGGGGGATTTCACGCCTGCTCCTGGGGCTCCTACCGACCATCCGGGCGAAGAGCCTCAGCAGATAGCCCCCGTGCACTGTCACATGCTTAGACTGGCTGGGGAGCCTCGGCTGCTCCAGCACACCTGCAAGCCAAGTGGCGCGGCAGACAAACCTGCAGCGAAAGCTGCGGGGCACAGCCGCAGGTTTAGCCCAGAGGCTCCTTCGGCTGCTGGAAAAGCTCGTGAGTCTGCTGTGAGCAGGCACTCCCCCGAGCACGTAACGCAGAGCTCATGGTGCGTGTAGAGCCGCCCTAAAGCAGAAGTACGCTGGATTCAACAGCTTCTCAAAGTATTCATGCTGAGAGAAAGGCAAGTAACTTTTATCACTGAGTCAGGTGAATTAAACATTCACATATATTTGCTGAAAAAATTATATACATCTGTAGCAAGGCTCTGCCAAGTCTGAAAGATAAGCATCATCTAGTCACTAAATTAAAAAAATAAAAATCTGACTTTTAAATCTTTTTCTTTTTATCCATGTTCAAGAGCACAGACAGTTTATTTTGTTAGCACATTTGGTGAAGAATGTATGTTTGTGTGAGTATCCATGAAAACTGGTGAAAATTTGGCATTTGTTTTGGATATGATGGAAAGGTATAAGAAGCCACTTATGCCTTACAGTCTAAATAATCCACAGAGTATATCAGGTTGCAAAAGGGTCACAAAGTAGCAGTCAAAGAGAAGCCTAAACACCCAGAGACTTAGCATACATGTCCAATAAGTAAGAACAAGGTATAGAGCATGCTGGCTAATTAAATAAATTTCATTTTAAACCCTGTTCCTTATGAGTGTAACCCTGGAAAAACCATCCCATACAAGAAATGGACTCTGAAGAGATTTCTGTATCCATTCACAGTAAGGCTTTGAAGATATATGAAGTTTTATAGCATTTGTATTTTAAGGATTTAGGGCAAGTACATGTTCTTCTACTGAATAAAAAGAAAGTTAGTACTTAAAAGGTTCAAAAATATATCAATCGTGATTTTTTTTACATAAATAAATTATATTGATTTGGATTTAACAGCTGAAAAAACCCTTTCTGCTTCCACTGGAGGCAAAACTGAACAAAATGTTAGTTAAATAGAGATAGCAGCATTTCTAAGAAATCTGTCGATAGTGATACAGTATCTATGCTACAAGGATGTTATTAAATAGAACACATTTAATTATTGGGGGGGTGGAGGGGTTGCATTATGATTGGTTACATACTTTAAAAAAAATCATCCAATCCAGTAAACTGGGAATAAATTCTGTGAAAGTATAAACCAAATGTTTTTTAGATTGTGGGTAACAGACTTCTTTGAGATGCTAATTTTAACATGTACATAATTTATAATCCCAAATGTATAAAAGACAATGACAAAAAGCATCATAAATAAATAATGCAAACTGAAATAGTTATGTCAAAACATTTGGACCATCTGATAAATTAGCAAAACTGTAACAGAAAATAAGTAAAAAATACAGTAAATTGTGACAACCAAATGTGTAACTGATTACTAGCACACTCCCAACTCCCTCAACAGCCTGCCATCTCACTGCTGCACCACTGTGTGTTTATTTCAAGTCTCAAACCATGAGCTGCAAATAAGAACAAGCCCAAGTGAAAGAAAAACTAAATAAGGAGTGAAGGGAAGGAGAAAACAAAGAGTTGCCTGTGGAGGTGTCTCAATACACAGAGTTTCGGGCACTGATTGCATTAAAAACCTGTCCATTTAAAATGCATATATCAAAATGATTTGCCAATGGGGGGACTTGGAAATACTGTTCAACAGCAAGTAGAACAGAGAGGAATGGAAAGAAGAAGCAAAAGTGATCTCTTCACAGTCTAACACTAGAAAAGAATAAACTCAAGCTTTGAAAAGCTCTATTGTCCTTCTTGAAGGATTCTCAAAATAGTAAAGCTGGCCTACAGCTTTTTTCTTGTTTTCTGAAAGGATGCTGCATCTGGGGTACAGATTGTAAAATCTAAAAACTCAAAAAGCCTCAGTGTTCATATAAGAGCATTAAAATCAGTGTGGCCTGTTCATGGCTGGAAAAAAATAACTTTACAGCAATTCTAACGCCACAGATGAGAACTAACGCCATAGATGAGAACTGAATACTAGCAGAATGATGAAGAAACTGGTAGCTACAGGTACAGTAATCCCAAAAAAGTCATGCAAGATGTGCAAAACGTTTTCAGCTCAGGCTGAAAAGTTCTTGTAACTATCAAGGAAAGGGCAACTAAAACTCCACTTAACATAAAACCAAACTTTGGTTTTAAAAATACAAAATAATGTCTACAGAATATTTTCACTCACTGTAGTTTGTTTCCAAACCTTTGAGGTGGGGGTGGGGGGTGTGATAAAGAAATTATATCACTACCAGTTATGTTTTTTTCTTTCAAAGAAATGAATATATGCATTTTCAATCATTAGTTATATACTTCTGTCTATACTACTATTCTAGTAACCATGATAAAATAGGGAAATACTTCAAATCAAAAATACACATTAGCACTTACTATAGCTGTGCTTTTTACCCCCAAATACAGGCTTTTTCATTCAGTGTTACAGTAGAAAGAAATACCCTTGTCTGTGTGTAGACAAAGAGGTAAAAACTTTTCTTTTGCTCTGTTTTTGCTTCTTTTTCTTCTCAAATATGTGAGCAGTTTGGGGGGTGACCAAGAACTGGATTTGCTATTGTTGGTTGGGATGAACAATTGGAAAAAAGAACAAGAATTCTGTGCCTCCCATACTAGCTAGACAACACTGTTTATCTAATAAAGTGGCAAGACCCTGCAACTATTAACATATAATATGTCACCATAGTTTTCTGACAGGGAATTAGGTAGATAATATTACTCATGGAAACACAGGTTTATGAAGGTGGAGTGGGGGCAGGAGGGTACGTAACAAATAGTTATGGGATAAGAAACTTACAAGCCACAATCTTTTCTCAATGAAACAAAAGTTCTAATTGGTATCATTAACTTCTTTGAGCTCCTCCTCTGCTGGTACATCCTGCTCTTTCTCTGCTGATAAAGGTGGTGTTTGCTCTGTACAGTTTTGACCGTTTGCAGCTTCTTTTTCAGGCAGCAAGACAGTTTCTGGTTCTGGATTTGCTGATTCCCCTTTAGCTTTCTTTCTCTTCCGCTTCTGGCTCTCCAGGTTTGCTGCCTCAGAATGTCTGGTTTGCTGTATGCCTGGCAATGCCATGCCAATGCCAGGGGAAAGAAACATTGACGGATAGATCAGTCCAGGTGACATCCCTGGGATAAGAAATGGGTTAAAAGCTACAGGACTACTGGTAGTTATTGCGGATTCTGTCTGATTAGAAAACGAACTAGGACCAGGCTTATCTTCGGAGAGAGTTTCTTTTTTCACATCCTGGCTACTCTGTTTATCCTCAGTAGCTTTCTCTGTGTTTGATGTACCACTTTTTGTTGTGCTTGTTAATGAAGTTGGAGCAGTCGCAGTACAAGTAGTTGTCATCGGTGGGTTCAGAAGTCCTCCAACACCAAACATCTGTGGTACAGTAGCCATGCCTGGCAGCATCATAGGCAACATACTGAGGGTGCTTTTCACATCCTCACCAGCAGGCACAGCTGCAAACCCAGCAGGAAACCCAACCAGCCCAGTCAGGGGGATCCCTTGCATGTTTCTCATGTTCTGAATTCCTACCAGATCCATTCCAGCAATCAGTCCGTTCATGAATAATGGTCCCATTCCAGAAGAAGAATCTGCTACAACACCGGGGGCTTTAATGAGTTCACTTCTGGGCCTTCTCCCCCTCCGACGGGGCCCTGCGTCTCGGAGCACAGGCTCCGATAGGATACGGTTGAATTTGCTTTCTGGTAAGTAGCCCTAAAAATGAAACACAACAGAAAATGCCTAACAGTTATTACTACATCAAGGAAAATCTGGCTTTTCTGTGCTTGCATCTGCATCCCAGATGGTGTCAGCACAGAAATATTTGCCTACATGATTCTGGATATGGAATTTGAGAGGTATACACAACTTTTCCCCAAGGGATGCTGCCAAATGCAGAACACCCTCACTGTGCCCTGGCCCAATACTGCAGAGCATCAAAGTGCACAGGGAGGAAAGGAGGAAGCACAGACAGCAGCCTTTTCGGCTTTACCTGAGCCCTCACCATCAGTTCCTGAGGACTGAAACCCTTCCTAATATGAGAAGCACCAGGGCAGCTCCGTGTCAGAAACTTCAAGTTCATTCCCACCCCAGCTTTATTCCTGGCTTCAGCAACAGCTGGAGTATTAGCTCTTTTTATATGCTAAGGGCCAAATTTTCATTGCTCTGCCGGACAGCAAGGCTGCATGGAATGGCATACAGACAGTGGGCGTGCTGCTGAACTGCTCACAGCTAGAGCTTCACTGAATCACCAGCGCGGTTCTTGTGAGCACTCACATATGGGAACACAGCCCAGCGACTACAGCATGGGTGCGACAGTCTGCTTACATGGAGCAGTGCAGGGAGATCCACAGCACAGCTTAAAACTCCATTATTAAGCATTCTCATCACAAATATTTAAATGTTTCCTTTTGTGTCTCCCTTGAATTTCAAAGACTGCTGGCCTTTGAACCGTTTCCAATAATAGATTTGCAATATGGAAAGTATTACCCATTGACACCTGAAGTGCAAAAAGTTGAATCAAATGATTCGGGAAGTTTGCACGGCCCAACTACTGCCCCAAGAGGGAGAATTTTCTGCTCTGCTCCCACTGGTGTGTGTGAAAATCTGCACAGGATTACGAATATGCCTGGCCACTGCAGGGCAGCCTGCCCGATGCTCAGCCCTGCCCAAGCACCCTGAGCAGCAGGACGTCTTTCTGCATGCACGTGTTAGAATGACGGATGCATGCTTGCCAAAAGCCAAGAACTGATGGGGCTGGAGAATGCTAATGGGCGTGCAGCTGCTGAGACCGGGTGCACGTGAGCCGGTAGTGTGGCAGTGGCCAGGTACACGGCTCTCCTCGTTGGCGAAGTGGGAGTGCCTGCTGGGGCCACCCACAGAAAATGGAGGTAATGCAAAGCAGTCACTTGCAGGGGTGCCGGCTGCCTGGACATGGGCACTGATGCCAGCCTGGATGTAGAGCTGTTTCCCAGGGGAGTGGGACAGGCCATGCCAAATTTCCAGCACTAATTAAAAGCAGATTTCAGAGCAGTACAAACCTCTAAGCCAACTAATTCCCCCTCCAGCCCCTGTTGAGCAAGGGCATCACAGAAAACAGCCACAAAACAAGGAGCAGGTGAGCAGGACCACAAGGAGAAGCCTGGGCAAGGCCAGCCTGCACGGAGGATGCTCCTCCCAGATCCTGCCACTCATTGGGGCAGGGATTTGCAAATGAATAGGGTTGAATGAATGTGGCTGATAAAATCCTTCTCCCCTTCTGCCCCTTTCCCTGTCTGTGTCTGAGTCTTCAAGTCTCATGATCTGCATGTCCGCTAGCAGGCACAGGATTGCACACAAAGAGTTTGCAGGAGCTGATTAAAAGCCTCAGCTGAAGGTACGTTTTTTGAAAATTTGACCAGTGAGAAAGCGTTTTGTGCACTCCCTGCCATCTGGTGGCCCAAGGTGGATTACTGCTTCTAGTGCGCTTCTGTTGCCCCAGCTGTTTCTCTATATCCCAAGCCTTCCAGGAAGGCGTTCCGGATGGTCACCCTGACCTGCTGTGCCCGTCCCCAGGGCACTGACCACCTTCTCCTTCCCCTGCTGTGCTGCTGAGTCGCAGCATGCGTTGAACCTTCCTCTCTGCCGCGTGACCACGGCTGGACCTGTGGCTATTCCCTCCCACGTGAGGTCCTGCCCTGCAGCTCACGGATCCTCACTGGAGAAAGGTTGTGGGGATGGGGAGGAGAAAGAAAAGATGACATGATACAGATTTCTCCAAAAGCTCTAACTTACTGAAAGCTTAACAATGTCAGCCCAGTCAGCTGCAACAGCATACTCCAAGTTTGCATCAAGCCACCTTGGCAATTCCTTCAATGCTGGTGCCGTGGCTCCCCCTAACTATAAAACACAGCAGAAGGATGACCTCTATTGCAGAAAGAGTTATGCAAAATAATACAAGAAATATGATTACATGTCTAGGCAAACACACAGTTTAGGAGCATCTGCCAGCCTCTGAAGGGGATGGCTGCTACACACCTGAGAGATGCAAGGCTCATGCAAAAGGTGGCCGAGAAGACACAGGCCATCCTGTTCCTGTTCAAGCAGAGGAAGGACACCCTGAGGCCAAGATGCTGATTAAGATGCAGCTGGGAGCTGAGGCCAGGGTTTCTCTGCTCATGGCTGTGGGCCAGTCCCTTTACCCGTGCTGTGACGGGGGTGACAGCACTTTCCCCAGCTTGTCATTTTGGGCTGCAATTTGTTTGGGGCAGAGGCGCTTCCCTTGCTACACATCCTTGTAGGACTCTGTATGTGACTGCTGCTTCCAGTCATACAGCTCATGGAGCAGAGGGCAAATTCAGCCTCTGTGCCCTGTCCCATCGCTCTTCTTTGCCCTCCCTGCGAACAAGTGGGCCGAGAGATGGGGACAGAGCTTTTATAGAAGACATACTCAGAACTTGAGAAACCCACCCAATTCACCCAGGTCTCCAACAGCCATCGCAGGTGTAACACGGGGAAACAGATGTGGCTGAATCTTTCTACCTCACCACTTAGTTTTGTTTTTAGAGGTGATTATTCTCACATCACCTTCTGACCTCATGAAGTCCTGGGTATGTTTAACAGCTGAATTTGGGTGGAAAGCTTCCTGTCTCATTCAAAGAAGTTAATATCGATGCACAGATTAAACTGCAGACAGGTAAATCTGTGCTCCCAACTCATGTTTCCAGCTGTTTAGTAGGCACACTTCAGTAAAGCAAGAGAAAGCACTTCAAGCCCCTCCATTCCCTGCATGCCCATCACTGTCAGGTATCATCAGTATGCTCTTGCTACACCTTGTGAGGAGGAACAAAACAGAGACATTTGCAACACATGGGAAGATTACAATTTATGGAATATTGCAGTGTGTTCAAAGGTGACAATCATATTCAGAATGGGAAACAGCAACCAGGGCTATGCTGATGGCAGCTTTAAAACCAAATGCCACTTTGCTGTTGTGGGGCCTGTGTACAGCAGCAGCTGTGAACACCCAGCCTGTCCTTACTTCACAAAGTCAGTTATTTTGTAGCTGTCTCCTCTGTCACACTTCACATAAAAATGCAGATCAATCGTGTTTCAGACTTGTGTCCCATCCACATGCTTCCCCAAATCTATCCCCAGGCCAGCTCAAGATCTGATAAGCATTTCAAGACACCATGGGCACAGCAGAGAATAGGCCTGTGCTTACCCTCCGTCCGGTACCCTTATGTACCACTGGCACCCGCTCCTCTCCCGTGAGTGCATTAATGTCCAATTTGCTGGGGTCCTTGCAGCGTTGCCTCCTCTGCTTGGGCTTGTCTGAAAAATTCTGGAGTGCAAACAAGACAATCTTAATGAGACTGGACAACTTAATGAGCCTGGATGGCTACAAGCCCTGCAGGAGAATGACACAGATGAACACCAAGGGACAGGGATGTCCCCTCAGACTTGGGCAAAGTAGTGGGAGCAGCACAAGCTGGCCTCTTGCCGCAGTGCCAGTTTTCAAATGAGTATTAATTGTTTGCTGTAGGTATAAAAGGGTTTTCAGTGTACCCGACTTTGACTGACTGCTCCACCACTTTCCAATTCCCTGTCAATCTGCTCCCAACTGATGTACACACATCTGTAAGTGGGGTGCCCTGTTCCTCCGCAGCTCATCCGTGCTGTTTTGCCTGGATTTCAGCTGTTCCCACTGTACACTGCTGCTGTACTGTTTCTTTGGGATCACAGCCCTTCAGGATTGCAATGTACAGTTACAGATGAATTGTTGCGCACCCACTGCACACACCAAGCCCCAGACACCTGTCAATGTGCAGGCACGGATGTAGCATTACAATAAACTACTGCAGGCCCTGATTCCCAAGCGTCAAAGAAAAAGCCTTGAGCCTGGTCTGGCCTTTGAGAAACCTGACTGAGCTGCTCCAGGACCATAACACAGCTTTCAAACTGACCTCCCTAGAGAGAGGACATCTGTCCTGATGTGGGAAATCCCACAGTGCTGACTTGAAATGCCCAGGCAGCTTGTTGGGAGCAGGAGGTTCACCAGCAGCATGGCCAGACAACGTGAGCTCCAGTAAGCCCCCACAGGAGGCAAGGGCAACAGAAAGTGGTGGAAAGGCATCTTCACTCCTGTTCCACCACCTGACTGCTTCTAGCAGTGCTCCTGAGAGCCTGGCCTTGGGCACAGACCTGTGTGTGTCTCTGGATCGTGAAAAGCAAGTGTCCTCCTGCCCAGGCAAACACTGAGCTCCTCATCTCTCAACTCTAAAGAGCCACAGAACACTGCCCATCTCGCCTGTACTCCAGGCTCCTGCACTGCAAGCTCCAGGGTATCTCTACTTCAGGCACACAATCTACTGCGACTAAGATGCAGTCTTTTATGCATGTTACCACATTTCTTCCTACTCCGTTCTGTGGTCTGTGCTCTGCCTACCACATCGTCTAATAGGCTAAATAGGCTGAAACCTGAGGAGCAAATCAATCTGTGAAACCAAGAGGTTTATCAGTTCCTGATACTGCCAGCACAATCAGACAGATTTTGCATTCCACTCACTGCCACTCTGCTCTCTGACAGTGCCTGTGGCTATGTGCCCACAGCCTGTGCAGCCTGCAATGCAGTGGCTTTGGTTCAGTTTTTAAAGCAAGGAACACTGCTCTGCAGAGAACCTGCTCTCTGAGGGCCTCATCTAATACAACAACACTGCCTAAAATGACCCCAAGTGCAAGGGAACCCTTAGGCCTTGAGCATCCCAAATGCCTCTTTCCGTTTCTTCCCCTATCCCTGATGCTTCTGAAGACATCAGACTAATTCTGCGTGTCACTGGGCAGCTGGATGCCCTGGACTGGAACTGGAGAATAGACCTTGGGGCAGGAGCACGCAGCTCAGCAAGAGGTTTTTGTTGCTGCACAATGAACCATGCCCACCTCCCAAAAATGTGACACAGCCTTGACGAACACTGCAAGCCATGGTGCAGGGAAAGAGGCTAAGTTTGGAGACACTTCATGGAAGCCCTGAACTCAAGAGCAACCACAGAAAAACTAACACTAAGGGCAACAGACAGGGCAGACAAAGACACACACACACGCGACCAAAGGCCACCCTTACTGTGCCGAAGCCAGGAACGTCGAGTGTGTAGTCGGATTGCTGACGGAGCCAGTCAAGGAGACTCTTATTTGGGACAGCCTTCTCTGCTTGGCTGCCTGCAGCTGGGACTGGCTGTGGAGTTGAGGTAGCAGCAACCGGCCCATCTGGGAGGGGGGGTGTTCTGGGGAGGCTGCGGCTGATCTTCCTGAACGTCCTGAGGTGAAGGGAAGAGCCGGGGGAGCCCGTCAGCAGCACGCAGTAATGCATTCGCACCCACAGAGAGATCCCAAAGCAGCTCATCTGCCTCCACTGGTTGGAAGCCAGGTTGGCTCCTTAATCCTCATATTCCCATTGCCTGTTCCTTAAATCACCACCTACCAACGTGTTACGCTTCCACTCAGCTCCCAGCACTGCCAGCACAGAGGGCAGAGAGATGGGAGATGCTTCTGCATCTCACCTGGAAACACCTTCATGACCGGGAGAACTGACTCATCCCCAGGATCACTCCTAAAAGTGGTCTGAAGGGACTGCTCTTGCTCCCAGTGCTCATTCTTCCTTGAGTGGATCCCAGGGCAGAAGGAAAAGGGATGCAAAAGCCTCTTGGAAACAGCTCAAATGCTGTCATGGGCCTTTTCTCATGTTCTCTAACCTCATACCCCCCCGATCTGGAACAGCTGCTTGTGATAATGCTTATCAGGACTCAAACACTCCAGAGAGAGTGTTGCAAGACAGAGAGTACTTCCCTTCCTCCTTGGAGTAGTATTTGCTCCTGCCTGCTCCAGCACAAGCCAAGCTCTCCTGGAGGAGGCCCCACATAACAAGGAGGCAGGCCCCCTGTTACAGGCCCCCTGTAACAAGGGCAGCAGATAATGTAGAGGAGAGCTGGACCATGAGAAAAATTGTGCTGATTGCATCAGGGCCATGTGAAGGGGGAAGCATTGACCCACCTGCAGCCTTGTTGGAAGAGGCCTCTCCTTCAGGAAGATGAGGTCCATCCCTTCTACATTTTTTCTCCTGCCCCGTCTCCTCCTCATGGCAGCATCATCTCTTCGGAGGCTGCCATTTACAATTTGTCCTGTGACAGGATGGATTAACCCTGCCTGGAGAATGCCAGATAAGTCCATGCCCAGGGAGCCTTGGAGGGTGTTCACAGTCCCCAGTTTGGGCATGTTTGTATTCAGGGGGAACGGAGAGGAGTTCCCTGGGGACCCATCAGAGTTTCTGGACAAGTCCACAGCTGCCTCACGCCAGCCGTTCAGCACAATGGGAGAATGAATGTGGGTTGCTGCTAACTGCTCCAAGCTCCTCTGTTTGGCATCTCTCTCCACCTCGAATTCGTACAGCCTCCTGTGTTTCCGCTCATCCTTTGCAAAGGCGGGAGTCAGGAAGCCTTCCTGTGTGGAACAAAGCCACAGAGAGGTTTACAGCTGCTCGTGCACTGCCAGGGACCACAGCTCTTCAAACCAACACACAGAGCTAGCAGTCAGGCTCTTCTGTGTCTCTGCCCTTTCCCTGGGCACATCGCACCTCACCTTGTGTGGGAATGGTGCAGTGGCACCCTCACGCAAACATCCATCTCCCAAGGTGCTCTAACCCTGGGTGCTCCACCAGCTGCTGGAGGGACATGTTGGGGTCCCAGGCCAGCCGCTTCTGGCTCTGTGCTATTCCCAGCAGTGAGAGATGAGAGATTCATGGGGCAGTGCACTCTCCTGCACCCTTTTCTTTGGGACAGCAGGACATTGTCCTCTTGTCCTCCCTGACCATGCCAGGTGTTTCAGCAGCAACTCTGGAAGCCCCTCTGCAGCCACAGGAGCTGTGGAGCTGCCACTGAACAGCCTCCCCCCAAGGAGGGGAGCAGGCTGCCAGGGTGCTGAGAGCGCAGGGGGCTTACCCCCTCAGCGGAGGGGACCGAGTGGCCTAAGCTGTGTGTTACGGATGCGAGAAACGAAGTTGTGTTTTCACAATAGAAGGTGTTTTTGCAGTGGAAAATTCCACTAACCTTGCATATTCAAAAGTGATTGTGCAGCAGAGCAGCGGGGAGTATGTTAAGCTGATAAAGGAAAGGTCCCACTGTCCCAAAATAAGGAGGATAGCTAAGAAAAACAGGACGAGCAGTATGAAATCAGTAAAAACAAAAATCACAGGCCTTCTAGTCACGAGAGAAGAAGGAAAAAAAAGGAAAAGTAGTTAAAAAGGAAAAGTGTTAATTTACAGCTGGTCAAACAAAGTTGTACACATATGGTATAGAAGTGCGTCGAGTAGGCTGTGAACCTGCAGTACTCAGCCAGTGAGGAAACGGGAGAAATCAGGTGTCGGGTAATAGGGGATACACGGTTATGATGAACTCTTACTGTGCGCTCCTGCTTGCAGGACGCTTGCCATTGCAATCGCGAATAAAATAGCTTCACAGAAGATCCTGTCTGAAGAAAATTATTGAGATTTTTCTCACATGGACCACAAATGGCACCAAGAGGCAGTGAAAACCCAGGCCCTGATTAGGAAGCTACTGAGCACTTGTGGGCAATGCTTCACCACAGAGTCCTAAACCTGTCCCTGTCCAAGGGCCCCCCTCACCTTTTGTACCTGGGAGATTAACACTCCGTTGTTGAAGCTGGGATCAGGGGCTTCTGACTCAGCAAAGCTGTTCCTGCTGCCGGCATTGCTGCCTACTGCTGGGGCCGCTATCAGGCTCTGCGTCTCAAACTGCTGGCTGGACGAAGGCCACTTGCCCTTCAGGATGGCATGGCAGATGTTGTCAATGCGATTGATGATCACACGGTCCTGCAAAGAGGATTAGACAATGGCAGGCTGGGACTTGAATGACTTTAACTCATGTATGTCACCTCAGAATCAAAGACAAACCCAACCCTTGTGACCTCCGTTCAGCAAGGAACTGCCCTGGGACAGGGGTTCAATGGCCTGGTGAGAGCACTCTGAGCCAGAGCATCCCTGGGGAGCCACGTGCAGAGGAGGAGGAGGCAGAGCTGGGGCTGTGTGAGCCTCTGCTTGTCAGGCTGAGGCAGTAACATTTGCAATATAAACAGCACTCATTTTTAACTCACCTTAGGCCATTCAGAGAAGGAGTAAAGTGTCTTTTCCTGCAAAAGCTGGGCTATGGTTGGTGCCCGGGCATCCTGAAGATCATCCATCTCCCCGGGCAGGACAGAAGTCGAACTCTTGCTCTCTTCCTCTGAGTACTTCTCCAGACCGTCTGAGAAAATGAGCCCATCATCACCCTCCCTCCCCTACCACCTCAGGGAGCACCTCTTCCCACCTTCCCAGCCCAGTGCCCAGCAGGCCCCACACAAATCCAATTCCCCAGCCAGTGACCAAGAAATGCAGCAGTCCTGGGCCATAGCAGGCAGCCCACACCAGTCAGGAGTGGGCAGATCGGCACTCCCGTGAGCTGAGTTCTGGGGCTTTTACTGCAGTGGCCCTCACACCTTCCCCAGTGACACAGCCAGAGCCCTGGGCAGGCAGGCGAGGAGGGCAGGAGCCTTACCAGAGAGAGCCGGTCGCTGAAGGGCTGCTGGAGGTCTTGGCAAGCCCTGCCACCGACTCTTTTCTCCCCAGTCACATCAGCTAGAAGGGCCCTAGTGCCTGCAGTGGGGTGGCTGCTCCAGCAGGCTGGACAGCCCCGAGGCTTGGGCACTGAGGACAGCAGGCCCTCCCATCCCAGTCGGAGGTGACTGTCAACCAGAGGGAACTCCCAGAACCCTACCTTGACTCTGGCTGCTGCCAGCTTTCTCCTCCTCATCTCTGATCTCACACTCTTCTTGCTTCATCCCTGGGGGCTCGGGGTGCAGGGCTTCTCTACAGCCTGCCTGCCCCTCGGACCCTTGTCGCCAGTCCTCCTCCCTGGCATGGGGGGGTTCTGCCCCTGGGGGTCCCACCAGAGGTGCAGGCGGGCTGAAAGCCTGGCTCTGAGCCTGGCCAGGCAAGTCCTGCAGGGTGTTCTCCTTGTCCAGGCTGTGGTCCTCCCTTCCCTCTAGCCCAGGTTCCCCAGGGCCTTCGAGTGTTCCTAGCCCCAGGGACTCTCTCTCGCCATCCACGGCTTCGGGGCAAGTGTCCTCAGGTGTGGGGAGGCCAGGGCTCTGCTCCTCGCCTCCCAGTTCATTAGTCTCAGGGTCACAACCAGCTCTGGTCCTTGGACCACGCAAGTCTTCTGCAACATCTGCTGCTGCCTCAGAGTTATCATCGTCCTCTTCCTCCTCATCATCTTCCTCACTGTGGCTCTGACTTGGGGCTGACTTTGCTTCCATTCCTTTCTCCTGCAGCAGATTAATGAACCTCTGCTCAGGAGGAACCTTTATGTCATAGTTATGAAGACTGGAACCATACAGCCCCATGCTTATGACTCCTTCCACGGCACCGTGCTCAGGCAGCACTGGCGCAGGGCTGGTGAGGTCTCTCTTCTGCTGCAAGGCTTCGCAGAGCTCTGCTGGGATGCTCCGTGAAGGGTCACTTTCGGGAGTAGAAGGTGAAGGCTCAGCTTCTCCATTCTGACTGTCCATTTGGTCACAGCCAACCTGCAGCCCCTCCAGGAAGGAAGCCTCTCTCATGGCCTCTGCATCACAGCTGGATGGATCCTCATCCCCCTCTAGCTTGCACTCAGAGAGTTTAGCAATGCCACTTCCAATATCTGTGCAACTTGGGCTGTCTCGGGCAAGGGAGCTTTGTTCGCTGTTACAGGCCTTCTCGTCGTACATCATGCACATCAGTGAGTCTGGCAGAGAGCTCTCATCATAGTTACTGGAAATGATGTCCTGGACCTTAGACATGAATGTTTCACAGTTTGCATCTGGCGGGCTGCCCCCAGACTGGGACATAGTGTTGTCAATGCTTTCTAGCTTGATCTGACTCTCAGCTTCATTCTCCAGGGATTCACAAGTCTGGTCCACCTGGCTATACAGAGGGGAACTGTAGAGTTTGGAGTTAGTCTGGTAAAGGCAGCACAGGGTTTCTGAGCCTGGGATCCCTGTTCTTTTATGCTGGGCATAGTTCCTGTATGCATCTAAAAAAGACAGCTGAGGGTCATTCATGATGTAGTAGTCAGTGCGATTCAGGCCATGCTTGGCGGTGCCGATTAGCAGGTCCCGATCATGTTTGCCACACTCCCACCACACTGGCAGGTAGAGGCTCGGCCGGCACAGCTTGAGCCGCTCGTGGAGCTGTGGACACTTGAGCACCTGCTCGCGCACCTTTCGCAGAAGCTCGATGCGGTACAAGGTTCTGGCAGCACGTTCCTCTGTAATAGGCTCCACATAGATGTCAGGGTCAGGGGGACCTACAACAGGGACAAAAAAACAAGGCCCCATTATACTGGATGATGAGGGTTACTCAGAGGCAGTGATAAGCTAAGTGAATCTTAACTCTTGCTCAGACTGCAGGTGAGGTGGGGGGCAGTGCTTGATGCCACCACTGAGACTGAGTTTCCCAGTGTCACCACCTTCCATTCATTTGCCACCAAATGGCCACGTTAGCGTAAGCTCTCGACCTGATCAGCTGGACCAAGAGAGGCACTTGGCTGCAGAGGATTTCGACATCTTGCCTGAACTCTGCTCCATCAGAGCTGGCAGTGCTGCATGGAGAGTGGCTCCCTGGGGTGTGAGCCTCTGGCAGTCCTTCAGCGGGTTCTCAGAGAAGGGAGTCTTTCAACTCATGCAGCTCTTTTCATGAGTAACACCTACATATCCATACCTAAGGCTTTAACACACATCTCTAATGAACTGTGCACAAGACCAGACCTCCAGGTAGGTCTGAGATGAGATCCCTTCTGCTGCCATTAGAAGCAAATCACTCTGTGCTTAAATAGCAGCCAAGCAGCTTTTCATCTGCCATATCCTGTGTGTGCCTCGTTTCTGGGGTTATGTTGGGTGCTCCCAGAAGAGATTCCCAGTGTGTTGGCCAGGCTTCGCAAGTGTCTTGTGGTAGCTTCAGACCCCTTTTGCCTTGCAGGAGAGCTCCTCAATTAGCGGGGCAGCAGCACGGGCACTGTGCAGACTCTGTACACTCCTAGCAAAGAGGTGCTTGGACAGAAAGCAGCAACACAAACTGCACAAAAAACCCTCAGCTCCAGTGTGGAAGCGATATGAACTGCTGCTTCTCTACTTCTCCTCCCTCACATCTAAAGGTCACTATCTTGGATAAAATTAAGTGCGATTCCATGGGATAACTCCATGAAATGTGTGAGAACAGGGGCTGGAGCCTGTCTGGCAGCTCTACTTTCCTGTTGCACCAGAGGGGCGGTACAGAGTGGTGGGAGGGCAGCCAAAAATGCAGGTGTCTCCTGCAAGCCCATGACTCTTGCTACCTCCTACTCTCCCTGAAACTCCTCCCTTGCTGTTCTGCTCCATGACAGGAGCTCTAGTGTGACAATTTCTGGCCCACGGCTACACCGACCTCCCACATAGGCCGCACAGTTTTCACTCACCATCCTCTTTCCACAGCGGGAGACCACAGACATTCTTGCACATGGCCACAAAGCTGTAGAAGTACTTCTCTAGGCTCTCATCTGTCTTCTTCTCCAAACGAGAGATGGCTCGGAACTGGGTCCAATCAAAGATCTTTTTCTCCTGATCATAGATGACCCCAAAGGAGGAGACGGTGCGGTAGAAATCTGCCTGCTCCCTCCTGGTCCACCTGTGGGGTAGAGAAGAAGATGTGAATGCCACTGAAACATGTTCTAGTGCCAGCATGGGCAAGACACCAGGCTGAGAGGATCAGAGGGAACTATCAGTTACTGCACAGCAGTTTTGGGGGAGCTGGCAGGAGGAGCACACTAAGGAGGAGCACTGAGATCCTGAGGTCTTAAGGTGTATAGCGAGGAGGAGTGAAGGCCATGGGCACTCTGACTCTTGGCTCACTGTGGTGTCCAAAAAGCAGCACAGTTCCTGACTGTGCTGCCAATGGGACAGAGGCTCCAGCCCAGCTCCTGTGGAGGCACAAAGCTATCACCCCTACTTGCTTTCTGCCAAATTGAGGTTGGTCTCTTGACCTCCATGGAAAAGTCAACTCTATGTGCCAGGAAATTGAAAGTAAGGTCCTTGCAGACAAAGCCTCTTCAGGAGGTGAGCCGGGACTGGGGCTCATTGTCATTAGGGTCCTAGTAACAACCACCAGCCACCCTGATAACAGGAGTCAGCAGGATTCCTGGGTGGCAGGGGTAGGTGTCACCCCCTCCTCATTAAAGGAAAGCAGCCCTGGTGATGGAGGTTGTCAGTTAGAGCACAGCTACAGCATAATTTTCACCCTGCCTCAGACCCTCTGAGCTTTCATCTCACGGGGATCTGGCAAAGGAATGATCCAGGACAGAAATGGTGAAGGGCACACTGGGTACATACAGCCCTGGGCAGACAGAGCAACAGAAAAGCAGGCTACAGAGAAGAGGTTAGGGTACAAAAAGTAGGGCAAGAGCAGGAGCAGGTCACGGCAGTAGGTGAGTGCTGTGTGCTAAAGAAGTCTTAAAGTCAAATCTGAACTCCTCTGAATTACATCTCGGTGCCAGTGCCTGCAAGCAGCTGGAACATGTCAAGGGAGATCAGAAGCAATGACAGCTCCCAGTGCTCCAAAAGCAACCAAAATACACCTAGATTACCATTTCCACCCCTATTTCCAGAGGCTGTGAGTATTCTGCAGTGTTGTTTTATTCCAAAACCAAAAATAACATGAAGGAAGTCAATAAAAAAACCAATGATCCAAACCACTGAGCCCAAAGCAGAGCTTGTTACAATGCTTCGAATTAAAGGCTAGTAGAAGCTACCTAGGACACACCTGTGAGGAGACCACAGAGTTAAAATGCAGAAATACCAGGCTGTCGTGGTGTCCACAGCACAGCCATGTCTTGACCACTGTGAGGAGCACTGGTGTCCCCCACCTTGGAGAAGAGATGGTACAACTGGAAGAGGATCAGGGGAAGATCAGTGGGCTGGGGCAGCTTCCATACAACCATGCAGTGAGCAGAGGGATGCTGCGGTTCCAGTAACACCATCCTCAGGGCCAGTTAAAGGCAAGTGGGAATGTACAAGTGCATCAGAGCTTCCCATGGTAGAAGAACTAGGGAGAAGCAAGTTAAATGACAAAAAGATATGCTCAAAATGGGAGAAAGGTGTAGCTAAATCACTGAACTCCTGTCACAGGGCAGCACAGACACCAAATGTTTACGTGGGCTCACGCAGCACGGACACATTCACAGAATACAACACCAGTGAGTACTGCTGACAATGGAGAGGTCCTGCAGTGCAGGACATGCCAGAGCTGGGTGCTGGGGACTAGCAGTGATGTAGGAAGTACCACCCTGCCTTGCACCCTGTCCAGCTTCTGCAGAGTCACTCTGGGTGCCAGTCTATGGTCCTGCCAGCCTTCCACTTGCTGGAATGCAACGAAGTGGGAGAACGTTGCAATATGCCACCACCTGGCACCTGAGGCTACTAACAGGAGGCTAAAGTAGTGGTGTGCGAGCCATGAGGGTTGGAAAGTCTAAGTGTGCAGGCTGTGACAGCAGCCATCCGCCACCCCTCATCCACGATGAGTCCTGAGTGCACAAAAATGCTCAGCAGTACCCACTCTGCTGGAGGGCAATCCCTAGCCCAGCAGATGCTGGATTTGACCCTGAAGAGAGATCCCCAGCTTCTTTTCATGCTGTCACCAGCTGCTACCTACAAACTACAATGGAGGCTGATCCCTGGGCCGGGCTGGCAGCTGGGGCCACAAGGCTCCTTTGTGGCTGGGAGCAGAGTTCCCAGGCTCAGGAAGGACCCACACACCTGTGTCACGCTGGCAGCTGGCTGCACAGCCAGCCTTGCTGAGATCCACCTTGGTAAACCCAGGGGGGCAGGGAATTCAGCAGGCCTAAGTCAGCGTTGAAAAGGACCCTCCGCCTGGGTCTGCTGCTCTGTTACCTTTTCTGCATTTCTTTGTTCACTGAGTCCATCTCTGAGGCTCTCCTGAACATCTCGTCCTGCAGCCAGTATCCATGGTTACCAGGCACCAGCATCTCGGCGCGGGGAGGCAGCTCTTTGCGGTTGCAGCGCTGGTAGACAGTGACGAGCCGCCGCAGTCTGGCTGTGAGGGCAGATGAGACAGGCCAGCAGGATCTGTCTGAGTCGGAGCCATCCTGGGCTTCAAACATCAGCAAGGACATTAGTATTTAATGCACACTGCAAAGCCACAAGTTCACGCGTGCTGCCGCCCGGCTCTGAGAGCTCCCTCCTGTCTTCTCCCAGGGAGCATGAGTGATCATGGTTGGGAAAGGGGGGCTGCGGTGACCATCCCTGGGCTTTGTACCCTTAAAGCTGCTGGCTCACACGCTCACCATGTCCAAGCTTCCTTCAGAGAGGGCCCAGAGGCAGATAGAGACTGGGGTAGAAACAATGGCTCCGAGCCAAGCAAAGCAGAGGAGAGGTCTGCAGCCCGCAGGACTCCCTCTGCCTCCCGCCCGCTCAGCAGAGCGGCTGGCCAGCCCACGGCATCCGCCAGCACTGCCCACTGCACTGCCAGCACAGACCCTGCACAAGCAACTGCAGGCAACTGCATAGCCAGGACAGGCTAACAGCTTCCAGCACCCATGGCTGGCTTTGGTACCACTCTTTTTCGGGACCCTGGCTGCCCTGCCATGGGGCCCATCCCTGGGTCTTGCATGACTAAGGCTCTCAGAGCACATCTGCGCTCCCACCCCCAAAACGCTCTTGCCATAGTTGTGCCGGGCTATGGCAAAGCAAAGCCAGACACTCCTCCTACAGGCTGGATGCCAAACGGGCTTCAAATGAACCTGCTCTTCCCTTCATCTGCTTGTCTGCCTGGTAAGAGTGCAGGGTGACCACTGTCACTCAGGTTAAGCTCTCATCCACTACCACAGGCCAGCACATCCCTAACCCCTTCCCGACCTCAGCAGCGCCTGTGCCAGTGCTCTGGCTCAGGCTTTCCCGTGCCAGTCCCCAGGCAGCAACGTGCCACGCTGTGGGAGATACAGCCTCACCTGCCGATGGCTCATCCCGCTTCTCTCCAGCTTCGCCCACACCAGCAGCCACGATGTCCTGCAGAAAGAAGCCATCAGCAGGGACCTCTCCAGACCTACACTGAAGCCCCTGCTGCACCCCCCCCCCCCCAGCTCCGTGGTCCTGGAATGGTCTGGCGCTGCAGGATTGGCAGGGCCACATGTCCTGTGCCCTCACACACATCCCTCTGCACACGGGATCAGAGCAGTGTGGACAGGGGAGGTGACAGTTCAGGTGAACAGTGTTTTGAGCCCATGGGTGAGGTCCACCACAATGACATGGGCTGTAGTGGCACTGACAGCCTCCAAACAAACCCCACACCCCCATGTGTTGCCTGGTCCACTGCTCATCCTCTCCACCGGGGCCATTTCTCTCAGGATCCTTGTGGCTCCTTTGTCAAGGCCCTGAGTGGCTCCCGAAGCCAAGTGCGAGAGCCAGGATCACTGGCTAACCCCAGCCCCTGATCCCTCTCTGCTCCCTGTGAGGCAGATGCTGTCCAGGTCAGCAGGAAGCAGCTGTGCTCCAGCAGGCAGAAATGCCATGGGACAGAGCCTGTGCTTGGCACAGCAACGCCTGCCCAGAGCAGGGACACAGGCAGCACTGGTTCACCTGCACCCCATGGCAGAGGTGAGGCAGGACAGCAGGCAGGGCAGCAGCAGGTGTGCATCGATCACTGTGAATCCCACTCACCTCCTGCTTTGGCAGCCCCTCCATTTTTTCTCCACTGCTCTCTTCCTTTTCCATGCTGCCCCTGGGTAAGACAGTGGATTAGTCCCTGGTAGTGGCAGTGCCGCCTCCCTGGCAGTGCCTGCTGTCTGCAGGAGTGGGGTACCAGCAGGGCCAACCCTCTGACTCGTACCAGGGAGCCAGCTCCCACCTGCCTTCCCTGCTGCCTGCTGTGCTCACATCCACATCTGCGTCCTTCTCCCCTCATTGCCCTCTGTAAGCACAGCTCATCCCTCAGCACCGCCCCACTTCTAACGTGGCCCCCAGGAGTGAGCTGGACAACCCGCAGGGGCTCAGTTCCATCACCTGCCCACCTTTCAGCAGTATCCTGAGCCCCGTCACTGACGCCCTGCTCTGCAGAGAGCAGCTTCTCATCTGGCATGCCCACCTTCTCCAGGAAACACAGCGCTGGGTCTGCCCGCATGGCGTTGTACCTCTCGTAACCTGCCAGTGGCCACAGCCATCAAGGAGGAGAAAGACAGCGTAAGACCAGGCCTGAGCCTGGTTCAGGCGAACCTCCAACCGTCCATCTGGCTCTCACACTCTTTATTTGTGCTGCCGTGAGAGCAATTGTCACCCACAGAAATGCAGAACCCTTTCCCAAAGGCTGCTAATTGCTCTGCAGCCCCTGGGCAGTTGGGAAAGAGAAAGATCAGTCTTTTGTCCCACCATGCAGCCCTGCCTTGGAGGCAGCGCAATGCCCACAGAGCTGTGCACAGCACCCGTAGCAGGTAGGAGCTGGGGTTAAACAACCCCATGGCTCCTGGAAGCTGCAGGAGGACTTCATGACAGGCCTGGGGGAGCCAGTGGAGGCTCTAGGCCTTCCACCTTGCCCCCACGTGGCAAGTGCACACAGCTTCTGTGAAACCAGAGCAGTGCCCACCACGAGACCAGGCACACCACTCTCGGCATCGTGGTGTGCCTGCTTCATCACCCAAACAAGCTGGCAGCGCTGCAGCTGCTGGTGACTGGAGACCTGCCTTGGCCCTGGGTGGCTGCAGCGCACAGCTGCAGCTCTGCCCCTTCACACGGACATGGGAGCACACAAGCCACATCCACTCCGGATCCTGGAGGCCTGGCCAGCTGCTCGGGTCCCTGTCACACACTGGTACCCACCAGACCAGCAGGGTACATACCGTGCTTGAAGACACCAATGAGCAGAGATTTATCAGCTTCAGCGTTCCACCAGTCCACTGGGATCTCCACATAGTCGATGTCCGGCAGCAGCACATCCAGCTCTCTGTGGCAGACAAGGCATGAGTGCTCCTCTCCCAGCCTCACCAGGCACTGGAGCACACTGGGCGCTGCACACCCAGGGGCGGAGGGAGACAGGAACATCTGCTCCTTGGCTTGGGGGCAGTTACGAATGCAACGCTGGCCTGACAAGTATGTCCCCCTGGGGTCAGATTGCTGGTGTCTGCTCCACTGCACCCACTGCCTTCCTCACCCTTTCTCTGGAGATGGGGAGAGTGCACAGCCCCTCTGCCCTCCCACCTGAGCAATACCAGGGGAACGGAGCTTCTGTCTGCTGGGAGAAACCACTTCAGGACAACCAGACCCAAAGGAATTGCACATCTGGCAGGGTGGGTTGCAATGCCACCTCCAGGCAAACTTATGCTGATGGAGCTGTGCAGGTACAAACCACCCTGGGGAAGGCAGCTGCCCCTGCTCTAGGAAGTTAAGCTGAGTGTATCACAGTCCTCTCTGAAACACCAAGAGCTGAGACTTTGCAGGAAGGTCAGGAGGCTGGGAGGCTCAGCGGCACTAACAGAGCTCCTACAAAGAGGGGCTGGGAAGGGACTGCAGGCCCCAGCAATGGGACGCACTCCGCTCTGAGACCTGGCCCTGGGAAGTGGGCACAGTCTCTGCAGGCCCCCACTTTAAGATTGAAGACCAATTCATCAGGCAGCGCTTGGAGACACTTTCCTGCAGGCTGCAGGGTGTCCCTGAGTGTCCTCACCATGCCCATTCCGGTGCTGTGACCTCAGCACTGCTCAAACAACAGCTGCCACCAAAGGATGAAGCTTTGCCTGAGCAAGACCTGGGGATGTGGCTGCAGCGCCTGGCTCTCCCGGAACCGTGTTGAGCCCCGAGAAGACCGGGCTGGATGGCTGTGACACTGCTCGAGCGCCACCACCATTCCCATAAGAAGCAATGCTGGGGTTCACTGTAAGTTCCTACCTGGCAGGGGTGCCCTCGAAGGCTTTGTCAGCAGCCTCCCCCAGCACCTCGGCCTTCAGGTAGTAGAGCATCCGCACCCGCAGCAGAACCCTGCCCCGGACACATAGAGGAACACACACTAGCATGCAGGTGCTCAAAGCCAGCCCAGGGCCTGACTCGAAGGCCCTCGCTAGAGCATCTGCAGGGGCACACTGTGAGGGTCAGTGAAGGCAGGGAAACCTGCCCCCTGACCCTGTGTTTTCCCACATGGGACGACACACTTTCTCAAAGCCATCTGTCCCCTTGCAGGGTAGGAGCTGGCCACACCCTGCCACGCCACAATCCCTGGCCCTGCGCTTTGCTGGGCCCTGTGGCCATAGGTTTGCTGCCCAGAACACTGCTCCCGTCTTGTCACCTGGAGGAGCACCCTGTGAGCAGCCCAGCACGATCATCTGCATGGGCTGAGCCCTTCATGGCTCTCTCCCACCCCCTCCATGCTAAAGGACCTCAGCCCGTGGCCCCCAAAAGCTGCTGCGGGCTCCTGCACTCACTTGTTGCAGTGCTGTTTGAGGTGCTTCTTGTAGCTGTCATCATGCAGGACCACCTCAGGGTTGCATGTAGCAAGCCAGTCTGCATTCTTTATCTCAGGAAGCAGCATCTGGTTCTTCGTTTTCTTCCCCTTCCTGCCTCTGGGCACCGGTGCTGACAAGCCTGTAACAGCAAGTGGCAGCAAGTGAGCATCAGGGGCACCGCAGGCCAGGCCAGGAACCTCTGGCATGGCACTGTCCAGGCACAGCAGCACAACTGGGAGCTGGAGGAGGCCTTGCGAGGCTCCCAGCTGCAGCTCGGCGAGCCAGGGTTAGGGAGATGAGTAGAAAGGCGCATGCCCAGGTATCCAAACTGCTGCTACCGACCAGCAGAGCCCACGCCACGCTGCACCCGCTCAGCAGCCCGGGAAGCCTGGCAGCTGTGGGAAAGGGCTGCACCAGCGGGGACTGGCCCGTCTTTGCCCGGGTGGCTGGAGCAGGCTGCCAGTGGCGAACTCCAAGCAAGGTCCTAGAAAAGGCAGGAGCCCAGGTCTGCTGGGATGTGGGGCTCGACACTCCCAGCACCTTTCCCTGTCTCTGTCTGCCCACCCAGCACCCCACTCTGCTGCTGCACGTGGGTGCCTGTGGCAGCCACAGGGCCTGGGGGGGGGCTGCAGTGCCATCCCCAGTGACCCCACGAAGCTCAGGGAGCCACCAGCAGCCCCTGGGCCCCAGCCTGTGTCTCAAGTGAACTATACGTAATTAACACCATGCCACAGCTCGGAGCCCTCTGCACCTCACACCTCTTCTTCTAGCCCCAGAAGTGGACTGAGGTTCCACAGGATGCTGAAACTCCTCCAAACACAGTTGAGTCCCACAGCAACCTCACTCCTGCCTCCATGCCACAGTTTCTCCTCTACCCACAGCAGTGCCTGGGACCCAGGAGACACTTGAAAGCCCTCAGTCCAGCTCATCTGCCCTTCTGCGTCTCATCCTAGCACAGAGTTGGGAGCATCATCACATTCTTTGACATTTTATGCCAGAGACTAGGGAGGGGCTTGGCCTGACAGCTGAAAAGCTGTTTCAAAAAGGTAAAAGGGAATGACTGGAAAGAAGGACTGGGCTGGGTAGAATCATGGGAAGACTCATTCCTCTGTCACTGCAACAGCTGTGATGAAACAGTCAGCCAGCACTGGATCAGGAGAGAAAAGATTTTACAAAACAGGCTGTTATCTTTTTGATAACACTACAGGGCTAGCTAATAAAGCCAACGAGCAGCACTCTGACATCCTGTTTAACATGACATGCCATTTTTGTTTAAAACGTGCATCACATGAGATAGACATGACACCTCTTAGATGGTTCAAAGCTGACAGATCTCAGGGGATTTATAATGCCTTTCAGCTCAGCCAAGTGTAGGTGAAGGATCTGTCAGTGAAGTGTCTGGGGTAAACCTGGAGTGGGAGACTCTGTCTCCAAGAAAAACGTGGGGATCACCACACAAACTGTATTGCTATGAGTGCTAAGTGCAATGTTGATCCCAAGCGGTAACAAGATCCCTTGATGTATAAAATTATCAGAGAGAAGCATGGAAGAGACCTTGGTCTCTGGGCACAGCTCCTAGAGCCTTACCTAGACAACACAGCCTGCTCCGACGTTCACTCTCCAGGGACGACGCAGTAATTTCGGACATGAGTTCAAACAAGAGGCTCCAACATGATCAAAGAACAGAAAATATCCTGATGATCTGATACTTGGGGGTTGTTTCCTATTCCATACATCATGTGGAGGGCTATGTGGGAACCAGATCACTGTGGGGGGTATTTGCACTGGGCAAACACACCGAATGGCAAAGCAACGTAGTTCCATCTGGCTGACAAAGATAAAGCAATATCCAGTGGCTGGAGCTGAAAATTAAACACATTTTCAACCTTGAAATAAAATTTGAGTTCACAGCAGAACAGGGAAATGATGCCTGATGGGGTCACTATTGCTCGAAGTATTCCAAGAGAGATGAGCCGCACCCTGGGCAGCCACTTCTAAGGCAGCATCTTGCAAATGTCCTGTCCTGTCCTGCATACGCATATGAAGGGGAAAGAAGAGCTGCAGCACTTCTGCCCCATCCATCTGTGGGGTGGATCACAGCAGAGCTCTGAGGGGGGGGGCTGGCTGCAGGCTCTGCTCATCCTCTTGTAGTCCCACTGATAAAGGATTGACAAGGCACAGTCCGCAGGAGGAACTAGCAGGGGCTGGAGGCATTCTGTTGCTTTCTGCACATCTGGGGCACCTGGAGCACATCTTGCCTGGTCAGCTCTCTGCAAGCAAGAGACCTCAGGCTCCTCAGAGAGCCACAGCAGCACTTGATGTATGTTTGCTCTGCACTGGAGGCTCTGCTCTCCTCCATCTCCTGTGGTTAGGCTAGATGGTTTTGTTGTTCCCCTGGCCAAGAAAACTGAGATTCCACAGCTGGGAAAAGCCATTCTGAGGAACTGATGGAGAAGCTCCAGGTTGCTTTCCTCTGCTAAATATCCAAATGCATCAATTATAGTTCTACTCTTTCAGTAGAGCATTACTGACCCTTCACTGAAACCGCAGCTTGTTCATTACTTGGCATTACCTAAACCAAGCCCATTCGTATCAGCCAGTTCATTTCTTACTCTTGCTCTGCTCTCCACAAGGCTCTCAAGTTCAGACCCAGTGCTGCTATGGGCAGGGCTGCATGGCAAGAGCACAGGCAGCACTGCTGAAGTGGCTCACGCTGCAAGAAGTGATTGGAGAAAGCCACTGAAAGCCACATGCTCAGACCTCACACTGTAAAGACAGACATCTCCAGACAGAAGGAAACGGTTATGTCGGGTCATAGAATGGTTTGGGTTGGAAGGGACGTTAAAGATCATCTAATTCCAACCCCCCTGCCATGGGCAGGGATACCTTCCATCAGACCAGCTTGCTCCAAGCCCCATCCAGCCTGGCCTTGAACACCTCCAGGGATGGGGCATCCACAGCTCCTCTGGGCAACCTGTGCCAGTGCCTCACCACCCTCTGAGTAAAGAATTTTTTCATAACGTCTAATCTAGATCTACCCTTTCTTAGTTTAAAACAATTACTCTTTCTCCTATCACTACACCCCCTGACAGAGTCCCTCTCTAGCTTTCCTGTAGCCCCCCTTAGGTTGCTGGAAAATCGCTATAAGCTCTCTAGAGCCTTCAGGCTGAAAAGTTCAACCTCCAGGCTGAACAACCCCAACTCCCTCAGCCTGTCTTCACAGGAGCGGTGCTCCAGCCCACTGACCATCTTCATGGCCCTCCTCTGGAGTCACACTAGTACACATCTATGTCCTTCTTGTGCTGGGGTCCCCAGGGCTGACCACAGTGTTCCAGGTAGGGTCTCACAAGAGTGGAGTAGAAGGGGACAATCGCCTCCCTCACCCCGCTGGTCACGCTTCCTTTGATGAAGCACAGGATGCAGTTGGCTTTCTGGGCTGCAGGCGCACATTGCCAGCTCATGTTGAGCTTCTCTTGAGGGTCTTGAGACTGCACCATGGTGTTTGATCACCAAGTAATGCTCGGCATGCCCTTGGGGCTCAGCAACAGCACTTCTCCAGAGGTGCTCCACCCACACACCACCATCTTCAAACAGGTCGAAGAGCCCGAGGCTTCAGCATGGCTCACTGTCCTTACTACTCACCTTGTGCCATACATCACCAAGTGCCCAGCAAAGCAGCACACAGCCGTGGGGCTTGACCACCCTGCGGGAGTGCCAGGGACTCCCCCAACAGCTCGCCCAGCCCAACTCACCTCTCCTGAAAGTCACGCAACGCAGGCACTGTGCTACTCAGTCGGTGGAGTCCTCTGACACAGAACGGGCAGTGACCATGTGTCCCAGGCTGCAACCCACCAGCTGGTCCGAGGAGCCAGCACAGGCTCTGTCTTCGTACCATTAAAGACAAAGACCACTGTGGCTGAATGATGCCATCTACGTCTATATGCTGTGCTGCAAGAAATGCCTACAGAGAGCATATGCTGCAATGCAGGCATGGGGGTGAGTCTGCAATGCCCCATTCCCCAGGCAGATAAGAGGGGCAGCAGGAGAGCAGGGCAAGAGCTGTGTGTGGACCCTATCAGAAGCTGAGGTCAAACTAGGAGCCTCAGCCCAACAGAATCCAGATGTAATTAAAATCTGAACATCTGGTATGATACGTGGGGTATTTAGACATCACACACGCTGGAAAATACATGTACTAGTCCTCTGAACAGAGAAGGCACAGGCAAACATGAGATAAAGGGTCCGACTAGACAGATGGAGTGGGAGAAGGCAGCATCGCCTTGCAATGCAATTCTGCATTGCAGAGGTCTCAGGACAAACCAGCAGCACTGCACCTCCACCGACGGGGACAGGCACTGCAGACCAGTGTGTCAGGGACAAGAACCACAAGCTGGTGACTGGAGATGAGACAGCTGCACAGACTACATCGCCAGCTTTCGCTGCCATAGTCAGGGCACTGGGCAGCCACAGGCAGCGCCAGGCAGTCTCAACATCAGCTTTAGCACTGGACTGACCAGCAAGCAGGTAGGTCCCTGTGTGATGATCCACTCTGCATCCTGTGATGCCCTGAGGAACAGCCAGGCAATTCTGCACTCAGAGTGGAGTAAAAACCCTCATAACTATCCCATCCAACGTGTTCACGTGGTCACCTACACCCCACGAGCTCACTGCACAATGTCCCCCAGCACGGAAAAGCCCTGAGAGTATTCATAAGCCAGTGAGAACTTTGTAGCCCCCTCTCCGAAAGCAGGGTTGCATCTCTGCTCCCACTACAAGGCTCTGTTTGGCACCAGCCAGAGCCAAACAGGCACTGGGAGCCATGAAATGTCCTCCCCCACTCAGCCAGCCCCTGATGCTGTCTGAGGTCTGTGGAGAGGCCAATTCCATGGCAGCCACTTTCTCTGTGCAGAGAGCACAAGTGCTTCCTGGCTGTTTCAAACAGCTTTGCTTTCAATCCTGCAGCCTTGGTCCTGCACACAGGCACACTGGTGGCGAGTACTGGTGCAATGGCAGAGAGAACACGCAATACCTGAGTGATTCTGCAGAGCCTGGTTCTGGCCGTCCTTCGTTGGCGTGATGAGATCCCAGATAAAACTCTTTATCTTCTCATCCCCTTTGTAGTGTTTGACGCAATAGACCAGCAAGGCCCGACAAATCATCTCCATGTCCTTCTCATTCAGGTGCCACTTGAACCGCCCATGGGTCAGGATATCTTTCCAACGTCCCCAGCTGAAAGAGCAGTAACAGAGATACAATAAACACTCCTGTGCAGCTAGAGACCTCGTTGGCACCTCTCTCCACAAGCTCACACAGTGGCACAGCTCCCAAGGATTGGGGGTGTTATGCCCCCAGATTATAGGAGCAGAGATGGGGAAGAGGTTTGCACAGGACTGAACAGGCCAGAGGTAGGAGCAGATGCTGGATGCCCTGACTGCCAGCTCGTGCTTTGCCCCCTAACTCTCCTTCCAGTCCAAAAGTTTGCTTAGAGCCTAACAATGCAGGTCCCACTAGGGAGGTCATTGCTTGAAGAAGGGAACACTGCTTCAGGCATTCATTGCTCCGGATGGACGGAAAGTGACTGTGGCAGCTGGAGGCCCATCTGTGAAGTGGGCTGTGGTTGTTGTCTCAAGGAGGGGGTGAGACTCACCCGAATATGAGCAGATTCTTCTCCACGCGGAAGCACTCAGCCCGCAGGTACCGCCGTGTCTTCTCATTGAAGCGCCGCGAGCGTGTGGGTCGCTCATCCGAGTCACTGTCCAGCTCAGAGAACTCCATCAGCTCGTCCTCCTCGAAGGAGTTGTAGTGTTTGGTTTGCTTCCGCACCCGGGGCCTGTCAATGACCAAGCTCTCCTACAGGGGCATAGAGGAGAACACATCCAGGTGTGGGTGGAAACACCTGCCCTTTATCATGGCACAGTAAGTCCACCATGCTGCTCCCTGGCTCTGTTCACAATTCCCAGTACTGGCTCACCAGCCCTGGGGCTGGTCACCACCTTGCCACTAGGATATCTGCTTCAAATTCACTCCACGTGGCTTTGTCTACACACACGAGGTAACAAAATTCATCCTGAACAATCACAGGCTGAAAATCAGGCTGTCAGGGTTCAAACTACTGATGTTCAGCACCTGATTCAGCTCTGAATTACACTCCTGGCTCTCCCAGAAATGCCTGGGACAAGCTGTGCTGACGGTGGTGTAATTTCTATTGATGGGGAGGTAGGTGGGAGGAAAGAGAAGAGGAAAGGCAGCTACCAAGAAGGTGCAGGAGGGAGCAATATGAAATTAAATGGTATGTACATACTTCTTCTTCTTCCCATCACCCTGCCAAATGTATCTATGTCATCAGCAGCCCAACTCTGGGCAGGAGGAGAGGGCTGGGACCCCGTCTGTTCTGCCTCCAGACATGCACTGGGTCACCAGCATCCCCTCAGCTCTCAGGCACAGCAGGCAGGGCTGAGAACAAGGACGCTGCCCATGGGAGATGCCCCCCCGAGGTGCATGGGGAAGGTTTGGCAGCTTTGCTACCAGATCAGGGGAAGCCAAGCACCAGCTCCCTGGAGCTCCAGCTGCCACATTCCCCATGGTTGCTGTGTGAAGGAGCCTGTTTGCCAGGGGGGGCAACAGGCAAGACTGCTGGAGCATCCATTCACGGTCTGCATCCCCTTGCCCAGCCATGGTGATGGGCCTGCTGGATCCCCCTGGCTTTATTCCTTGCTCCCATCACTAGCCTGAAGGCAGGACAGCAGAGCTGCAAATGCAGATGGAGAACGGAGCAGCACAATCCAAGCCTCTCCTTGCTTGCTCCACCGGGCCAGGAGAATCCCTGGGAGGCTCCCCTTACTCCTATTCACGTTTGGATTTTACAGTGGTTTGTTTCTAGCAAGCAAACTCAGATACTGAGCCTGACCCACACAGCCTCTGAACAACCCCCCAGACTTGGGTGAATGTGGGGCATTGTGTATCAGCTGTGGGGCACACAGGCCCCGAGCTGGATCTTACCTTTTCATTCTTGGCATCTGTATCGAGCTCTGCTATTTTGGCCCACTTTTGCCAGAAGTTTGGGTCATCTAAGGAAATGTCAGTTCTGTTTCCTGACGCTACAAAGCTGGCCTGGGAGTGAGAGAAGATGAGTGAACAGGATACAACCCACCATCCAGATATGCTTTCCCCCCACAGAGATCCACAACACATCCGCCTGCAGCAAACAGTCTGGCTGCCACGCAGAATCACAGAATGGTTAAGGTTGGAAGAAACCTCTGGCGGTCATCTGGTCCAATCCCCTTGCGCAAGCAGGGATACGTACAGCAGGTTGTTACACCCTGCACTGACGCATGCCAGTGGGCTCTGTTAGAAAAGAAAGCTGAGCCCCAGTCTTCTGCATTTCTGCCTGGCCCACTGGAAAAAGAGCCTGGGGTTGTGCCACTTGTAAGTGGAGGAGAGCCAGGTGGCATCCCCGTGGACACCAGCCACAAGCGTGGCACAGAGCTGGCTCCTTGGGCTCCCTCCAGTGGGCAGGCTGCAGGAGGCTGCTTATGTGGGGCTGTCAGAACCCCAGGACACACAGATCCCCGCAGCATGGCAGCAAACAGCTGCTGGCATTATGGAGGCCAGCAGCCAAGTCCTGCCACTTCCCCAGGGGTCTCCCTGCAGAGCCAACTCCTACTGCAGAAGAATGAGGCTGGCCACAGAGGCTGTGGCCAGGCTGTGCTGAAGGTACCACACTACCTTCCCACACTGCTGGCAGCCTTGGTTTCCACCTGCATTTCTGTCTAGCAAAGCATCACACCAAGGCACCACCAGTGTCCAGAAAGACAGGGAAGGTAACAGACTCCAGGTCAAATAAGCTCAGGCCATGAGCACAAGATTAGCCCTGTGAGTTTTCCCAGACATGGAGCTCACCCAGGCTTTGAATTCATCCATCCTCTCCTGGGCCTTACTGCCCACAACAGCCCTGGGGAAAGGCTCCAGCTCTGATCATGGCCTGCTGCCTCGGCAAGAAGCCCTGAGCCCAACAAAAGACCAAGGCCTTCACCTGGGATTGGAGCCTGCACCTTGCCAGCACAGTGCCCTGGCTAGGACACGCAGCAGCTCCGCACCTCTCAGCACAGAGCATCTGCCCACACTGCTGGCCCAGGGAGAGAGCACACCCTGGCACTGACTGGCACTTGGAGTGCTCTGCTCCCTGCTCTGCTTTCTCGCCAGCCTGACTCAAAGGATACGTGAATCCAGGCAAAGAAAAAGCTAGCAAGCTGAGCCCTCCTGGACAGCCACACACAGAATCATACAATAGTTTGGATTGGAAGGGACCTTAAAGATCACCCAGTTCCACCTCTGCCATGGGCAGGGACAACTTCCACTGGACCAGGCTGCCCAAAGCCCCATCCAGCCTGGCCTTGAACACCTCCAGGGATGGGGCATCCACATCTTCTCTGGGCAATCTGTTTCAGTACCTCACCACCCTCTGAGTGAAGAATTTCCTCCTAATGTCTAATTTAAACCTACCCTCTTTAAGTTCAAAGCCATTATCCTATCACATTATCAACCTACCCCTATCCTATCACTACACTCTCTGACAAAGAGTCCCTTCCCACCTTTCCCATAACCCCTTTAGGTCCCGGAAGGCCTCTTATAAGGTCTCCCCGGAGCCTTCTCTTCTCCAGGTTGAACAACCCCAGCTCCCTCAGTCTGTCTCCATAGGAGAGGTGCTCCAGCCCTCTCATCATCCTCCCAGCCCTCCTCTGGACTCGCTCCAACAGGCCCATGTCCTCCTTATGTGGGGGTCCCAGAGCTGAATACAGGGCTCCAGGTGGGGTCTCACAAGAGCCAAGTGGAGGGTGAGAATCACCTCTCTCACCCTGCTGGTTACGCTTTTTTTGATTCAACCCAGCATACAGTTGACTTTCTCAGCTGTACGCACACATTGCTGGTTCATGTTAAGAGCTGGCACAGCTCTCAACGTGCCCAGGCTGGCAGTCCCCTCTTCCCTGCTCTGCTGACATCCTGAGACAGGATGTCCCGTTGCCTCCATGTCCCAGCAAGGTCTCACTCCTGGGCACAGAGCGGTAGGCAGGAGAGTCTGGCCTCCAGGCAGACACAGCTCCAGTCAAATGCAGGAACAGCTCAGCCCAACAGTACTGCACTGCCCCTGCCCAGAGTGTTCCCCGCCGCCACGGGAGGGAGTCCCCTTCCCTCCCAAAGAGCACGGCACACCTTGGCAAAGGTGGAGCCCTTCCCCTCAGACTGGATTGTGATGGTCTGCGTCCTGCGCTGGAGGATCTGGTCGATGTCCTCCTCGCAGAACTTGGATCCTTCATCCTCCTCATCCATGAGAGCACCATAGGCACCCTTCCGCAGCAGGTCCTCCACCTCCATCTTTGAGAGCTGCTGAACCTGTCCAAAACACAAATGCATCACCAACCGCGCCAGCTGCTCTGGGCACTGGCATGGTGGGAGAAGGCTCTTCTCTGCCCCAGGAGGGAGGGTAGAGATGCCCCAAGCTAGCCCACACCTCCTGCTGCCACGGCAGAGGTCACTTCAAAACGCTGCTCAAGGGACTCAAGAAATTCAGCCCTTGTCACCCAGACACAGCACCGCGCATGTCTGCAAGCCCCATGGCAGCACAGGGACAGCCTGCCAGGCTGAAGAGCAGCAGTGTGAGCGTGTGGGACTGGGCTCTCACTCCCCGGGAGCCTGCCCAGGTCTCTGCTCCAACGTGACAGTCACTTGGTTTTCTTCCAGTAGTTACCCAGCCTCTTCCTCTCTCCATTCTGCTTTTCTGCTCTGCTCAGTACTGCACAATGCTCTCAAAACAGCCCTGCACGACTGCAATGGACTGGGTGGCCTGCTAATATAGCCAGCAAGCTCTTCTCATGAGGGACAGCAGAGATGCGACACAGGCTTTGCCCTCTTCAGCTCTTGGTAGAAGAGCAAGAGACAGGCAGATGTTGGCCAGCGTCACCAGGCAATGGACCAGCATCCTTGTGACAGTACCAATTGCTGCAGAAAGCTGTGTGGTCTGAGCCCAGGTGGGGTCCTTCCCACCTTGAATGCGAGGCTTTTATCCCCACCTGGGGACACAGCCCTGCACGCCTGCCCCTGTCACAGAGGCAGCAGAGGGACAGGATGCAGGGGAAGGAGAAGCGCTCTGCCACATAGCCTCCTGCCCAGCCCCACTCTGACAGCCAACCTACCCCATTGGTGCTGCCCTTGCGGTTGATGTCCTGCAGCACAGCCTTATCCAGGCCCAGTTTCAGGCTGGCCTTGTCAAACATCTCCCGCTCATAGGAGTTCCTGGTGATGAGGCGATAGACCTTCACTGCTTTGCTCTGCCCGATCCGGTGGCAGCGAGCTTGAGCCTGGGAGAGTGGAGGGTACAGCTTCAAACACAGTGAGCCCAGCACAATGGGGGTGGTGCGGCTTGTGGTACCCCTACCAGCAACCGCTAGTCACCCACCAGAGCCAGGTCAGCTCCCACATCCCAGGGCACCCTCCCTGAGCACTTGTGGCTGAGCTGGCACGGCTCTGGCTGCAGAGTAAGAACCAGACCCATGCACTCCTAGGCAAGGACGCAGGGCTCAGGCTGTAGCCTTTGCTCTCTTCAACCCCTCTATCAGGAGGAATGGGCCAAGCGTTGCCCACTTGTGCTTTTAGAGCCACAGCGTGACCTCCCCCATGGCGCGTGCCTTCTGCTCACACTCCTGTCAGCTCTCCTAGTGTTGCACCCCCCCGTGCCAGAGCGGCCAGGTGCTGCTGCGCCCCTCTCTCCGGCTGGCAGGGGTGACAGGAGCCATGCTGAGGGATCTGCATGCAGTCTGTCCCAGCCTGGCCCATTACCTGCAGGTCGTTCTGTGGGTTCCAGTCTGAATCAAAGATGATGCAGGTGTCAGCAGCGGTCAGGTTGATGCCCAGCCCACCTGCCCGCGTGCACAGGAGAAAGACAAAGCGATCTGAGTCGGGCTTGCAGAAGCGGTCAATGGCAGCTTGGCGCAGGTTTCCTCGCACCCGCCCATCAATTCGCTCGTAGGTGTACCTGGTCCAAGAGGGTAAGATGTGAGAGCAGGGTCACAGCAGGGCCTGAACTAGCTGCAGCTACAAACCCCTTCTTGCTCCTTCCCCCAGGCTGTGTGCGGGCATGCAGACAGCCAGAACTAGGACCAAAGGAAGGGCCTGTCTCCATTTGGTCACTCCTAGGACTAGCATAGTAGACCAGGAGCCCTGCAAAATGGCCAGGTCAGAACTGCCCAGGTTTGGAGTCTCTGCACCCACCAACAGTAACTCGTAACTCGGATCCTTTGCTACATGGATGGGTACAGAATAGCCAAATCCCCATCCTGGGCTGTTTCCACTCTGTTTCCACGGTTTCTACAGTGCAGGATGGACACGACATGGAGGAAATGTGGTGAATGCTCAAGCCTGTACTAACCGCCTCTGAATGAGATAGTCTTCCAGGATGTCAAGGCAGCGCACCATCTGGGAGAAGATGAGCACCTTGTGCCCCCCAGCAATCAGCTTAGGAAGGAGTTTATCGATGAGCACCAGTTTCCCGGCCGCCTGGATCATTGCCTGCAGCTGGAAGTCTGGTGCCTCCGGGCTGTGTGTTTTACGAAAGTCTTCCAGGATCTTCTCCTCCGCCCCTGCCAGGTGAGAAGGGATGTGAGCTCTTGGTGAGGCTGGCAGTGCAGCTGCCCCCAGCCTCCTGTCCACGGCAACAGCATGCAAGAAACAGAATCCATGCAGTTGATCGGATCTAGGGAGGCTGGCTAGAAACCTCCAGAAGCCCCTCTGCTCCTGTGACTCTACTCCTTCAGGGCTGGCACCAGCTCTTGACAGAACAAGCCATGTTGGGATGCAATAGAGGATTCCACTCTAAAATGCCCCAGAAAACAGCTGTACATGGAGAGCCTGGGCAAGACCCTGAGGCTGGCAGCACCCACCAGCAGACAGCACTTGAGGAGAGCTGGGCTGCCCATGAGGGCAACAAGGCAGATCGCTGCAGGTAGAGGGCCAGAGCTGGGTGAGCCCTGCAGGCAGTGACCAGTGAATGGTGCGGTGAGACATAACCCCCCCACCTCCTGTGCACAGCCCTCACCATTGATGAGATATGGGTGATTGCAGCACTTCCGCAGCTCCATCATGGTGTTGATGAGGTTGGGCATATTGTGCTGGTTGGCACCCTTGGACAGGAAGGAGAAGTTCTTCTCCAGAATCGCCCGGTAGTATTTCTTCTGGATGTTGGTCAGCTCCACCTCAATGATGGTTTCCTGCTTGGGTGCCAGATTCTTCTCCACATCATCCTTCAGCCGTCTCAACATCATGGGCTTCAGGATGGACTGCAGCTTCTTCACCTGCCAGAGCAAGCGCAGAGATTCACTCCCTGCATGGCAAGCACAGGGTGACAACAGCAGAGGGGCCTGCAACACTAGAGCCTCTCTAGGCTGGAAACCCTCTACAAATGGCCCTGAAGAAACTGCACTGCTGACAACCAGGGCAACTTTAGGATCTAGCTCCCCTGGAGCAGGCATGTGAGTGGCTGGCCCTGGGCCATGAACTCGCACATTGTGGGTAGCCTTGGGTACATGTGTCTGCTGCAGGAGGAGGAAAACTGGGAGCTTTGCTAGCAGCTGAGATGATGGGTGCTCCATGCCTGCTCCCCTAGGATGATGAAGCCAGACACTTAAACAGCAATGAGGCAACCCAGGGGACCGTGCTGCTCCCCACTACCCATGCTCAAGGGGAACTTTGGAGGATGGTTCCCCAGGGTAACCTGACAGGGTGACAGATCCATGGACTTACTGACCTCCTCACTCACCCTCTGGTCTCAGGAACAGACCAGACGGGAAAGCTGGGTGTGCTGAGCTGCTCAGGCGTGCAAGGAGCAGTGTGGAGCTAGGCAGGGAGAAGACCCTGGCCTTGGCACAGGCTGGTCTCCTCTCTCCAAAGCAGCACTGGCCCATGGGCTCTGTCAGAACTTTGCTTCTCCTGGCTGAGCCCAGGGCCGGCATGCAGCACTGCACCTTGCAAGGGGCAGACCTTTAAGCAATGAGAGGTCTCGTTCACTTCCACAAAGTATACCCGAGTGCGTGCCTGGCGTGGTGACCAAGAGTGCCGGTGACCTGTAGGAACAGTCACCAGCCTCACTCTTCTAGGTACCTGCTCCTCTGTCTTCAGGTCCCCAAACTCCTCCAGGAAGGCCGTCTCTGAGGGAAACTGTTGTGGCTCCAGGAAATTCAGGAGGCTGAAGAGCTCCTCCACTGAGTTCTGTAGGGGGGTGCCTGTCAGCAGCACCTTGTGCTCCTGGGTATACACAGAAAACAGGTTGAGGGCTCAGGCCCACTGGCTAGGTCCAAGGGGCCCTGAGATCACAAAGCTCCTTTTTCTTCCAGACCCAGAAACGCACTGTGTGATCTGTAGACACAGGCACTCCCAGAAAGGCTCTCTTGGCCATGGTGCCAGCCCTTATGCAGCTGCTGCCATATGACACTGCCATGTGGCTCTCAGCACACCCCCCAGGATGTATCCCAGTCTAGTTGTGCAGCAAGAATGGGCAACACTGAGAACCCCACGCTGCCCCCAGGGCTCAGCCCTGCTCTAGCATGAGACCCTCGGCAGGGTTGTGTTGGCACATGGACAGTGATGCTGACAAAGCCCAAGCCCCTGTACACCTGTGGGCAAGATTTCCCCAGTGCTTTGGCAGATCAGAGCACTGTTGTTCTGGGCGCTGCCTCCCAGGGCTCACCAGCAGCTCTGTCCCAGCAGTGCCAGAGCCTGGGGCACCCACTCACTGTTCAGGCTATAAACCTCCTGCCAAACCTAACACGGGTAACATCCTCAAGCTTCACAAGCTATGAAAGAAGGGCAACTGTATGGCTGAGAGGCTCCCATGGGACTTGTGCAAAGGAACATGAGGGTTATGAAGGGGAGACAGCAGCAATTCCCCTTAGGCCCAGGCTACTCACAACCCAGCAGGGGCCTGCACAAGATGCAAGATCACCAGAACATCAGACTGATAATTTCTGGGGACTTGGTCCAGCTACAGGTGAGTGTGACCAACGCTGGGTAGGGCTAGGTGATACAATATGCCTGATGGCCCTCAGTCCAGCAAACAGCCACACTGCTTTCTCCAGGGCTGTGAAGGATCTGGACATCCAAATCCACATCCCGGATCAGCTCATTGATCCCTTTTTCACTACACACAGTCCTGCACCCCCAGCCCTGCCACAGACTGGTCCCATGCCTGGAGAGTGTTAAGAAACCAGCTTGAATATGGCAGCCCTGCTCACCACAGGGTACAAGGCACATGGCAGCGAAATGATGCTGTGCATGGCTGCCCAGCCATTGCCTCTGTTTGCTGAAGCAGCCCAAGCTGTGCTGCAATGGCCAAGTAGTGTTCTGCTAAGGAGTGCGTACAGATGGGAAGGACATAGGAGGAATTGTCTAGCTGTGGGTTAATATTCATTACACGTCAGCAGAAAAGAGTTTGTGATGGCTGCAGATCACCAGTGCCCCATCCATCAAAGGGCCCTCCATCAAACTGGCACTCCTCCGGTGACCTGATGGGTCTTGGCCAGTCTCCCCTCTGAGACAGGGAGCTCTCAGCTCTGGCCCTGTGCTAAGCAGCTGGCAGTGACACCTGATTGCTTGGCATGGCCACCTCTGGCCCACCCTGCTCTTGCATGAACCTGGGCAGGACGTGCTCACCAGGGCCATGAGTTTCAGCCCCTCCAGCAGCTTGCAGTTCCTGTTCTTCAGGCGATGGGCCTCGTCAATGACCACACAGCGCCACTGGATCTTCTTCAGCTCTGGGCAGTCAGCAAGGATCATCTCAAAGGTGGTGATAACCACCTGGAACTTGAAGATCCCAGGGAGAGGGTTGCCCTAGGGAGACATAAAATGTATGCAGTGCTTGACTCCTGCAGGCAGCAGGGCACTGTCAAGCATCCTGGCAGTCCACACAGGCTGGCCACCATGTCAGTGTTAGAATCTGGATCCTGGCTGTGATTCTCCCTGATTCATCTCCCTCACTCAGTGAGCAGGTTCCTGCAAGCCTTCATGCTGGCTGCATGTCTCCAAACCAGATAATACTTCAGGGCAGAAAAATAGGCCTGGGCAAGAGCTGTGGCTGGGACTTAGCTGCATTTTCCCCCTTTTGCAAGAATGGGGCCTGTTCTTCACTCATACACTGTGCACTCAGCCCACACCAGCAAAGGGGTCTTAAAATATCATCTTGCTCTCTCTGGATAAACCACAAGCTCCACATGCAGCAAAGTGCTTCCCAAGTAAAGGAAGCCAGAGCTGGAGGACATATTCTGGGAGTGCTGTGTGCATCAGTCACCTGTGTGTCCCTGTACACCATCTCATACTGCTGGATCATCTGCCGGCTGATCTGGCTGCCGTGGTACACAATGGCATTCATCTCCGTCCAGGTGCGGAACTCCCTCTCCCAGTTGGTGATAGTGGAGAGGGGTGCGATGATGAGGAACGGGCCATGGATGCCCATCAGGAAGATTTCTGAGAGGAAGGTGATTGACTGGATTGTCTTCCCCAGCCCCATCTCATCAGCCAGGATGCAGTTCTTCCTGCAGAGATGGGCAAGAGCAGGTTAGTGCAGCTCTCAGGGGCAGGAACCACCCTGTCACTAACTCCTCGATGTGATGTCAGGCATGTCACCTCCCCTCACACCTCTCTGACTCCATGGTGTGGAGGGTTGGAGACATCAGGACAGTGCTCCAAGTGGCCCAAACTGGTCTGGGTAAGCCAGACCACCCAACCTCTTGCAGATGATGGCCTTGAAGTTAGTGTGAAAGATGATGCCCTTCAGGTGCACACTAGCCTGTGAACAATGCATCTGATTGCCTGCTGCAGATGAGGACATCACAGAATCACAGAATCATTTAGGTTGGAAGAGACCTCCAAGATCACCTAGTCCAACCTCTGACCTAACACTAACAAGTCAACCACTAAACCATATCACTAAGCTCTACATCTAAATGTCTCTTAAAGACCTCCAGGGATGGTGACTCAACCACTTCCCTGGGCAGCCCATTCCAATGCCTAACAACCCTTTCGGTAAAGAAGTTCTTCCTAATATCCAACCTAAACCTCCCCTGGTGCAACTTTAGCCCATTCCCCCTCATCCTGTCACCAGGCACGTGGGAGAACAGACCAACCCCCACCTCGCTACAGCCTCCTTTAAGGTACCTGTGGAGAGCGATAAGGTTGCCCCTGAGCCTCCTCTTCTCCAGGCTGAACAATCCCAGCTCCCTCAGCTGCTCCTCGTAAGACTTGTTCTCCAGGCCCCTCACCAGCTTCATCACCCTTCTCTGGACTCTCTCAAGCACCTCCACGTTCTTCTTGCAGCGAGGAGCCCAAAACTGAACACAGTACTCGAGGTGCGGCCTCACCAGAGCTGAGTACAGGGGGACAATCACTTCCCTAGTCCTGCTGGCCACACTGCTTCTTATACAAGCCAGGATGCTGTTGGCCTTCTTGGCCACCTGAGCACACTGCTGGCTCATACTCAGCCGACTCTCAACCAACACTCCCAGGTCCTTCTCTGCCAGGCAGCTTTCCAACCACTCATCTCCCAGCCTGTAGCGCTGCTTGGGGTTGTTGTGCCCCAGGTGCAGGACCCGGCACTTGGCCTTGTTGAACTTCACACAGTTGGCCTCAGCCCATCGGTCCAGCCTATCCAGATCCTCCTGCGGAGCCTTCCTACCCTCGAGCAGATCGACACACGCACCTAACTTGGTGTTGTCTGCAAACTTACTGAGGGTGCACTCGATCCCCTCATCCAGATCATCGATAAAGCTATTAAAGAAGACTGGCCCCAGTACTGAGCCCTGGGGGACTCCACTAGTGACCGGCCTCAACTAGATTTGACTCCATTCACCACAACTCTTTGGGCCCGGCTATCCAGCCAGTTTCTAACCCAACGAAGTGTACGCCAGTCCAAGCCATGAGCAGCCAGTTTCTTGAGGAGAATGCTGTGGGAAACGGTGTCAAAGGCCTTACTGAAATCAAGGTAGACCACATCCACAGCCTTTCCCTCATCCACTAAGCACGTCACTTTGTCATAGAAGGAGATCAGGTTCGTCAAGCAGGACCTGCCTCTCATAAACCCATGCTGACTGGGCCTGATCGCCTGGTTGCCCTGTAAGTGCTGCGTGATGACACTCAAGATAATCTGCTCCATGAGTTTCCCTGGCACTGAGGTCAAACTAACAGGCCTATAGTTCCCCGGGTCTACCCTCCGGCCCTTCTTGTAGATGGGTGTCACATTTGCTAGCCACCAGTCGACTGGGACCTCCCCTGATAGCCAGGACTGCTGATAAATGATGGAAAGCAGCTTGGCCAGCTCCTCCGCCAGTTCCCTCAGTATCCTCGGGTGGATCCCATCTGGCCCCATCAACTTGCATACATCCAAGTGCTGTAGCAGGTCGCCAATCATCTCCCTGTGGATAGTGAAGGCCACGTCCTGCTCCCCATCCCCTTCCACCAGCTCAGGGTACTGGGTATCCAGAGAACAACCGGTTTTGCCGCTAAAGACTGAGGCAAAGAAGGCATTAAGCAACTCAGCCTTTTCCTCATCTCTTGTAACTAAGTTTCCCCCCACATCCAGTAAAGGATGGAGATTCTCCTTAGTCCTCCTTTTTGTGTTGATGTATTTATAAAAACATTTTTTGTTATCTTTAACAGCAGTAGCCAGATTGAGCTCCAGATGAGCTTTGGCCTTTCTAATTTTGTCCCTGCACAGCCTTGCAACATCCTTATAGTCCTCCTGAGTGGCCCGCCCTCTTTTCCAAAGATTATAAACCCTCCTTTTTCTCCTAAGCTCAAGCCACAATTCTCTGTGGCGTTAATAACGTGTGTTATTTCTGCATTCCTGCCACAGGAATGGGTCACCATCAGCCTGACCAATACCAAAATCAGCTGTATTTTAGACCCATAGCTAAGCCTATACTATCTCCAGAACACATCAGCATTCACCAGGGAGAAACATTCCTAAATACTCAATTGCAAAGCTAACACAAACACAATTTTTCTGGATGCCACCTGTCAGCTCCAACACGGGCAGCTCTCAGCAGCTGCTGTCAGGCCCCTCCTTCTTGGTTCTGCTCCCCCAGCCCCACTGTTCTGCAACAGCATGTGCTGGGGCCCCACTGCCAATGGGACACCTCGCAGGAGCCCAGGGCTCCAGCCCCTCCTCACCTGTTATACCAGTTAAAGAGCAGCCAGTTCATTCCTTCCAGCTGATATTCCCGCAGCTGGTTGCTGTTCTTATACTCCCGGGACTTCTCCAGTTTCTGCCAGGACTCAGATGCTGGGCGCTCCTAGGAAGAGAGAGCAGGAACAAGATCCATGGAGATGAAAAGACTGCTGCCCAGTGTGGCCAGGCCCTGCTTCTGGGACTGCACACCAGGACAACACTTTAAAACTGTCATTGACACTCAGCAGATTCACAGAGAGGTGTTGGCCTCTGGATCCCACCCACAGATCCCACTAACACCTCCAGAGGGGAGGATACTGGTCTTGCACTGAAATAGCAGGGACACAAAGGTCACCACTGCCGGGCCTTAAGAAAACGCAGATAGTCCCTTCCTGCCCAGGGCAGTGAGCTGCCAGCTGGGTACGTTACCTCTGGGTACGTTACCATGTGCTTGATTTCTGGAGGGATCTGGAGAGCTTCAAACTCTTTAATCTTCCCTGGGTCAACATCTTCCTCCAGCTCCCAGGTGCTCTCCTCATAGGGCAGCGAGCACCACTTCACCAGGTAGTGAGTCACCTCCTGCAGCACATAGAGAGGCTTGCAGACCAGTGCCGGGCTCACACTGCTCAGCCCCAAGGTGCAGGCTGCAACTGAGACTGAATCACAGCAATACTCAGTGGCCTTTGAATCCCCCCTGTGCCAGGGGCCCCCCAGGAGTAGGGTTCAAGCTGTGCAAGGCTGGAAAGGCCATGGGTTGGTCAGAGATGACATGTGATGGATGTGCTGGGTCCAGATCTCCAGCTGAGCTTCCCTCCCTCTGTGGGACATGTAGCCACTCACCTCCCCGGTGTCAGGGTCTTTCGTGTGAGCCACCTCCAGAATTCGATCTACCTCCACGTAGTCCGGGTTGAACAAATCCTCATCAGGCTGTGAGATCAAAAAGAGAGGTAAATTCAAGGTGATCCCAGGATTAAACAGATGGTGGGTGCAAGAAAACAGCTGTGGGACATCTGTCCCCAGGATGCTGCTGGCTGCGCACAGCATACCAAGTGCCCATGGACACAGGTAGGTGACATCTGTCGCTGGGCATGAGGATGCAGGGAGCCTTGCAGAAGGCAAAGCCCTCACTTTAGAGCAGCTGCTGACTCCATGCTGCCCTTGCTGGGAGGCAGGACTGTCTGTCCCAGCCCATCTGGCCCCGAGATACAAAGCCCTGAGCTGTGTGCTCCAGCTCATATACAGCACCCAGAGCTGTGACTGCCACAGACCGGAGCCATACATCGCACCACCTCAGTCTCTCCAGTTGTCCTCTCATACACCCCAGTTCTCTACAAGGACTTGTTCTCTCTTTCTGCTTCTCTCTCCCTCCCCACTTTCAGCTCAGCAGTCACCAGCACCAACTGCTCACGAGGCAAGGGCTCATCCTCACACCAAAAAAGCCTGGGGAGGATTGCGCTTTAGCCTAGCAGTGGTCCTTTGGAGAGACACATGTCTAGGGCTTGGGAATGAGAAAAAAACAGACTTCTACGTTCACAGCTCCCCAAGCCCCACTTAGTCACAGGAAAGAGCAGTTTTTCCTTGCTAAACTGTTAACGGTATGATGTGTTCCAACGCATGCTTTTTCTTTGCATCCTGGGAGAGACCCCAAGCAGACTCAGGAGTGAGAAATTTGACACACACACCCAGCTTTGTAACTACAGCCATGGAGAAATTTTCATAGCCTACTGGCCTAATTTACACTCCTAGGGGACAGCTTGAGGAGATCCAACAACTATCTCTAGAGCAGCAAGATAGATTATAGAACACCTTCCACATTGAACACAATTAATCTGCTTACAGAGCAACATAGGCAGGACCTGCCCTAAGCCCAAGTATTTATAGGTCTCTCTCCCGCGGCATCTCCGCTCCACCATGAGCAGGCACATTCCCCAAATGAACACAGAAAGCACCTTCAGCACTATGTGCTGCCCTCCCTCCCATTGAGCAAGACTTCCAGGGTTGGCAGTACCCAGCAAGTGACATCTGTCACCCTGCCTGTACCTCCTCTGGTGATACCATGGGTGTTCAGGGCACTGTCATGGCTTGCTCAGCCACAGCACTGGGCCCAGCTGTACTGGGGAAGGCAGTGGCCACGCGCTGCACTCAGCTCTCACCTCTGTAAAAATATGCTTCATCTGAGCCTGCTTGTTCCGGAAGCGCTTTATCTTCTGGGATATCCTGGGATCCTTCTCCAGCTCCTCCAGAGTCGCCCACTTACAGTGCAGGTAGGAGCTGCAGAGGGAAAAAAAATCAACAAAATGTGACCAAAGAAGCCCTTGGGCAACAACCCCATCCACCATACAGACAAGCAGGAAGCTCCCAGCAACCCAGAGAACATCCAGCTCATGCCTCGCCATGTGGAGCCCCAAACTGAAGAAAGCCATGGCCAAGACTGAGCACTGCAGCTGCAGTGGCTTGCCTGCCCTGCACAGACTGGGCCTGGCTTGGGAGGACAGCAGTAGCAAGGCAGGGATGCCAGGGCTGCAGCTGGGGCTGGGAGCCGCAGACCTCGCTCCGGCACACACAGTGTGCACCGCCGTGGCACAGAGGACCACAACACTGCACGTACAAGTTCCTGTACTTGACGTAGAACTCCTCCATCTCAAACGTCAGGCCGCCGGGGTGAGCCTGAAACCAAGGGAAGGAGAGTCAGTTAGTGGCACCCAGAGACCGTGCAGAAAATGGGGGGCAGGCACTTGGCGTGGCACCTGCCTCGCAGGCTGCGGCCCTGGAAAACACAGTGCAAAACCACCCTTGAGGATGAGGGGACTCAAACACCTCCTGGGGACCAAGACCAGGCCTGACTCCTCTCCAGAGGCTTTCTAGTGCCCAGGACAGGAGAGGCACCACATTACACCCCAACCCAGAGGGATGATGCTCTGGGTACACCCCAGCAGCATCCTGCAGGAGCAGGTGTAAGGTACGGCATGGCAGCACGGACTGCTGCTGCCTCTCCCATGACTGATGAACAAAGGCAGCCAGGCCTCACCCCTCCTCTGCCCAGGGACCTTCAACCCCACTGGCACCTTTGTCACTCACCTCCTTCTGCACCATCCTAGAAGCAAGGATCTTCTCGATGATATTGGCATCATCCTCAGGAGGCTCCTGGGGACAGTGGGAAGAGAGCAGTTTTCCTGGTCTCTGGCACCCTCCCAACATGGAGTGGCTGCTTGTCCTCTCCCAGCCCACCAGCCCAGAAAAGAGGAGGAAGCTTGGGAGCTTCTCCACTGAGACCGAAGGAAGGAAGGTGCCCTGCCACCAGCAATCTCTCTTGCTGCCACCTGCCCTTGGCCAGGGTGCTTGGAGGGGGACAGGACCAGGGTGATGACATGGATGTGACTGGCAGAGTCTCCTGGCCTACTGGGGCAAGTGAGCAGGGCCAGAGATGGTGAGCGAAGGATGCTCCAGCCAGGGCCACACACTTCGGCGGCCAGCACTGGGACAGAACAGCCTCCTTCCCTCTGTGGGCTTCGGGCCTGCCATGAAGAAATCCCCCCACGAAACCACAGAGCTCTTCCACTGGCCACCTACGAGCTCCCGCTCCACAAACTCATGGTGGAGGTGGCCCTAACATCATCCTGCTCCCAGTCCCAAGACAGAAGGCACAAATGTGGCCATGCTTTGTGGCAGGAGCAGCCCCACAGAGCACTGCAGGCTGGCAGCTTTTGCAGCCTGAGGGCTGCTGGAGGAGCTGTGCACCGCCCCAGAGAGCTCCTGAGAAACACAGCCAGGAACCAGGGAGGAAAGCTGCAAGTCCAGGCCCTGGAGAGAGCTGCCCTGGGGCCTCAGCATTCCCATCTTGCCCCATCAGGTCAGTCCTGATACCGGGAGCAGCCACAGCCAGGCTGGGCCGAGACTGCTGGCAGGAGCCCAGCGCAGGCACGCGGCGCAGCCTGGCTGCCGTGACACAGCCTTCGTAACTCTGGAGCTGGGCACATCGAGGCGGACATCCGAGACTAAGTGCAAAGGAAAGCAGGCTGGCAGCGTGGACACCTGCCAAAGGCAACCCATTCCCTCTGGCTGTGTTGAAAATCTCACTTGAAGGGAGCACTCCCAGGAGCCCAGGAGGGGCACAGCCCCAGGCAGCAGCGGAAGGAAAGGACAGCACATCCTGAGGGTGCACAGCAGCCCTCTCGGCAAGGCTGGGGGCATCAGGCCAGGAGCCATTTACTGGCTCAGCAACAGATCTGGCTAATATCCACACCGAAGCCTTGTTAGAAGGGGACTAGAGAGGGCCACAAGAACACCATGAAAACAATTAGTGACCATTATTAATATCTGGCAGCTTTGTGGGTGACCACGGAGAGGCAGTGAGCTGCAGGTATCTGGAACGCAGAGCAACAGGAGTGAGGAATGAGCTCAGTGTGCAGAGGAGGTAGGGCAGCGATGCCCAAACTGCAGTGACTCCAGCTGGTCCCTGCCCGCAGAGCAGGCTGGTTGCCAGGTTGGCTACACTCAGAGGGACTGATGGAGAGTGGCACTATGGGCAGTAAATGATGCCCTGGCACCTACAAAGACCTTGGCTGGCATAGCCGAAATACTAGGTTAACTTCATGGGCAAGAGCTACAGGGACAGGATCCAAAGGTGGGCATGGGCAGAGGGTTGGTCATGCATTCAAGGACATCTCCAGCTACATGACATGTCCTAGAGGCCTTAGCCTCCCAGCAGGAGGGGGGAGGTTGGACCTGCATGACTCTTACCTATCTCTCTTTGCACTCAGACTCCCTGCAGAGCCAGCTGGCACGCTCCTGGACACATGCACTCCCACCCCATCCTTGTACTGGGATTCTACACTTCCTTGAACCTCACAGTGATACCCCGGGGATGTCCTGAGATGCAGAAAGCCCCACCACCCCAGCCCCAACTCCAGCCCTACCTCTGCCTGCCATGCCAGAGTGGAGGCGGAGAGCGCAGAGGTTCTCCCAGCTCCCAGCACGGCTATTGTCTCACCGTCATCATCCACCACCTTGAAATCCAGGTCCTCGTTGTATTTCCTCCTCTTCACCTGCCGGCCAGAGCGGCGTTTCTGTGTATGGGATGAAAGAGGCAGTCACGGGGGAGATGGGCAGCCCAGGTACCCCCCTTGCCTGGTGTGGGGATGGGAACTGGAGGAGAGAAAGCCCCATGGCTGCCTGATCTCCATTTCCCCCCCTGTGCTGGTGGGGTGGAGGTGGTGGGACAAACAGGCCACCATCAGATGTAAGCCCCTGCACTGCTGCAGAGGTAGAGCAGCTTCCGTCACTGCTGTGCCAAGGCCCCTCTCAGTGCTTTGGAACAGAGCATGACCTGCACAGCTCTGCTGGCCCCAAGGCCAAAGGCAGAGGAGCCCTGCAGGTGCACGCAGCTCCTACGGTGCCCACCAGCCTCCCTGTGCTGTCCCGGGAAAGGGGCACTGCAAGAAGACACAGAGGACAAGGCTGCCTCCTGGTGTCCAGCTCTTCTCCCACTAAGATGCAGCCAGGATTTCCCCAACCAGCAGCCAGCCATACCTGGCTGTCAGCCGACTCCACAGACTCCTCTGGACTCTGCACGGACGGGCTCAGGAGATCCTGATCCAACTCCAAAGTGTCCACTGGGATCTCATTTTTCCTCTTCCCTTTCTTCTTCTTCTCCACGGGGGTAGGCCCCTGCTCCTTGCTGCCAGGACAGACTGACAGTTAGACCGTGCTCCTTGCTACGAGGACAGACTGGCAACCGGGCACTGCTCTGGGGATCCTGGCGGAAAGCCAGCAACCACCCGTGCTGGGCTCTGCTCCGGGCCCTTCTTCCCACCTTGTCACACAAATGCCAGCACAAGGCTCCTGGGCCTCCCTCAGCACAGGGCGAGCCCTTCCTCAGACCACCAAGTCTCCACGTGACGGCAGAGCACAGCAGCCTCTGCGCCTCTGCACAAGCTGGGAGGCCCAAGGCAGGTACCCACGTCCTGCTCAGGTGCAAGGATGACCTCCCCACCGCCAAGCAAGGTCTTCACCACCCAGCCCCAGCAAGCCAGGGCAACGAGGTGCCTGCTCTGAGCTCTCACCACACGACCTGCGCTGCTGACGGTTGGAAATCCTGTTCAGCAGGTGACCCACGTCCTGGCACACGAGAGCCAGATCTACCCCAGCCCAGGGAGACCCAGCCATCCCCGGGGTGGGATGCATGTGTGCTGCAGCACCCTGCCAGACCCTGCCAGGCTTCGAGGCAGATGTTGCTCCAGCTCTTGGCTTGTCTCCTGGAGCCACAGCACCAAGCCCCGCCTGAGACAGCAGCAGAGCGAACGCTGGCCTGTGCCTGGAGCCTGAGGGCATCAAAGACACAGGAGGAACACAAGTCCCGGACACCCGGCTGTGAAACGGGTCACCACGGTGTCACCACGGCTCCCCACGGACACACAGCAAGGCTCTGCCACATCAGGCAACTGCCCTCAGCGCTCAAGCCACAGGCCAGGCCGAGGCACAGCCACGGAGGGGATGTGGGCCCCACTCCCAGTGAGTCCCAACACCTCCCTGCAGACACAACGTGCCAACAAGGGCCACTGCCCCAGGCCACCCGGCCACCCCCAGGCACCCGGCATGCCCCAGCCAGAGCCACAACCAGCCTGTGGCAGGGAATGTGCCCAGGAAGCACCGGGGTCAGAAACGCTCACTCCCAACACCACGCCCGTCCTTACCCGCTGCAGCAAACACTGCTAAGGGCAACATTTCAAAGAGCTGGTGCCTGCCCCCGGGCTGAGCGAGGAGCCCGGGGAGCGGAGCTTCCCTTCCACGCTCACCGTCAGCCCTGCGGTTCATCCCCTCCGCTTCCAAGGCTTGCACAGCTGCAGAGGAACAGTTGGTTTCAAAACCATGCCTAGGTTTCACCCCCCTTTCATGAGACAATCACTGCTTGTCTGGGACTCGCAGAAGCCAAGCAGTTAAAACTCTGCTGTTCAGGCCAAGAACGGCCTGGCCGTGTAGCAGCGATTCAATTAGAGGCCCTGAAAATGCACTGAGAGTATTGCTTCCACCGAGCAATAACTCCCAAGATATTGATTTGTAAGTCACAATTAACAACTGCTTCATTCATGAGCCAGTAGTTGGCTATGATTAGAAACAATTTAGAAGAAATTATGCCACCATTATCTGCCACTTAGAGGACTCCCAGCAATCATTCCATTTGCACGGAGCACCCACCCCGCCTGCTGCTTGCCTGCCGTGAGCCTCTCCTGCCACCCAGCCCCACGGCCCCGGCCCTCCCCGTGGCTGGCAGCAGGCTCCTCCGCGACACCGGCAGCTGTCTGCACCCAGCGGCTCCTACTGCGGGTGGCTTTGCCGGCTGTTGAACCCAAGGCCAAGGCAACCATCCAAGGAAAGGCTCGACAAGGGGTTGTGGAGGGGCAACGCTGCCAGGAGGAGCTGAGGACCGGGCAGGAGCAGACCTCGCTCCTCCTGGAGGGTGCAGATGGGTGGGAGGAGGCACCCTCAGCTCAAGCTCAACTGGGAAAGAGGAAGCACAGAGCTTTGTGGCACCCCCGAACTCCTGCACACAGTTTCTTGTGGCTGGACGATGTGTTACGGAGTTACGTCAATTGGGATTTTTTTGCACTGAGCAACCTCTTCGCCAAGGCTTCCCACATTGTCCCCAGGCACCTCACCCGGCCCTGGCACACGCAGGTCCCCCTTGGCCCTCCCCAGCCCCCAGCCCCTGACTTGCCTTTTGCAGCAGGGACCGGGGCCCCCAGGTCTGCAGCTAGGGCTACCCCCGCACCCCCACACCCCGCCAACCAGTCTGGTGCCCCAGTGGGCAGGTCACGCTGTCATGGTCTGCTCTTAGCACTGTGAAAGCACGGATGGCAGCCAAGGGACCTCCCAGGTGGCAACAAGCTCCTGGACAGCAACCGTGAGTGCCTCCAGGAGCCCAGGCCTCCAAGGTCTGCTCTTCCCCACACTTCGCCTGCACTGGCTTTTCTGAAAGCTCCCACTGCAGGGGTGGACGCGTGTGAACTGCCCACACAGCAGTTTCTTACCGGTGGAGCGGAGGCGGCATTGGGATGCCAGCTGCATCCCTCCTCCCTGGCAAAGGTAGAAGCAAGCTGCCTTCAGGGCCTCCGGTTCAGCCTCCCGCCGGGCAAGGCCACAGCAGCCCTGTGCGCCGGGCACAAGGCCAGACTGGGCTCAAGGCCAAGCCGGGGTCTCTGGGAGAGCCACGGGAAGGGGTGACCACACAGCCTGCCTGGCCACAGGCCGTATGGACCAGACGGAAATCCTGCTTTTTGGGAGCAGGGAGGGTTAAGAACAGGCGCTGACCCTGCAGAGGTGGCACAGCCACGTGTTGCTCTGGGACTGAGCCCGCACTTTGCGCTTGCCAGGAATCCTTCAGGTGCCCGGCGCTGCCTTTGCACGTGCCTCATCCTTCCCTTCCTTGCCCGCAGCCCCTCTCCTTCCCCCTCTGCTCCAGCCCAGCTCCCCCCTGGGACAAAGCGCCCAGCTCCATCCCTGCCGAGCTCCCCAGCAGTCTGGTGTGGGAGCTTTGCTGCCCCGTACCAGCACACACCAAGCAGCACTAGCAGGAGCCCCGGGCACAACCGTCCCAGTGCAGGCTCTGTGGCCCTGGCCTCTCTGGGATCCAGCCGCCAGCGAGCTCCAAAGGACACAGACCCCCGGGAGCAGGGGCAGATGTGGGGCTTGTGCCGCTCTGCACACAGGCAGCCGCAGGGGGGGAGGCGGGCGGGTGGATTCAGCCCGTTCTGGTGACCATTTCCGAAAAAGTTCCTTCGAGAAGCTCTACCAAACCGACGTTTTCCAACAAAGAACGGTTTTGCTGAAGAATTCCCAGCTGGATCCTGTACTAGTCACATTCACAATACAAATACATTCATCCTATGGTTATTTACAGCACAGGAGGAGGGCCCAGCTCCAATCGATAGGCCTGCTTTTTGCGGGACTCTCCAAAACATTTATTCTTGCCAGTCCACAACAGTAAATCAAGCGATGCTGGTGCTGTTGACACCTGCTCTGCTATCTGCATACATTCCCAATTAAGAAGAAATTGGAGCTAAGAAATCAGAGCTCCCTTTCTGGCCAATCAGCCTGTTAATTAATAGGATGAGGAATTACCAGAGGCTGTGGCATTCAGCTGCGCAGTACGAGCGAGCCCTTAGGCCTCCCAGCTGCAGCTCTGCTACGAGCCTACAGCTGCAGCCGGGGGCCAGCTCCTGTCTCCCCAGGAGGCAGGCAGCAGCCGCTGGGCTTCTCCCCCTGCCCCCAGACACAGCACCGCAGCTGCACAGCAGGGACGGGTCCCAGACCCGTGGGAGGGAGAGGGGACGGCTTGTGCTCCACCATCCTCCCACAGCTGACCCGACGGCCTCTGGGCCGCATGGGGAGCGCAGCGACCCTGCCCTTGCTGACAAGGTAAGGTGAGGTTGGTTCTCACTCACATATCCTCTTCCCGAGCCCCAAAACAGATGCAACAGGCCCTCTGTCACACAGCGCCTTGCTGTGCTTCTGAGACACCTCCCTAAGGTCTCCCTGTCCTCCAGGACACTTGGCACAAAGGCCAAGCCAAGGGGAGGCCAAGACTCTTCTGCTGGACAGGGCACCGCTGACCCTGTGGTCTCACGGGGTCTCATCCCCAGAACAGCACCTGCCCGACCTGTCTCTGCATGGCCAGAGAGCTCACCTGGCCTCCAGACCCGTGCGTCCCTCGGCAGGAGGAGCCCGCACGCCCCACACGAGCTGCCATACGGTGGCTGAGCCCCAGCTGCACCAGCACAGAGACAAAGTCACGCCAGCACCCACCTGCTCTTCTTGGGTCTTGCTCTGGAGGCAGGCTCAGAGCCACTCTTCTTGTCTTTAGGTTCCTTAGGGGCTTTGGGTTCCCGAGGCTTCCGGGGCTTCTTGGCCACCTCCCTCTGTTTGGGCTCCTTCTGCTTCTTGGGCTCCTTGGCCTTTTTAGGCTCTTTTGGTTCTTTAGGCTCTCTTCTCCTCTTTGGTTTCACCTCCACAGCTGCTTTTTCTCCCCCTTCCTGTTCTCCCTGATCCTTTTTCTTCCGTTTCTTTTTCACCCCCGTGCCTACGCCCCCAGTGTCCTGCATCCCGTTCTGGGCACTTGGCCGCTTCTGGGGAGCTCCGTTGGGCTCCTCCTCGGGGCACTGGCGCTGGCTGCCCACGTCCGCGGCCGTCACCTGGTGGGGCACCTCGTCCTGCTCCTCGCTGCTGGCAAAGGGGTCCTGCGCCTTGCACTCCCAGGTGTCCGAGGCATCCGACATTGGGGAGCGGCTCAGCACTTTTAAGCTCGACAGCTGCAGAGAGAACAGAAACGCGGTGTGTGAAGCAAACGCCACATAGAGAAACAGCAGGTGTTTGCAGAGAGGCTGCTGGAATACAGCCCCGGCAAGGCTCCACGTGCCGGGAGTGTGAGCCACGTTCCTTGATGTACAGGGGACCCTTGCTGAGGCCTAACGGCCACCCCATGCAGACACAGTTCAAAGGGCAGGACCCCCTGTCCCTGCCTGACAGAGGCTGCCTGGTTCCCCCCAGGCCCACAGAGGTGCAGGAAGAAGGTGGCTGGCACCTCTCCTTTGCCCCCAAGCACAGCCCCAGCTTTGGTCGCACCCTCCAGCACCTTACTCTGCTGAGACCCCGAGTGACCCCCGCGCTCAGGCCACCTCCTGCCCCTCGCCCCGAGCTCGGACAGGAGCGCGGGGTTAGCGCGGTGCCTCTCCCAGGGGCTGCTCAGTACCTGGGTCCCCCAGCCCCAAACAGCAGAGCTGCTCTCCCTGTTCTTCCTCCATTTCCTACACATTTTCCAGCAGCGACGCCAGCTCCTCTTGAGCACCTGGAACGGTGGGGCTGGTACGGGGCAGCCCAAGGAAGGGAAGGCTTCACTCCTCCTTCTAACAAGGGCTGAGCTGAGAACAGCATGCTGCCATGGCCACCCCCCGCCCAGGGCCCTGCACCGGGATGGCAGATCAGCACTGACCAAATCCAGCAGCGCAGCCTGGGTTGGGAAGCTGCTTGTCCACGTGGCGTTCGGTGGCTGTCCTGTCCCACCACGTGGGGGCCTTTCCTCGGGGAGAGGCTGCTCCAGAGGGCACAGCCAGCCCCCTGCTCCCCGGCCAAGGCTCGTACCAGTGGGTACGCAGACTTCTTGTGAAAACTAAAACGCGGTGGGTGGTAACAGCTTTGCATCGTAAGACACAGAAGCGCCTTATTTCTCCCCCAAGGGCCGATCCCGCTGCGTCTCGCAGCAACCGTGTCCCAGGGGCAGAGCCTGGGAGCCATGGGCTGGGCTCTCCTGGCACCCCGAGCCCTGCCCGCCCCGTGCCAGCACGGCTGTTCCCCTTCACCAGCCGCTTCCCTGGGCTGAAGGCAAGGGGCTGGCCCTGGGACTCCCAGCGTCATCCGGCTCCTCAGATATTGCAGAGCTGCCTGAGCATGTAAATATTTATGTCCTACGGGCTGAGGACCGGATCCCATTCATGGTGGTCCAAGCCCAGGGCACCCTGCACAATGCCCTTTCTAATTGGAATTAGACAGACGCCTTACGCGGAACAGCCCGCGCTCGGTGCCGGCTGGGCAGGCTGCGCTGGCCTTTCTGTCCACGCGCGGCTGCCCCCGGTGCCCTGCCCTGATCCTGCTGCCAGGCTGCTCCAGCGAGCTGGCCGCAGAGTGCCACTGCCCACGTGGACAGAGTGCCCCCAGGCAACTGAGAGGAACCCATTTCGTGCAGGCAGAAAAACAGCCCTGCAGATGCCGCCTCCGAGCCCATGGGCTAAGCAACAGGGTCAGCCCCAGCCGCAGCCTTTGTGTTTCTCAGATCTTGCTAGCTGCTCGAGCACGGGATCAGCTGGAACAATTTACTGGATCAGCTAAAAAGCTTGCAGACCCCCCACAAGGCTGGATCTCCTTTTGCTTCTACGCTGCACTGCAGTCAAGTGCAGATACCAGGCAAAAAGCAAACCTTCAGCATCCTAGCATGGCAGGAGTATGACCCACTCCTTCCTGGCCCCAGCTTGTAGCTTGAGTCTCACAAGGCGTTGCTGGCTTGCAGGCAGACCTCCCAAGAGGAACAGGGCTGGAGACAGCAATTTTGGTGCCATCCAGCAGCAGCGACGCCATCCCCTGCTCACCATCGGGGCTGCAGCAGGCGCGGCGCTGAGCACCTGGAGCAGCTCGGTCCCTGACAGCCCGTCCTGGGGGCACTGAGGCACGGCAGCCAGCCATGGGAATGGGGTCCCTCTCGTCGTGTGCACCAGCTCATCCCAGAAAATCAATGCTCCCCGCCGCCTGCCTGGACAGCTGGGAGACTTGCACGCTGGCTGCGGGCTTCTTCCACAGCGGCCGGCACCTCTCCCGGCACTGAGCAGAAGCCCTGGAGATGAGCGCACATGCTCCAGGCCGGGGGAACGTGGGCTCACCCACAACAGCAAACGCTCTTGCTTCTGGCAGCCCCAGCAGACACGATTGCTGCAGGCAGAGCTGCATGGACCGTGCTGCTGCTGTGGTCATGTCCTGCCAGGCAGATGCAACCTCTGGACAGGAGAGGGACTGATGTCAGCATTCAGAAGGGAGCACCTAAACTGGCTGATGGTTTCCACCACTGCATGCTGGCCAATGTCTCCAGAGGTCCCTCTGGCCCTGCTGAAAGCCAGGATCTGCAGCTCTGACCCAGGCTGTGGGGCCTCAGCAGGTCCTGCTCCTGGCATCGTCCACGAGCCCCAGGGCCTCGGGCCACACCTCACACGTGGGCTGAGAAAGCTGGCAGCAGAGCAGGCCTCCAGCCGTGACCTACTTTGTGGGTCCGGTCCGTGCTTGCGCTGTGCTGCTTCAGCAAGTCAGACCAGGCTCTTGGGTGACTGCTCGCAAAGACGTCCCCGCCTGCCACAAACGGTGCTGTAATAGGAAGCCGAGTGCTGTACAGAAACAACCACGACCTGTCAGAAATTCTGTGACATCGCAAGCACACCACAGGATCTCTCCTCTCCTCCTGCAACGCCGCTGGGCAGCCAGCAGCCCCTTCACCTCCAAGCGAGCCCACTGCAGCAGGGCTGCAGCACCCCCGAAGCAGCGCTGCAGGCTCCAGGTCCAGCAAAGCCAGCACTCACCTCGGGACACCCTGTGGGCATCAGCTGCCAAAGCCTGCCAGGATGGGTCAAAGCTGAGTTTTGGGACAAGACAGCAGCGCTTGCCTGCAGCTAGAAGCGCCCGAAGCTGCCCTGCCATGAAAGGGACGTCGAACACCAGCGTGTGGGACTGAACAGCTCATGGCTCACTCAGGCAGCAGCTGAAAAGGGGGTACCAAAATGAGGCACCTCCACACCGCCTGAGCAAGGACTGCCAGCCCCTGACGCCCTTTTGCACCTAATCCTAGCCCTAACCTGCTTGGTTTGTCCCGAGGACAGAAGGCTCCATGTCACGCTGCTACAAGCCTATGGCAAGCTCTTGCTGTCCACATGGGACTGTGGTGCCAAGTACTCATTTGTGGTCGGCTTAGCGCACTGGGGAGAGCTAGGGACAGGCTTTTCCTACTTCCCCTTGATGAGGTTCAGTTTATCCTGGTTTCTCTTCAACACAAGTCAACAGGAAAAGCCTGGGAAAGCAGAACAAATGTTATCTGTGCTCCTGCGTGGCTTCAAAGCACGTTTGCAGCTTGCCTACCACAGCCTTTGCAGCTCCCAAGAGCACACTGTGACTGTGGGCTCCAACGCACGTGGTGGCGTTCAGTTCCAACTGATAAGATGCGGGAAAAAAAACACACTCGTTTTGATCCTGCTGCCCTCCTAAGTGGCTTCTAATTCCCAAGATGTGATTATAAAGAAGCATTTCCTCACCACCCTCTGCCCCATTCCCCGTTTGTCATCCTCCATCGCATCTTTCCTCTGCAGAGCTCTCTCTGCCAGCACAGGTGTCAAGCAACCCTCTCCTCGAACAGAAGCACAAGCTGCTCCACCTCCCAGACCATCTGCCTTACCCTTCTCCGTGCCTCTTCTAACCCCACTGGGCTTGGGGTGGCAGCAGAGAAGCACTCAGTATCGAAGAGGTACCACACAGCAGCAGGAGGATTTCTGCTCTGTTGTCTCTCCCTGTCCGAATCCTGAATGCACCTCCATGACGACCTGCAAGCAGAGGCCAAAGCCCCCTGCAGTGTTTCAGTCTCCTCCACGGGCGGGGACAGCCCCAAAGGAACCCATACGGCCAGTACCCCTGTATGCGTTACTTGGCATATCTTAACATTTTTCTACAACTCTTCCAACTCGGTTTCCATTTCAGCATCTCAGATAATCGCACGCAGCAGGCACTGTACACCCGCCTTCCCTGTGACTTTGGGGAACGTGGACCGAGCAGCACCGGCAGGCACCATCAGGTGCCTTCTCCCCATGCTGTGCTGTGAAAGCCAACACAGTCCTCCTATTCTTTAGCCAGTCATTAATTCACAGGAATACCTCTGATCAGGACACCACTCATCTTCTTTAAAAGCATTTTGCGAGATGGTGTTGGGAGCTGCTGCTGGCGAACAGCTGTCTGCGAGTCCTTCTGGTCTTACCCCCATCTTTAAAACCCACAACAGATTGCGATGGGGGGACTTTTCTTTACAAAAGCTATCCTGACTAATCACCATCGTAGTATTTTCACATATAAATGCATTAAACTGAGCATTTATTGCAGTTCCTAATGATTTACCCAATGCACAGGTAAATCTGTTGGTCTCTGATTTCCCAGAGGGGCCCCAGCTCCTTTCTGAAGCTGCATCGTGTTTGCTGCACCCTCCCTTCCGCAGGCATGGCCCTGACAGGTGACGACTCCTAACAAGGGATTCCCAGCATCGCATCAGGCTCCTTTACAGTGACAGAGCAAATATCACCTAATCCTGCTGGCATGTGTTACTTTGCTCAAAAAAATCTTCAACCAACCCCGCAACTGAAGGGCAATTCTCGTGCACACCTGCCATCAGGGATGGCTCTGGGTTCCTAGCAGAGCTGTTCTGCCAATGCCCTTTTTCCGCAAGCACTCACTTGACACCTCAGTTGCTGATTTACCCTGTGGCTCCTCTTAAGGGCTTTTTAGTCTTGAGATATTTGAAAAAGAATTTATCAGATTTCATGCTTTTAGCAAGCTGTTCCTAAAAATATTTTTAGTCCTGCTTTGTTAGGGGTTTATTTTAAATTCCCAATGTGCCCTTTTTCTCACAACTTTTTTAATTAAAGATGAACATATTTTTACATTGAACAGCCTCTTCTACTGTCTTCTGCACGTCTTACGATGTACCTGCGTAACCCTGCAAGTTTTGTTGTTTCTGAGGTGTTTTGGAGAGGAAGGGGGGAAGGAAAGAAGACTAAATCCAGGTATTGGTAGGCAATGCATACCTCCTCTGAGCCTCCCATACAATACCCAAGCAGCCTCCATACTCCTTGTATCATTTTTATCCTTAGAGCTTTTCCTTTGAATTGTCTCTCAACTAGCATTTTTTTGGTGAGGACTGTAATGATTTTATGTTTTCAGAATACATTTTTATGTACAGTTTATATATTCTTTAATTCCCTGAGGAACCTTCTACAAATTACATTTAATACGGATCCCTTGGCAAATCCCTCGGCAGGAGCTGGAGCACAAAGTCTTTTCCCATGTGTCGAACTACTGTCAAAGAGAAGGTCAGGAGCGAAAAAAAAAATTAAAAACTCCCCAGAGTGCCATAAAGGCTAATGGAGAGCACTTATAATTGCACTATCCCATCAGAGGGCAAAGCCAAGGTTAGGGTGGGCCTCAATGGTGTGTTTCCTTAACTTAAAATTGTGTTGTTTCATGTGAAGTCCCAATTTGCCTCAACTTCCTAGCTTTTATTCAGGACTTGTGGGAAACAGCACCAGAAGGTGCAAGGCACCGTGCCAGCTCCTGCCCCGGCTCTGGGAGGGCTCCCTTGGTCTCCCAAAGCGCAGCAGCGCAGGGCTGGCCGGCCGGGCATGCGGCTGAGACTGCCCTCTGCGAGCCCCTCGGCATGGAGCAGGGCTGGGTTTGCAGGGACCTCAGGGGAGAGCTTCCAGCTCCCCTTGGCCACGTGTGTGGGCAGCTGGGGAGCAGTGAAGCTTAGCAGGGGCTGCCCCCAGCTTGAGCTGGCTGCGAAACCCTTGCCCTTGCCTGCTGGAGCCGGGCACCTGCAAAGGGAACAGCAGCGAAAGGAAACGACAGAGAACGGAAGGCAGCTTTGGGTGAAGATGGGAGAAAACTGGGCCCAGGCACCTGGCAGGGTACAGGAAAAGGATCCAGACTTGGCTGGCTGGGGCAGAAGAGCCTGCACCTTGTGCACAGGCAGGAGGGAGCCATCGTGCACCCAGAGCCACGGCCAGGGAGACCTGGCCACAGTCCCTGCCTCCTGCACTCCCAGCCCCGTGACGGGCAGCCCGGCGTCACCCCCAGCCAGTAAAGGCGGCCCTGGTTCCACAGCGTGAGCACTGGTCACGCAATGCCAGGAGAGGCTGCAGCAAGAGAGGCCCCTGCCGCGCAGCAGAAGCCACAGACCGGCAGGGCAGCGTGGTGGGGACGAAGCGGACCTCGCACCGGCACGGCCGGGAGCTGGAGTCTCCTCCCCGCCCGGCAGCATGGCCTTGCCAGCGGGGCAAAGCTTTGCCACAGCCCCGGGGCCTGTACTGCAGCTCCATCCTGCGAGGAGGCCAAGCCCTTCTCACCGGCATCGCCCAGAGCTGAGCTCAGATGGCACCCGCACACCGTGTCCTTGGTGGGCGGCGTGATCGGCGCCAGCAGCAGTGGCCATGCCACGTGCTGCCTCGTGCCTTGCAAGCGCCAGCACGATTTGATTCCCCTCTGCTGCAGGCTGGAGCAGGGCCCCCTGCAGCCCCCCAGGAGGAGCACGATCCCTCTGAGGAAGCGTGCTCAAACCCCACACAGATCTGTCCTACGCAGGGAGCCTCAACAGGGACACCCTGACAGAAGGGTTCCTCAAAGGCTTCCACGCTTTTCAAAACCAGCCCAGCGCCTGGGGGCTGCCCAGCGCCCCTGCTGCCTGGCTCCCCTCCACGGCACTGCCTGCACCCGCCAGCAAGGCGGCCCCCAAGGCCGGCAGCCCGAGGTGGGCAGCATCGCCCAGCTCTGCCTCCCCTGGATGGCTGCACTGGGCAGGTCCAGCCCCACAGCTGGCTGCGGAGCACCCCGAAGGGCGTGGAAAAGGCAGCTTGTTCCATACGCTGCATTTTCACAGGCTGCTGAGCCACCCTCGCTGGCAGCTGCAATCCCCACCGGTGGCGTGCACAGCATGGGCTGTTGCATCCTAGCTGCTGTCTGTCCACACCCTTTGTTTCCAGCTCTTATTGCAATGCAGCAGAAGCTAAAAATACACAAGTGCCACCCTCCGTCACGTCTCCGAACAGGCTCCGCAGTCGCCACGGGATGAGCGTGACGGAGGTGGGGGCTGGCTCCGTTCCCAGGGCATTGACTACAGCTGGGAAGCTCTGTCCTGTGGCTGAGCTGGCCCCGGCGGCGCGGGTGCTAGGCAGGGGGAAGCAGGGGGGGGACGCTGCGGTTTGGGACCAATGGCATGGTGCCCAGAGGACCCTACAGAGAAGCACAAGCAGCAGTGGGGTGAGCAGCCCCTGGGACAGTGGCTCTGGGGGCCAGCTCGAGGAGCAGGGCAGCCCCGGCTCACCCTGCCTTCATCCTGAGCAGAACAGCTGCCCGCAGGCTGCTACGCACAGCACGGCTCCTCCGTGCAGCCAGCACCACGGCTGCTGCCCCTGACTGCCTCATCAAGACAAAAAAGCCCCAAGTATGCCAGGAGCCCAGGGACACAGCTCGGGATTGAACCACGAATGCCCTCCCACAGGGAGCCCCAGCCCTCCGGCACGAGGTCCCTCTGCTGTTGGGCGAGCTCTGTTTATGGCCTCGGCACCATTTGCAGTAGACGAGACATCAAAGCTCACGTTTCACTAAAACTGACCCATAAAATTCAGGAAATAGCTTCGTCTCCTGCAGCGAGTACTGGAAGCAAAGGCAAAGCAGAGCTTCCTTCAGACGCACCGTGGGACACCGGACTGCCGGAGGACACAATGCCGGTGGGAACGTGCGCTGTGCCCGCCAGAGCAGTACCCACAGTCCTGGGATGTTCTCGCTGCCCACTGCCTCCCCACACCGCTAACCTTCTCCAAACCCAGGCTCAAAAACCAGAAGAACCTCCAGGGGCAGGCAGGAGCCTAGGACTCGCACTGCTTCCCATCCTCTACCACTCCGACAGGCAAGAAATGTTGCTCTGCTCCCACAGCCTGGGCAGGAGGGGGCCGTTTCCACCCCTGCAGAGATTTACAGGCACTGTGGGATAACTGCACTTATTTTAGTTTGGTATTTCTCAGGTTATTCAGCATGGCAGAGCTTGGCAGAAAGTAGCAGGAGCAGCACCCTGCTTACTGTGGCAGAAACAAAGCAGACCCTTTAGCGCCCAGGCAGGAGCAGGACACAGCCGGGAACGCTGCCTGGGGAAGGACGGCGCCGCCGAATCCGCTGAACCTCCCGGAGAAAACCCATCGCTTGCCATCGCTCCCCAGGGAACCAGGCACCCCCACCCCACCTCCATCAGCGCCGGCACGCCGCTTCGTAAGTCACGAGGGAGGTGACGGGTTTCACGAGTTAGTCACAGCTTGGTGACAAACCCACCAGGTCTTCACGCATTGCTAAGGAAGCGCAGTGATGCAAGCACCTCCCCTGCCTGCCCCAGCAGCAGCTCAGCGGCAGTGCCCTGAGGACAAGCGAGCTCACGGCGCTGCCGCGGCTCCTGCAGGTGAGTGGCTGGCAGAGGTGGTCCTGGGAACCACGCAAGCGTCTTGTCCTCTCTGGAGCCGCGCTGCTTGACAAGGCAGTGGCTCTCCTTGGTGCCACGAGGAGGGGCTGCGTGCAAGGCGCAGGCAGCTCCTGGGCGCAGGTCCAGCCCCAGGGGAGCGGGGAACAGCCCAGCCCCTCTTGCTAGTTCTGTCCCCAGCGCTACTCAGCAGGCGCTGCAGAGAGCCACCGAGCACAGGGAACACCACTGCCATTGCCTCCTTCGCCAGGAAGTCAGCCTTCCTCCAGGAGCCCTGCCTGGCCAGGCTTTCTCCCAGACATGGAGCTCACAGTGGCATTTGTGACTACTGCCCAGACCCTTCTGGAGATACCCAAACACGGCTCTTGCAGAGCTGGTGACCTCAGGAACGCTGAAGCCCACTCCACGACATGCTGTAAAGATTGTCCCGCGCTGCTGCCAGTTCATAGAATCATAGAATATCCCGAGTTGGAATGGTCCCGTATGGATCATTGAGTCCAACTCCTGGCACCACTACCCCAAAATTCAGACCATGTGACTAAGTGCAGTGTCCAAACGCTTCTTAAACTCCAACAGGCTTGGTGCAGTGACTCCTTCCCTCGGGAGCCTGTTCCAGTGTGCGACCACCCTCTCGGTGAAGAACCTCTTCCTGATGTCCCACCTAAACCTCCCCTGCCTCAGCTTGACACCATTCCTGCGGGTCCTATCACTGGTGACTAAAGAGAAGAGATCGGTGCCTGCCCCTCCACTCCCCCTCGTGAGGAAGCTGTAGACCGCGATGAGGTCTCCCCTCAGCCTCCTCTTCTCCAGGCTGAACAGGCCAAGTGACCTCAGCCGCTCCTCATACGTCTTCCCCTCTAGGCCTTTCACCATCTTCGTCGCCCTCCTCTGGACACTCTCCAACAGTTTCATGTCCTTTTTGTACTGTGGTGCCCAGAACTGCACACAGTACTCGAGGTGAGGCCGCACCAGCACAGAGCAGAGCGGGACAATCACTTCCCTCGACCGACTAGCAATGCTGTGCTTGATGCACCCCAGGATACGGTTGGCCCTCCTGGCTGCCAGGGCACACTGCTGGCTCATATTCAACTTGCTGTCAACCACAACCCCCAGATCCCTCTCTGCGGGGCTGCTCTCCAGCGTCTCGTCGCCCAGTCTGTACGTATAGCCAGGGTTGCCCCGTCCCAGGTGCAGGATCCGGCACTTGCTTCTGTTAAACCTCATGCGGTTGGTGATCGCCCAGCTCTCCAATCTGTCCAGATCTCTCTGCAAGGCCTTTCCACCCTCAGCCGAGTCTACAACTCCTCCAAGTTCGGTGTCGTCGGCAAATTTGCTCAAAACACCTTCTAGTCCTGCATCTGAATCGTTTATAAAAACATTGAAGAGGACTGGCCCTAAAATGTAGCCTTGAGGGACCCCACTAGTGACCATCTGCCAGCCAGATGTGGCCCCATTTACCACAACCCTTTGAGCCCTGCCCGTCAGCCAATTGCTCACCCATCGCATGATGTTTTTGTTAAGTTGTATGCTTATGTATGTCCAGCAGGATCCTATGGGAAACCGTGTCAAAAGCTTTGCTGAAGTCCAAAAAGATCACATCAGCTGGTTTCCCTTGATCGACTAGATGGGTGATCTTATCATAAAAGGAAATCAAATTTGTTAGGCAGGACCTACCCCTCCTGAACCCATGTTGGCTGGGACCAATGACTGCATTGTCCCCCAGGTGCGCTTTGGGGGACAATGCACTCATTGGTCCCAGTTCTGAGAGCTTGGGAGATGAGCAGCTTGACCCCTGCACCTTCTTCCTCACACTAGCTCACCTTTATCTCCCTCCCAGACTTGATCTGCAGGAACAGTCACACAAAACACTGACAACTGAGCCATTTCAAATCTCCACACGCTGGGGGAGGATGGTTTTGCTGTGCTCAAAACCCACATCGCCTCAGCAACCCCATCTACAGAGCAGTCAAAGCTGCTCCATCAGCCCAGTGGTGAGGTGGGAGTTTCTCACCTGGCCTTCATCCCCAGCGGACGGATGTCACTCTCACGCATGCCCAAAAGCCCCTGCCCTGAGCAGCACCAAGGCACCGCCACAGAGCTGGCCAGGAATGGCACCAGCTCATGCTCTCCAACAGATTTATCCCTCAGCTCCATGGTCGGTTTAATGGCTTCCCATTAAAGCAGCACAGACACAAATCAGCTCAGGGAGGAGCGGGTCGTTTTATACCTCCAGCCATATTTCACCCTTGCCGGCAGAGTCTCCACACACGTAACAGGTCCTTTCCCCTTAGCAGAGCACCGACGGCCAGGTTTTCCTGTGCACACAGTTAACACAAAGCCCACTGGCTCATAAATCTCCTCTGGGAACAGCAGGTGGTTATGATCCGAGGCAGCAATTCAGAAATGGCAGCTTGGTGGGATGGGATTATTTCTGAGCAAGGGAAGATTTGCTGGCCAAGCTCTTGCAGCACTGCAGATGTGCTCGTCCCCAGCCTCCCCGCTGGTGCCAGTCCTGGAGCATTACATTATTAGCAGCAATCACAGCAAACGTGCATTTTCGTAACATAGGCATGATGAGATTCAACCAAGAAGCAACACTAGTGACTTTGGGGGAAAAGAAGGGCTGCTCCTACACAAGGAATGGGACCAAATCAAGAGTATTTTGATTACTGAAGACAAATCCCACCCGGTTTGATTGCCCAAGCAAGACTTATCCACTCCAGGCTGCAGCTCTGGTCAAATTTCAACATCCTGAGCTGTGGCCCCAACTGGAAATACAATGATCCCTCCCTGCCCCCTTCCCACCACACATGAACTGCAACAACTCGCACACAGGACAAGGTCCCAAGGCCTTGACAGCTCAGTTAGGAGAAAGAGAGAGGGTCACAAACCTGCTTTTCTTTTTTCTGTATTTTCATTATCATCAAATCTGGGATGAATGTTATTTCTGTAAGACACAACAGAAAAAAAAATGACAATAAAGAGACTGGTGAACCCAAGGTACTCAAACCGTCCACCTCACCCCTCCGAGAGGCCGTGCAAACCCCAGTCCCACCCAGAGTAACAAGGCTGCACGAGTGAAACGCTCTCAGGGACAAACTTGGGAACTGTGGTCTGCTGAACCATGGTGACTATGCAACCCCACGCAGCTCAGTGCTACCTGAACCCAGCACGAAGCAGCGTACCTGGGGTTAGTGGAGATGCCAACCTGCCCGCCAGAGCACAAACCCTACACCGGGTACCCGAGATGTGTCAGGTGCTGCCAATCCTGCAGCAGCAAAGGGAAGCAGCAAACCAGCTTGTGCCAAACTGCGACGACAAAAGTATGGGATGCAGACGGGACGCAGGAGCTTGGCAGGCACCAGAAGCAAGGGATGTCCCTGCACTCCCGTGGCTGGGGATGGGAAAAAACGCACCTCGCTGTGGTGTTCCTCGCCCTGGCTCAGTGCCATGCACCGCTGGGGACAGCTCTGCAGCAGCTCTGCTCACTCACCCTGCATAAGGAGCATGAGGCTTTTGTTCTGAAGAAGCACTACCGGAGACGTGCGCTGCCTTTGCCACCACAGCCAGCTGCTCCCGTGCTCCATGGCACGGCGTGGTGCCTGAGGGCCGTGAGCCCTGAAGAAAGCAGCAGACGCTGGGAGGACAGAGGTGAGGTGGCAGGGGAAGAGTCAGGCTGCCGGTGGGCGCCATCTCCCTGGCACAGTGCCGTCACCCACTGAGGAGGGGACCACCGAGGACCCCATGGGTCTGTGGCTGCGCAGCACCCCTCGGGGGCAGAGACCAGCCCAGAGACCAAGCTCCCTGCTCCAGGGGCCGTGGTAGGGCCCAGCCGGCAGGGCCGTGTTGCTGGGCTCTCCTTGGTGGCCAAAGCTCCCTGCGGGCGCTGCCCAAACACAGGCACAAAACGCAGAGCAGCCCGCCGTGCCAGCGACACGTGCCACCAGGCTGGCGAGCAGACACGCGCGTGCCCAGGGCCAGTTTCCCTGGGGACCCGGCACAGGTTGGAAGTTGCCGGGTAAATGAGAGCTTTGGGCTCACTGCTTCCCCCTCGCTGGTACATCGCCAGCAGAAAGGCCGGGAGCAGCCCTGCCCCACGGGGCATCAGCAGCAGAAATGGTGCCGAGCCCAGGCTGATGGGGCATCACCGCAGCTCCACAGGAACACGTGCGCTGGCTGGGACAGCCGGGGGGACATGGTGAGGTTTCAGCCCCGCGCCCTTCCCAGCGCAGCCTTGCCACAGCACACCTAACAGAGCTGTCGGGTCTTGCCCAGAGCCCCAGCTCCAGCAGATGCTTTCCGAGGGCCAGCCCTCGGCAGTTGTCTGCTCCCACAGTGCCAGCAACAGAAGCCAAGGAGCCCAGAAGTATTTGGGGAGTGTTTCAGACACAAATCCCACAAACATCTGCCTCTTGTTTCCCTCCCGTACCGTGCGCACCCCACTCCACACAGCAGCCAGCAATGCAGGAGCCGGCCTTGCTGCAGCAGCTGTCACACTTGGCACAGGCAATCGGCTGCTGCAGACCCAGCAGTCCCCCCACATCCTCTCACTGTGTCTCCCGTTACCAAAACCCAGAGCCGCTTCTGAGCAAATGTAGAGTCCTGCACCTGGGAAGGAACAAGCGCATGTATCAGTACAGGCTGGGAGATGACCTGCTGGAGAGGAGCTCTGCGGAGAAGGACCTGAGGGTCCTGGTGGACGACAGGTTGGCCGTGAGCCAGCAGTGTGCCCCGGTGGTCAAGAAGGCCAATGGGATCCTGGCGTGCATTAAAAGGAGCGCGGCCAGCAGGTCAAGGCAGGTGATCCTCCCCCTCTACTCTGCCCTGCTCAGGCCTCACCTGGAGTACTGTGTCCAGTTCTGGGCTCCCCAGTACAAAGAAGACAGGGATCTCCTGGAAAGAGTCCAGCGGAGGGCCACAAAGGTGATACAGGGCCTGGAGCACCTCCCCTGTGAGGAAAGGCTGAGAGACCTGGGTCTGTTCAGCCTGGAGAAGAGAAGACTCAGGGGGGATCTTATCGATGTTTATAAATACCTGAACTGTGGGAGACAGAGGGATATGGTCAACCTCTTTTCAGTGGTCTGTGAGGACAGGACAAGGGGCAATGGCCACAAAATGGATCACGGGAAGTTCCGCACCAACATGCGAAAGAACTTCTTGACAGTGAGGGTGACGGAGCACTGGGACAGGCTGCCCAGGGAGGTTGTGGAGTCTCCTTCTCTGGGGATATTCAAGACCCGTCTGGATGCCTACCTGGGCAGCCTGCTCTGGCAGGGGGTTGGACCTGATGATCTCTGGAGGTCCCTTCCAGCCCCTGCCATTCTGTGATTCTCCCCTCCGAGCCTCTTCTCTTGGGGCTCTCTCCCCAAAGGTGAGTGCCCGACGGGCCCTGCGGCCAGGCAGCAACAGGCCAGCACACGAGGGGCCCAATCCTGCACGGCAACGCTGGCCTGACTCCACAGCTCCCTCCTGCTCCTGCAGCTCACAACAATCCTGCCAGGCTCCAGCAGAGAGCAGCCCCAGCCCAAAGGTTTGCTCAGAGCCAGATACGCTGAAGTCTAGGTTTGGTTCAGCTTTTGCAGAGGCCTGTGGGCTGCAGGAGGCTCCCGGGCCTCAGCTGACCCCTCAGCAGCAGCACAGGAGCACTCCAGCCTTCACCCGCTGGGCCCAGCCTGCGTCCAGCACGGCCCTCTGGGCACCTCCGGGTCCCCGGGCAGGAGATGCTCTTAGCCCTGGCTCTGCTTCACGGCCTCTCATTCAGATTCTCTTCTGGAATAGCTCAGAAGATGGACGTTGGACCCCTCAGCCCTTGCAGGCACTAGCGCTCTCTTTCTGCTCTTTATTTTCCATCCCTCATCAACAGGCTGCGACCTCCCTCCTGCGCCCAGGTCTGTGCAGCCCTGGGGAGCTGAGGGAGCTCCCCCCTCGCCCCCTCGCCCCGCAGGCCGGTGTCACAGCTCTCAGCCACATGCCCTGAGGATTCGTCCAGGCCACCCCCCAGAACAGAGATCTCACAGGGCAAACCACTTCCAGGCCCACAGAGCCAGGAAGAGCCGTGGAGATGGCTCCGGCAGCACCGCTGACATCTCTGTCAGCAGGGAACGTCCTCCAGGGACCCCCACATCTCTCCAGCGTGACTCTGGGCACCTCCTGGGTCCAGGGCAGGGCCAAAACCCACCCAGAGAGAGATTACAAGGGCGTCTGCAGCTGTCTGAGCGCACAGGCAGTTTCACCCAGTCAGAAGGGGTGGCAGGGAAGGAGGAAGGCTCAGACGCTGCCCACAAGGCAGCACTTCAGCGCTGCTTCTGGCAAGCACAAGCTGGGATGAATATGTTGCTGCAGGCTCCTCAGCACCAGGCTAGCCCCGGCTGGAAGCCTCTGTACTGTGTCCTCTCATAGTCAACGTCCATGGCCTACAGGAGCTTGCTTCTACCACTCCTCTCTGCCTTTTCAGGCTTTTTTTTTTTTTGATTAAAATAAAACAAACGTTACACACTATGGATCAGATGCATTTAGCCGCCTAGGTGCCAGCACGCTCACCACCTTCTGTATGTCTTTCTTTTAACACAGGCAGTGCCGGGAGCTGAAGGGGAAGGCAGAGGGGTGCCAGGACACCGTGCTCCGCGGGGCCTGAGCTCGCTTCTGCTCCCCCTGCCCTTAGCCCCGGTGGCCTCCCACAGCCCCGGCCTCTGCCTCCAGCACGGCCCCGGCCCCGTCACATCACGCAGCCTGGGGTGGGATTTCGGGGCACAGCAGCTGCACAGACACCGGGCCGGCAGGACGAGGCCTGCAGGCAAGAAAGGGTGGCCAGTGCCACGGGCAGGTGGCACAAGGGAACGAGGCCCACGGCGAGTGGGCAGAGCCCCGGCTAGCTTCAACCTCGAGTCGTGAGTCTCATCCCTAGCAGGGCTCTTCACCCTTTACCAAGCCAGCGAGCCCACGGCTCAGGCACGCGGCAGGCCCGGCGTTCCCAGGAGCCTCGGAGCAGGGATGTTGCCAGCAGAAAGGGCAGCCGGGATGCTGCAGCCAAGGGGGCAGCCACGGACCGGGCTCGGGGGGCTGCTCGTTCCTGATGGTTGATTTCCGCAGCGAGAGCTCCCAGACCGTTCTGCACACCCAGTACGCGCACACAGAGCTCACGGGCAGCTTCTGCCAGGGAAGCTAGCAGCAGGAAAGGCGTCTGCAGCTACCCCCGCATGGCAGGACACAGACAACCCTGGCTTCGGTGGGTTGCAGGGGGCATGGCAGAGGCCCAGCCACGTCTGGCAGCACTGGCACACGGCAACGGAGGACGAGCCCTTGGCCTGTCCTCTGGCAGGCTCTGGATGAGCTGGGGGGACCAGCCGGGACTAGGGAACAGGCTCAAGAGGGGACATGGGGAGCAGAGAGTTGGAGGAGGTTTCCCCGTGACTGACGCCGTGAAGCACATGGGTCGCTTCTCGGCACACACCTAGTGAGAGCCCAGGAGCTCTCGCTGCAGGCCGCAGCCACAGGACAGACCTGTGCCCCAAAATCACTCAGCACGGCCGCAGCCAGCAAAGGACACATGGGAACAGAGCAGGCAAGATCCTCCTCTCACCCTACCAAAACGACAGGAAAACGTCTCTGGGTTTTCCTTCTTCTGTCTGCCTCTACGTAAAGCAGCTCGAAGATTCCCAGCCCTGCACGGGCACCACCCGCTCTCCCAGCACCCCATCCAGCCAAGCCCGCTGCCCGGTGCGGCCCTGGGGCAGTGTCCCCGTGCTCAGGAGCAGTCCCAAGCCCCAGCACGCAGGTCTGCTCTTCCGCTGCAGCTGGCAACAGGTACCCAGCGCCCACTGGGTTACCCGACTTATTTCCATAGCACTGAAACCACTGCATGCACCTGTCTTGGAAAATCAAGGCTGAGACGCTCGTTAGTCCCAGAGGAGACAGCTTTAACAGAGATATCGGCTCTGACAGCGAGCAAAGCCCTTTCAGCACAAAGAAAGACCCAGCAATGTCATTGCCAGCCTCAGGAGAGGGCGCTTGGCCTCCTGTCCGCACACGCAGCGACCCCGCTGCGGGAGGCTGCCCCTGAGGACGGCAGCACCCAGGTCCCCGCAGGGCCCGCAGGCCCCGCTGTGCCACGCTCCTGCTTCCACAGGACGTGAACTGCGGCGGCCAACGCAGCGGGCAGGGAACGGGGGGCAGCCGAGGCTTCCTGCTGCTCGCGGTCCCACGGATCTGCCACCACGGTTCAGGGACGAGCTGGAGGGGAGGCAGGGGCCACGCTGGCGCTGCCCGGAGCTGTGCTCTGCCGCCGCTGCTGCCTCCAGAGCACCCGGCACGGGCAGGCCTTGGAGCCAGGAGCTGCTCCCGCATCCTGAAGGGAAACACGCTGCCTGCTAAGGAGCACCACCGCTGCTGGCATGTGGATGTATGCTCTGCGAGCCCCGTTTAACTAGCCATTTCCATGCTAATTAAGTATTTGCAGACTAAAGAGAAATTCTAATCTCAAATGAGACAGCCCAATTTTCCAAACGAGCTTATGGTTTTCATATGGAGACCAACATGTTCTCACTACCACATCATGTAAGTGCTCCAGGCTGCTAGGTTCAGCTTTATTGCCACTGCTGCAAATGGGGAGCTTTTACGCTCTGTGCTTAAGTTTTTATGCCTTTTTAACCCAATGTAATTGATGCATGCCCCATACCAGTGTCGCCAGCCTACAACAGCCCCAGCACTGAGCGGTTGCCGGAGCTGCAGGTCACCACCGGCAAAGGCAAGCCCTTCGCCACGCTGCGGTACCAGCTCCTCACGTCCCTGGCTCCAGGTGCTCGCAGGCCGCAGGAGCACACATCGTGTCCTGGCTGTGCACCCGGAGCTGCCCTGTTGCGCTTAGAGACCAGCAAAGCGGTGCTGAAAGCTGTTTCGTCCCTCTGCATAAGCAGACCATCTCTCTGTGGCATGGCCTCTACAAAGCATCTGCTGCTAGCAATGACGTTCTCAGTTACACAATTTGGGGCATGTCAGGTTACTGTCCTCCTCCCTTCAATTTATTTTTATTGTTCTGTAAGTGCCAGACATCCCTACACCAGACCGAATCCACATCATGCCTGTATTTCCTGGCATGCCTGCCTGGGTTCCTCCAAGAGCTGAAGTCTTTGTGCACGAGCCAGAAACATTATCAGAAATTCCATGTCTGAGCCAATACCACCCCGAGACCAAGCAGTGACTGTGTGCTCTTCCCCTTTTACCAGCCTCCTCACAAGAGTGGCCAGGCTCTGTTCTGCAGCTGGACGATTGATTTTCCCCATTCAGAGGCTGAGGCTCGCTAACATGCAGCTCACGTGCTCCAAGCGTCCTGCGGACACGCAAAGTGCTCCTGCCAAGCGGCCCCAGCCACCCGTTCTGCGAGCAAAAACGTACCTCAGCTCATGGCAGGGAGCAACCACCTACCTCCTCTGCACCCGCACGTCCCTGCGGAGCAGTGCCCCTCTGCTTTCCCTTCAAAATTAGAGAAGATATTCTCGAGATGATCTTCAGGAGGAGAAAAGCAAGCATCAAAAATGAGCTGATTGTAAAGGCACAGAGAACGGAGGTGTCCCAGACTTGTACACCCACAGGGAGACAAACCTCTAGAAAATTTCACTCCACTTTGCACAGCTATAGGAGAACTTTTAACACGCATTTCGGAAACAAGCCAGGCAGCCTCGGGGAGGAGGGCAGCAGAGGAAAAGGACCTACATCTTTGCAGTGGTAACTCGGATAGACCCTGAGCGAGTCCGTTGTAGCCTGGATCAGGCGCGGCACTCGTAGGGCTGAGCCTGTGAAGCGCAGAGCCTTGGCCACGGCACGCCGACCGGGACCAGTGCCACGGCACGCCGACCGGGACCAGTGCGGCTCGTGGACACATTCACGTTACCAGAGACAAAGGAAAACAATGTTATGAGAGCACAGCCCGCAGGGAGAGGCTGTGAGCTGGGCCTGCCCTGCAGCACTAGCACAGACAGCAACAGAAGGGCAGGCCTGGGAAGCCAGGGACCGCCCAGGATGAAGCCACAACAGACGGGCCGCTGCTGAGGCTGTTTCTCAAGATCGTACCTGATGGAAGGACAGACTGCTGTTGCCTATGCCCTGTTGTGTTTCAGAAGGAGAGGGGGGTTCTGGCAAAACAGCCAAAGTGCTCTTCCAAACTGTCCACCACACAGCGTGTCTCCACACCAGAGCAGCCAGCTTCCTGCTTGCTGAACACCATCTGCTGAAAAGCCAGCTCTGAGCAAGCACGACGCACACTTGTGCGCTCACCCTCAATCTGCACAGGCTGGGCAACAAGCTGAGCACAGAGGCCTCCGTTTGTACATGCCGTGGCTGCACAACCACTAGATTAGCAGACACGCACCGTGCATCCAGACCGCAGAGAGCCACCGAGGTGAATGAGAAGCACCGGCACGAAGCAGAGCTGGGATGGGCTGGGGCAGCAGGCACGCAGCAGGAGCTGACACCAAGCGTACAGCACCCACGATTCATCCCTGAGCACAGCAGCAGATGTGCCAGCAAACACCCCGAGTGCAAAACCCGGCAGGCACGACAGGGGCTGGCAGCGCTGGCTCGCTCAGGACCGCCAGCCACGGCAGGGGCTCGCTCTGCGCTGCAGCCGCACTGGGGAGCTCTGGCCCTCCAGCCCAGAGGTGCTTCACCAGCAGGCTGCCAGGCGCTGAAGGCTCTGCACCGTCTCCAACGTGCCAGGCAAGGCTTTTACAGTTCCAAAGGCAACACATCCTTTCTTGCAGCTACAACAGCTCTGCAGCAGGGAAACGAAGCAGTAGGTTGTCAGATGAGACCCTGTCTGGATCAAACCACCTCAGGAAAGCAAGTTCATACTGGCTGCAGCTCTCCCTGCGCCTTCCTCCGGAGTTTTAAACACCGCAGACCCTTGAAACGTCCCCCGGCTGATGCTGGAGCCTGGGAACATTCCTTCTCGCAGACACCTCCTAGGCTGTGGCACCGCTCGAGACAGCAGCTCAGCGAGCCGCCTCCCCGTAGCAGCAACGAGGGCCAGCACTGGGAGGGGATGCCCAGCTCTTTGCACCTCCCTTGCTTCTCTCCTCCTTGTATTTTATGGCCATTTAATACAAGCTCTGTCAGTACAAGCTGCAGGATACCCTGGGCTCAGCTCTGGCATCGCGCTGTTCTGGCGGCTAAAACGAGCAGGGCAGCAGCCTCGCAGCGCGGAGGCAGGAGGAGCGCTGCGCTCACCTGGGCCCCAGCCCCCAGCCCCCGTGCTGCATGCTGGAGGGCCTGGGGCCGTGCTGGAGGAAGGCCAGCCTGCAGCCAGAGAGCTCTGAAACCGAAAATCGTACAGCACGAGCCCTTTCTGCACGCAGCCTGCAGGGAGATCCACGACAAAACTCTGATCAGGGGGATGAGCTATTTTCTGGCACGGTCAGCGCTTACAGGAGCTGGCAGGGCTGCTTGAAAGCAAGCGGGGCAGATCCAGGAGGCTGGGGAGGGCTCGGTGCCATCCCTCCTGACAAGGAAGCCTATCAGGGGCTTCTTCTCTGTCCCCCACCCACCCAAAAAGCTGAACGTGTCCTGCACATCACTGCTACTACTGAGCCGGTGGCAGGACTGGGTGGCAGAGCCCTCCAAGCACGCCTCAGTGTTCCCACGGGCACCTCTACCTGCGCTGCGAGACCCAGACAGGAGCCCTGCAACACGGCCGCAGCAGCACGGCTGCAAGAAATGCTGCAAGCCCCAGTGCTGGAAGCAGAAATCTAAGAGCCGTTCTGCTGCAGGACACAGAAGAATTCCCAGTATGTGGTTTACAAAAACAGTCCCGCGGCTAGCTCGCCTGCAATTGGCAAGCAGTGTTAGAGCAGGCAGCTCTTCGGGTCCCCCTTTACCATCAAACAGCTCTCAGGTAAGTCCACACATACCCCACAGCAGCCCCAAAGCCACTACCTACAGAAGTCCCCCAGTTCAATGGGAAAAGCACATTTTTAGCCAGGTTTTGAAACTTTAAGGACAGCGAAGTCTCAAAGAACGTTCTCTAAAAATTTCATTTACATGCTCCGTAGCCAGTGGTCTGCAACCACGGAAAGCCGCGTTTTTCTGCTGCTTCGGTCTGCTCGGGAAGACTTGCTACAACGCGCAGGCTTCAGGCTAAGAGCAGCCAGGAGAGAAATCCCGAAGCAGTGGCCAGAAGTGTTCGAAGCTCCCGGGCAGCCACTGACCACACGTAACCCCTACAGCCTTGCTTCCAAACCTGACGTGCTTAATTTTCCGGCAGAAGAATAAGCAGCTTCTAACAACTCATCACCTTGTGCAACAGTGAGCGTGAGCTCTGCATGAAGCCTGCCGGGCCACGCAGCTCCTCCGGGTGCTGCGGTCCTTGGGGCACGTGGGGCACCGCACGGCCGGGGGGCCAGCACTGGGGGCTGCTGGGGGCGGCAGTGGCACCGCTCGCGGGGAGAGCTCGGTGTGCTCATTCCAGAACCCAGCACCGCCAGCTGCTGGCTCCTAGAATAGCTCTGATCGGCTGGGGGGGGATCACGTACTTGCCCCAGGGGTGGGAAGCACTAACTGTATTCAGCTTGCTGGAAGCTTTGCTGGACTAGAGGAGAGCGGTCACGAGGGGCAGAGTGTCACCCACCGAGCTTGGGCAGGAGGGAGAGCCTTCGGCTTGTTGTGCTCTTTCAAGGTCTTGTTTGTCCCAAGAAAATGAAAGGGTTTCAAAGAAGGCTTAAACTCAATTTTTTTTCTTTTGAAACAGTTTTCCAAGAGGCCTCGAGGCTGCAGTTTTACAAAAAGAAAACAAAAATCTTCAGATCTTGGCATCGCCCACCCTGCCCTGCCAGAGCAGGGTGCGGCTCCTCCCCAGCCTGGTGCCCAGGGACCACGAGGGCAGCTGGGTCAGGGCTGGCCTCGGTGCTCAGGCTCCTCATCGCAGGCACTCAGCACCCTGCTCCTGGCTCCTTTTCCCTGACATCTTTGTATGTCACTTTTAAAAGCCCCATGAGAGCCCCGAAACTACTTTACGGGCTGCAAAATCAGTCGTGCCCAGAAAGCTGCTGAAGTCCTTCAGGGCTGCAGGCGATGGCAGCTCAGGGCATCGCTTCTCCCAGGCCTGGGCAGAGAGCAACACCAGAGTCCAAATCCAAACCTTGGATTCAAAACTGGGAAGGAGCAGCCTTCGTGTCACAGCGAGCCTCCTGCTTCAGCCCTGCAGCCAGGAGAAGGCACTGGTGCTGTGCCATCCCCCCAGGAGCAAACGAGAAGGAATGGGGAGAACAGAAGCGAGTTAATACTGTGCAATCCCCTCTGAGTGCTCAATTTTGAAATAACAGCTGACTCGTTTAAAAAAAAAATAAATCCAGAAACGTGCAGATAACATTTTAAGGTATCAGAAAGGGTCTCACAGCTGCCAAAACGAAGGGGAACGGCCAAAACGCCCGGCCTGGGAGAAGCTCGTACCGCCAAGAGCTCTGGGCTGGGAGAAAGCCCTCAACGGGGCTGCGGGGCTCGTCCGGGACTCTGCTGGAAACAAGGGTTAGGGGTCAGGGAAAGAAGAAGCCGAGAGCTCATACGGGCCTGGGAAGGGGCTGCCAAAAGGAAGCGGGGCTGCCAAGAGACGCGGGCTGGGAAGCAGCTGGGAGGCCTTCCCGCAGCCGGGCCGCAGAACGGCTCCGAGGGCTGGGCCGCCACGGAGAGGGGCTGCTGAGGGGCTGGGGCAGGAGGTGCTTTCCTCACGCACCTTCCCCAGGGAAATGGTGGGGGCCTTCCCCAGGGCTCAGCCGGAAAACGAGGGCTTGGGTTGCGAAGCAGAAAGCCTAGTGCCATTGCTGGGGTGCGGCTGGAAAGGGGCCGCCAGAGGCCAGCGAGGGAGGCCGGGCTGGGAGCAAGCTTTGCTCCGAGCGGTGGGTGAGGGGGCTCCTCTGGGGCTTGCCACACAAAATAGTCCGGGCTGAGTGAAAGAACGAGCCTGCAGCTGAACCCGACCTGGGGCTTCAACAGCAAAGCAGGGGCTACCAAGAGAGCCGGGCTGGGTAAAAGCTATCCCTGGTTGTGGGGCCTGCAGAAAGCCTGCGGCTGGAGCTGGGCCACGTAACAGGGCAGCTGGGCTGGGAGAACTTCTCATTGGGGTTTTCACATTCGCATCTAATGCTCAGGCGGAAAATGAGGGCGAGGGCTAAGGTTGACAGAAAAGGAAAGCCCGGGGTTTCTCTTGGAAAAGTACTAAAAACGGGCTACTACAGATTTTAAGCTGCCAAGAGACCTTGGCTGGGAATAATCTTTTGTACGGCAGGTCCTGCCAAAAGGTTCAGCTGTAAAATTAGGGCTAGGGTAACTCAGAGGGAAAGGAAAAGCCTAAAGAAGCCATTGGACTGGGGCTGGAAATGGGCTGCCGAAGCCGAGTGGGAGCCGCAAAGAGAAATGGGCTTGGAAAGACCCCTGGCCTGGGAAACAGCAGAGCAGCCTCACCAGCACCCCCAGGACGGGGCCAGGGCCGAGAAAGACAAAGTCGGGAGCTGCAGGCAGAGCGGGGCCGGAAGGGGAACGGCCTCAGGACACCCACCCGAGGGGTCCGCGAACCTCTGGTTTGCGAACTGGCCGCGGGTGCATGCCTGGGGCTTCCTGGGGAAACGAACGTTAGGGGCAGGGCTGCAGGACGAGAGCCACCGTTCACGTGGTGCTGGCAGTGGGCTGCCAAAGCAAACCGGGGGCTTCCAAGACTCTTGGGATGAAATTTTTCACCTGCGCAGTGCCTGGGGGTCCTTGTCTAAGGCTCAGCAGAAACCGAGGGCTGCACTGGAGACGAAGACTTCTGGATTGAAGGCAGCACAAGCCAGCCCTAGTAACAGGCTCCTGCCCTCCCTCGGTCGGGTGCAAAGGGAACAGAGCACAGAGACAAACAGCATTTTTAAAAAATCAATTGTTTGTTTTCAGAGACTGAAGCTTTGCTGATGCTGGCTGAATTTTTACAAGGACAGGTGAAAGATCAAATTTTGCCTTTTTCTTCCTCAAAAGCAACATTCTTGTGGAAACCCTACCAAAAAAGCCAGCCTGAGGCACAGCAATGATTTGCACTGTAAAACAGCGAGAGCTAGACAAGGATTATTCCAACTGTGCTGAGCGGCTCCATCACGGAAAGCACCAGAACCACCTTAGATTGAATTATATTAAAACCTTTCTTGTGGGAACAAGCCGTAATTAGACTGGCCCACAAGTCTGACGATCTTCACAGCCAACGAGCTCAGAACACAGCGTGTGTTCGCAAGCAGAAGAGGACTGTGCCCACGGGTTACGCCTTCCAGGAGCGGGCACAGGGTGAGTCTCAGGCGATGCCCTGCTCGCTTTTCAGGAGACCCTGCTGGGGGGGGCTCTCACAGCTCGAGCTCCAGCTGATTTCACAGGGGGAAGGCTGGGCTGATGCGAATTCGCTGCCAATCAGGACACCCGCTGCCCGTCACAGGCATCCTCTGTGCAATGTAACGCGCATGCCGGCGAGGCTCAGCCCAGCGGGCTGGTTCGCAGGGCCCCGCGGGACAAGCGCTCTGCTGGCACCAGCGTCCCTGTAAGAGCCCTGCGACCCAGGTGCTGCAGCCAGGAACAGAGGCATCAGCACCCGTCTGTCACGGAGCCATCAGGGCGCTCCGGAAAGAAAGTTTTACGCCTCGCCTTTATCCAGAGAGCAACTTCCAGTTCCTGCAGGGAAATCACATCTGCGACGTGGCTGAGGAAGGTGGGAGTCAGCGGCTCCCGGCGCAAGCACACGGCCACAGCACTGCACAGGGCACGGCCCCAGCCCCACAGGACAAGTGACAGCACCCCCTGTCCCCTCCCCGTCCCCCCCCGCCCCACGCTGCTGCCCTCACAGGCTCCTCGCCAGCAGCCGGGAGGGCTGCGAACTCAGACAAAGCAGAGGCCTTGGCGTCTGCAGAAACTGATGGGGTTTGCCCAAGATTGCTCCTTACGCAGCACGGCAGTGAGGACAGGAATTTTTTTGCTTTATTAGACACACGTCCCTGCAGCACAGTGCCATTTTCAGCTGCCTGTGAGAGGCAGGTGGCTTCCTTCTTTAACAGGGAGAGAGAACAGATTTTTATCTGCAGAAAGAAGCTGCAGCCAGGAAACAACATGTGCAGTTAAAACAAAAATCAGCCCAACCATCAGGCCCCTAGAGACTCCCGATCCTTTTCAGACAGGCAAGCAAAAGGGGCACGGGGCTTCTCCAAGGGAAGCACAAAGCCCGGCAGGAGGTGGGATTCAAGGGGCGAGCGCTGCTCCCAAAGCGCCTCCGGAAGGACCCACAGCTGCTTGTGAGCATGCCTGTCCGTATGCCAGGAACGCCGGTGCTCACACACTCACAAAACCTCCTCTTTCCACCTTCTAAACAGGAATTCAAGCCTGAAACACATCTCGGGCTCCCACAATCTGAGGCGACACCGAGCAGAAACAGGCTGAGCCCTCAGCCGCCCGCAATGCTCTCGCGTGCCGCGGCGCCCCACCGGCGGTTCTGCCCGCCAGAGCACAAACACACCACGCACTCGCTGCCACAGCCAAGCCACCCTCAGGAGCCACATCTCCACAAAAACCCAGCCAAGAGACCGCGTTTGCCTCTCGGCAGGTCCCTAGGAGAGCCCAGAAGCGCGAGCCCTGACCAGCCGAGCCACGTGGCCTGGCCGCAGCCCCTCCAGCAGCTGCCGTCGGTCCCCGCCACAATGCCCGGCGACGCTGCCGGCACCACCCCAGCACCACCCCGCATCACCCTGCGGACCCACGCGCACTGGGACCGCGGCCCAACAACAGCCATTATGCCAGGTGCAGCCGCTGTCCTTATGAGCGTCTTCACCTTTTTGGGGCGGCAGGGACATCCCTACTGCCTTACATGAGCTGCAGTAGCAGCTCCTGGGGAAAAGCAGAGATGCTGTGGCAGCGCTGCCAGCCCGAGAGCTGCTCCACATCCTCACAGCCCGCTGTCATCGCGGCCGCCGCCCTCAGCTCAAACCGAGCAGCAGCGCCTCGTGCCCAACACTATGCCTTATGGCCTCAGGGAAGGGGGAAAGGAGTCTGCAGCCACTCCTTACCCTGCAGAGAAGACATCAAGCCATGACATTTTTGTATCAGGGTTAGGCACCACGCGAAACCTTTCAGGCTTTTGCAAAGCTGAAGCACTAATACTGGTGCACCAGCAGGGACCCCCCAAAGTCCTTGTCCTTGCAGATGGTCAGAGGCAGAGGCACAGCACCAGGACCCCCGCCCTGGCCCATGGCGCGGCCAGCCGCCACACCAGCACACCCACCAGAAGCTGGATCAGAGCGCTGGGCGTAAGGGACCAGCCTCAGCAAGCAGCCACAGATCACTCCCAGAGGAGCAGGAGCGCCTGCATCTGACTGAAGACAGCTGGGGACAGCGAGGCTTGGCTGCTGCTTGCCAAGAGAAGTTTGCTGCATCGCCCCGCTACTCGCTCTCTGATCACCGGGAGCGTGACAGAGTGGCGAACGGACAGGTCAGGACCGTAGCCCAAGTCACTTTGTGGTTGACAAGCCAGAGAGCAAGTCCGAGGAGAGCTGAGCACCACAGTCACCACACAGCCACCCCCCTACCTGGCGAATCCACTCTGCAGGCGAGCGGCAGAAGACCCAGGGGTTCGCCTGGGACAGAGCAGGAGCAGAGCTCCGGGCCTGCACCGTCCTTCATCCGCTTGGCTTGGCCGGCCCACTTCTCCAAGTCACCGAACAGCAGACAGACAGACATCCGCAGTCCCCTGGTGCCGTTCGGTTCCTGCTACCTTATCAGTCCCTGTTCCCAGGCAGGGCTGCAAGGCACGTCTCCGCCGGCAGAGCTCCTGGAGCTTAAGGCCTGAGCGTCCGTGGTGCAATCCGGAGGGACTCGGGCTGCCACGTCCCGGTGGGCTGCCTGGAGCAGGGCCTCTGCAAAGACATCGCCCTGCCACCGCCCGCACCGAGGGCTCCTGCTCACCTAGAGCCCGCCGCCGTAGCTCGGGGCACCGAGCGCTGACGAGGTAACTGCCTGCAAAGCGCTGAAGAGGCAGAGCAAGGGGAGGAGGAAGGAGAAAGGCAGCGTATGAGTGCCACCTCTCCCCAGCTCCTCCCATCCAGCCATCGAGCAAGCTCAGCTCGGCGAGGCCGGGCGGCCCAGCAAAGGCCTCCGCCGGGCAGCGCGGCCGCCCACGCGCGGCACACTCAGCTGCCCCAGCGTCCCGGGGATGCTCCCTGGAGGTGCCCGGCCCCACGAGAAGCCGCACGCCCGCAGCCCCGCAGCAGGCTGCCTCCCCGCCACCTGCTGCAGCAGGGGTCGTTCGTGTCTGCAGCAGCGCCGGCCGAAATCCCGGCCGTGCCGAGCGGGGAAGCAGCCTCCGGCCGCGCGGCCTCTGCTCGGCGAGCGCGCGGGGCCCCGCAGGCAGGCGCAGGGGCGCGAGCCCCGGGAACAATCCTGCCGGAGCCCTGAGCCGCATTCCCGGCCCTCCGCAGTGCCTCCCCCACATCCTGCCTCCAGCCCTCCGCCGGGGGGAGAGAATGCGAATCTTGGGTTGTAATTCTTCCAAGTTAAAAATAACCCGGCGGTTCAGCGGGAGAGAATCAGCAGCAGTGAGGCAGGGGGCTGGGGAGCCCGTGAGCTTGCTGCGGGGCAGCCATGGCACACATTTTTCCTTTCGCAAGCGCAGGATACGGAGAGGCAGCTTCCCAGCTCTGCGCACGCAGCTCCAGAAACCAAGAGCCCTTCGGCATCCCAGCTGCAGTCGCTTTGCCGAGCGGCCAACCGCTCCTTGGGTCGAAGCTGCCCTCAGGCCCCCTCAGCACCCCCCGGCCCCAGCAGGAGGGGAGCCCAGGCCCCACTTCACCGGCCAGGCGTGCGTGGCAGCACCAAGGAAGCAATGGGCAAAGGAGCAGGCAGCCAGAAGCCGGGCGGGGGCACGCCTCGCGTGGGTGCGTGTGCCCAGAAGAGCGGGCGTGAGGAGCGCAGCACCACGGCCAGCCCCAGGGCAGTCAGAGCCGTGCTCCCTGCAACAGAGGAAGGAAAAAAACAAAACAAAAAAAAAAAACAACGGGGGGGTGGGGGGAGAAAGGGTGGTGGGAATTCAGGAAATAAACATGCTCTCTGTGGGGTCAGGGGAGCCGAGAGCAGCAAGAGCTGCCTATGAGGACACCCACTGCACACGCCAACCCTGCCAGCACCTTCGAGGACACACAACTCCTCCACCCCGCGGAACAACAGGCTAGCAGACTTCGGCAGGCAGGCAAGATGTAGGCACGACCTCCTTGCTCCATGGGAGGAAGAAGAGGACAGGCAGCAGCAGTGCTGTGCAGCATGCCCCCTCCAACACGCTTGCTCAGCACCACTGCTGCTCCTCCCAAGCCCCCCCGGCAGGCTCTCGGCCCTGACGCACGAGCCTTGTCGCAGAGTCCGGGGGTCACTCGGGACTGAGGCTGCCGTGCTGGCACCCAACAAGCAAGGAAGCGCCCACGGGCTGGATACGGCCCCCGGTAACACAGCCTCCGTCAGCTGCACGACGTGACTCTTACGACAAGCTCACGTGGCAAGAACAGCAACGGCTCCTTTCAGGCGAGTTTTCAAACGCAGCTCCTAACTCGAGACCGAAACCGCAATGACCTTCAGCGGTTACTTCAAAGCTGCACAGTGCCACAGGGCTGACAAGGGAGGGTTTGCTCAGGCTCAGCGAGCACGGCAGCAGCCAGGGACCAGCAGCACGAGGGGCGGGAAGGCCGCAGGGGACGCGCCGCTCCCGGGCGGTGCTGGGGGCCCGGCGGTGGCAGAGCGGGGCCGGGCCTGGTGCCAGCGGCGTTCCCTTCCCGCACCAGCGCCGGCCGTGGGGGAGCTGCCAGGCGCGGGACACGTTTCCCGAGCCTACGCCCGCTGCCTTCTGACCAGCTGCCCGAGCAACTCACAAGCCCCGGGCGCGGAATTTTAATCCTCAGCAAGGCAAAACCAGAGGCAAAGTAAAAAGCAAAGCTCCGCAGCCCCGTGCCCGTACGGACGAGGGAGAGAAGGGAGGCAGGAGCAGCCTGCAGAGGTGGCGCGGGCTGGGATGCAGCGCGGGGCACCCCCACCAGCCCCGCGCCCGCCACACCAAGCGCCGAGCTTCCTCCGCTGCCCTACCGAGGCCCATCGCACCGGGGTGGCACTTTGCAGGCCTCTGCTCCCGACTGAACACAGGCACGCTCCAGAGTGGCAGGCAGCCCATCGCCCAGGCCAAATCTACCCTAAACTACCCCGGCTGCCAGTGCGCAGCTAGCTCTTCCTCTGCCACCAGCACCGAGATTTCCTTCCAGTTATTCACAGGCCCAGGCTCGTTCATCTGCATGCTAACAGGGAAGGACACGAATTACGGGTCTGGGGGACAGACTGTGCCAGTGGCCACCCAGCCTAGCCACTTCTTCCACCACGCTCTCAGCTTTTAGTTTCCTGCTTTAGATGCTGAGGCTGACAAGGCCGTGGCAGGCTGCAGCAACTCCAAAGCCGCCTGGTGGGCACCCCCCTGCTTCTGCGGGGACAGCGCACCCAGCCTGCTCTGCCCCTCGGCACCAAGGATGCGCGAAGGCTGCCAAGGAGCCTGCGTGAAGCCAAGGGTCAAAGGACACAAGCGATGATGCAGCTGCAGTTGAATTCTAGGTGAAACAGGTGAAGAAGTAGCTCTGAGGATGCGCTCCTGGTGCTGGAAGCACGCCCTCTTCCCTGAAGCGTCTGGCTGTTAACCCCGGATGGAGACGGGATCCTGGGCTCAGCTCCTGCGGGCTTCCTGCAGCGGTGGTCAGGAGGAGCCGGACGTCCCGGCAGCATCCAAAAAGCCTCCTCTGAATTACTGGGCCTGTGGGAGCACCGGGGTCCCAGCTGGCATCTTCAGAGGCTTCTCACAGCAGGGCAAAGCCCCCAGCTGCTCTCTGGCTATCAGAAGGGATATGCAGGCTTCAGCAGAAACAAGCGCCTGCGCCCTCCACATGTTTTCCTGCTATTTTTTTCTTTTTCACTCACAAGCACTCTTTGGACTTCCGTTAAATGCCGGAGCCAATCCCCAAGGTCACCAGGCCCGTAAAGATGCCACCAGGCACATAATTTAGCCCACAGCACCTTTATTAGCGCTGAAGGTGTACAAAAGCCAGCTCAACTGGTAGACCTTGAGAGCTGGCCAATTCAAAGAACCTTTTGTATGGCTGCTGCTCGAGAGCTGCACACCTACGAGCACTGAACACAAGCTATCCCAAGGCAGACAGCCAAAAAATGAGATGGCATTTCAGAAAGCAGAGATCCTCCTCTCTTGCCGTTGTTGATACCCTGCACTGCAAACTCAAGAAAGCAGCTCTGCCACGTCGCAGACGGCCCCTCAAAGGCAATCAGAGCCCTTTGTGCCCCTATTTTCCAACTGTAGAACGGGGATAAAATCAGCCTTCGCGGCAGGGCTGCTGAGAGGACGAGCAAGCACTTGCAACGCACCTCCAGGTTTGCCTGTCGGTATGTATGAGGAGCACATCTGATGCCCCTGGGCAGGCTTCCAGCTGGGATGGCAGAGCAGCACGAGCTACAGCTCCAAACAGGGACAGAAACCCCGCTAGCGCACCCAGGCCTTCTGAAGACTATTCTGCCCGGTGTTTCCAGCGGTTTTCTCCGGCTGAAGCTCCCTGCCCAAGACCTCCAAGGCAGCCACGTAGCAGGTGTGCCCCCAGACCCACATGTTGCTGTCGGCAGCCAGCTTTAAGTTCTCCCCCATTGCCTGCTCGCGCTAACCACGGCAGGTAAGAGGCTGACCTCAGCCGCGTCCTCCTGCCGCCACCCCCTGCTTCGCCTAGCTCACAGCTCGTGGGAGCGTGCCCCAAAAACCACATTCAAGACAGGAGCTGAATGCAACGTGGCCGAGACATCAGCAGCTGGGCCACGAGCTCAGCCAGCGTTTCAAGCGTTTTCAGGGCTCACAAGCAGGACGGACAGCATTGTGCTGCCAGCCTCGTCTGGGTACGGGGGGGGGGGGGGGGTGCTACGCATGAAGCAAGCTCAGGGTCTCCCCTGTTCTGTTCTGCCCACCGCCGCCACATCTCACTGCAATTCTTGAGCTCAAACACCGCAGGATGACCCCTTCCCACATGGCCTCCCTCTGCACCCTGCCTTGGAAGGGCCCCACACGCGCCGAAGGCACACTAGCAGTACCTCGGCCCTCCGTAGGGCCGGGCAGTATTGCCACCCTGGTCCTACGGGACCCGAAAGGCAGGTGACAAAGCTCAGCGCAGGGCTGCACTCCCTCAGGCCAGGTGGAGGTTGGAGGAGGAGCAGCAGGGACCACCAGGAGCACATGGACGCTTTGCTCCCCTGGCGCAGGACACCTCCAGCCCCACCACAGCAGCTCCCAAAGGTCACTTGCTCGATGCTGCCAAGTTAGAGAAGAGCTCCTGCACGCACGGAGGCTGCAGCTGCCCCGCCGGCACTGCACACCCAGGCGACCCCAGCCCAGCCCAGAGCAGAAAGGCTGGCTGGCCAGACCCCTGCCGGCCAACGCCTGCTCCAGGCTGATCCTCAGCACCCGGGAAGGTGACATCCCCACCAGACGAGGCCCAAGTGTTTGCTGCGTGCTGCGGTGAGGTCCCGCGGCTCACAGCATCTGGTCTGCCTATACATCCCCAGAGAAACTAGTAAACATCGACCCAAAATAGCAACAGACAAATCTGCTGTTCTCCAGGCCCGAGAGCTTGCATACGGCAGCATCAGGCCTGTTCCTCAAGTGCCTAAAGAACAAGGAGAGAAAGCAAAATGTTAACAACCTCTCCTGATACAGCACCAAGCAAAAGCACCCTTCACAAGCTGCACGCTACCCCTGGCCCCCAGGCCCACATGCTGCAGGTTGCTGCCGCTGCCCTTACACACGCCTCCACCCCAGCTGCTCTGCCCTGCTCCGCAAGGGCTGTAACTCAGCCAGCGCTCACCTCCGAGGGATTCCAGCCTATGATAAATTATAACCCTCTGGGATACAAGTTCTTCACAATCTCAGCTTAATCTACTTTGAAGAACAGTCTCTAGAGTTCAGACACCATCTGTAAGTCGACATCCCTCTCAATCATCTCCACGCTTCCCTGCGTTTGTGTCCTTTACGCCATCCCAAGAAACACTCCGGCACGGGAGGGAGAGAGAAGTGCCAAGAAGAAATTCGTCAGTCCCTCACATCCCTGCCGCTCACTCTGGCACACGCCCGCGAGCATCCCCCAGGGGAGCGGCGAGGCCGTCGCCCTCAGCAGGCTGGGGCCCCGCGTGTGCCCAGGGACGGAGCGCGGCCCTCCTGGCAGGGCACCGTGATGGCCAAGTACCCGCTCCTAGGCGGAGCCAGACCTCAGAGCACACCGAGAGCCTTCAGCACACGCAGGGCTGCTGCAGGGTTCTCGTGGAACCGGGCTGCTCCCACGCAGAGCGCAACCTCGGCACGTGTCTGCCGCGGGCAGGAGGCTCCCGGCCGGCCAGCACCACCTCTGTGGGCTCAGCTAGCCAGGTGGCGCCCACGTGCCATCACCTGCACCGAGCCACCAGCGCAGCCCTGCTAGCCTGGCAGGCCTCCAGGCGCCCGTCTCCTTTGACGAGGAGCACCACGAAGGCCAGGCAGGAGACAGGCTCAGGACACAACAGCTGAGCATGGGCCCCACGCCCTAGCAACGTGGTTTTCACGTCTCCTCTCCCTCTGCGCCTAGATGAGCAACTCATTTTCTGACCCCTTCCCAAAGCTGACATCTCAGCAAGACCACCACATCGCCCTGCAGTTCTTGGCCACACGATTCTCTGGAAGAACGAGGACACAACAAGGTCCGGACAGCCACTTCTGCTCGGCCAGACCCCTTTCCTTCGCAGGAAGAGCTGTAGGCAGAGCTGGACCCAGCAAACGGTTTCGGAGCGACCATCCAGAGCCCCTCAGCCCAAACGCCACCCTTTGCTCAGCAGAGCCTGTCCAGAAGCTGAGGAGCAGCATCGGAAGGTAAGCAGCGTGCTGTACCCTGCCAGGAACGGACACGCATGGCCTGCAACCCTGCGCAGAGCCACATGGAGATGCGGGGCTCCTGGAGAGGCCGCTCCGGGTGAAATCACGACTGTAACAAAGAGCCCGAGCCCAGAGCAGCTCACTCCTGCCTTCGGGTACCGGATTCAGGAGTCCGTTCCTCCCTCTGGAAACGCAATGAGAGACTGGCCCAGCTCCTGCGATGTTATTCTCAGACAGCAATTCTCCCTCCCCAGGGCAGGGAGGCGGAGCAGTCACAGGGACCAGCCCACAAATCTGTAACCACTTCTCTGAAGAAAGCAGGGTAACCGCAAACCTCAGCACCTTCGCGGTAAGCGCAGGCTTCGCTTCAGTCGGCCTCCCGCAGCATCGGCACGCCGAGAACAAACAGCACAGCCTGCTGTCTGCGGCGGCCGAGAGAAACCTGCCTTGATGCGCGCACAGAAGTGCATGCCGGGAAGAGCTCAGATACCCCGGTGCGGGGCACCCTACAGGGACCAAGGAAGATCTCTGAGAAACAGGACTTTGCTCGCCCTAAGGCAGGGAGCCGAGAAGCATACAAATAAGAGCCAGACGCTGTGCCGCTCTCCTGCCTGGGCTGCATGAGCACAGGGCGCAGCCGGGATGCACCGCGCACACGGCCAGAAGTCACTGAGACAGAACGGTGCTCTCTTCTGCAATCCCCAATTAATAAACACGGAACACGTAAGCGCCATTTTATTTTACCTCATTTTCATTTTAAGTACAACCCAAGGGGGCGAAACATTCAGAGTTACAGGCGCTCTGTATGCGAGACCTGGAAGAGTCACGGCAGTAACTAACACAAAAATAGCAGCTTCCACAGCACGGCTACAGCAAAGCGCTGATGCTTATTCCTGTATCTAGAACTAACTTTAATTCTGCCTCAGTGCATGCATACAACAAGGCATTAATGTTTAAGAAGCGGTACTTCCCCTACCTATAAGTCAAGAAAGTGAAAATCCCCCTTGGGGATCACCCTTGCGACTTGACACCACCCCTGCTCCTGCACGTAGCATGCTAGCACCTTGCTAGTGCTGCAGGTCACCTTCAGAGACAGACACTGAGCACATGCTACAGTGCAAAATGAAAAACAGAAAGCACATAAAAGCACGGGAAAAACTCCACCTTCATGACTTCTGACAGAAGGTTTAACAACTGAAACGTTTTTGGAAGGAAACTGAACGATGCCCACGTAACGAACGTGTATTACCAGCACAATGCTGAGGGACCAAAATTCTCAGCAGCGGCTGCTACCACGCAGCACCACGTAGCTAGCTAGAGTCCTTCAATTCCTGCTTCTTCCTTCAAACAAAAGCAAACGTGAGAAACCTCCCGGGGGGGTCCTCACATCCTGGGAGAGCTTTTGCAATCCTCAGGACTGTAACAGCCGCGGCTCCTATCAGTCCCAGCACCACCTTCAGCAGGCCAGCGCAGGACACCAGGCAGCGCAGCCCCCACCAGCCTCTCGCGCAGGCTTTTGCCCCAGGGTCCCTCACGGCACGCTCCTGTGTTCCCATCCAGCAAGAGCTACACTCCTGTGCAAGAGCTCCCGGGCTGTAAGTTAAACACGAAGGGAAAGAACCTCGCTCCTCTGCCTCCCGCCTGTCCCCCCCCGGCAGCAGCACGCAGCTGGCAGGGACGCGCAGTCTCCCCGATGCGGCGCGCTGGGCCACCCTCACCTCCTTTTGCTCTAGTGCAAAACAGGGCTCCCCAGATCCCACGCTTTCATGGAAACGTGAAGGCAACACAAGTATTCTGCAAATTCTTGCACTGACAAGCTTAACTTCCACCTGCGTTCAGCACAGTCACCCCAAAAGGAAGCAATGAGCTGCTTGCATTTCAGTGCCGACTTCCCACGACAACTTTGAGCCGAGAACCAAAGAGGCAGACAAGCATCAAACAGCATCACCAGAGGAGATCTAAACTTCATCTCATCAGCTAAAATACAACTGAAACAAAGCAAAAGCCAAACGGATAAAACTCCTTATACTGGTGCAACAACAGGACCGCACAAAGCTGGGGCGAAGGCAGGACTACAGAAAGGAGGGATCCCAGGAGACGCTGCGTGATGAGCCATGCTGAACCTCTTAGGGAAGATGTCCGTAACATCATCAGACTGCTGTTGAGGAGCATCTCGTGTGGGGAAAACGGGGCTGGAAAATGTGATGTGCACTCCCTAGCCAAGGCAACGTCTCATCGTCACGTTACCACCATGCTTCTTGATCCAGACCCAACGCACCTCTGTGAGCACACCTGCGCTGCCCGCGTCAGAAACAAACTGGAACTAGGGAATTTGCTCCCTCACTTCTCACTTTCTTTTCTGGACCGGAGGAGCACTTCGCTCCTGGTGGAGCTGGATTTGCGCTTGCTGCAGGCTGGAAATCCCCTAGAGGCAGCAGCACGGAAACAGCGTACAGCCCCTTAACCTCGAGGCAGCACCTCCTTCCTCCGCGGGGGGAAAATCCTTATGCTAAGGACGGGCCAACTGCTCCTCCGACCTCCTCGGCACCGACCGCGGATCCCCAGCTCCCTGCGGAGCACAGGGCCCAGAGGCAGCAGCAGCCCCGCTCCCGGGCACTGATCTCTTCTGCTCCCGCCTGGCTCCGTGCGGGCAGCGCCCGCGGCCCGGCAACAGGCATGGTGCGGGGACCTGCCTCCCACCTTGGAGCCCCGCTGCAGCGCCCCAGGTATTTCCTTCTTCTCTGGTTGACTGGACACAACCAGTGTAACACCGCTCAAAATTAATAGCCACATATTGGCAGATTGCTAGGCTGCATACCAGATTTTCCCATATAAGGGAAAGTTGAAGGCATTGTCCTATCACACGGAAAACATATTGCACCAGCCTAAGATAATAGAAAGCAAAATCAGAATCTCCTCGTGTCACAAGCTGACATCCACAGACCACGTTTGGCCCATTTTGCTGCCAGTTCGGTCAGCTTTGCACAGCTCTGATACTCCAGCCGCTGGCTCGTGCCTGCGGAGCAGCAGGAGGCTGCCTGGGACCGGCACGCAGCTGTGCAGGGCCCCGCGCCCCCGGGAGGAGTTTGGTCCCACTGCCGCGCGGGCAGCACCAGGCCCAGTGCCACCGCTCCCAGGTGGGAGCGCAGCTCCGGTTTCTTGTTCCTTCAGGGTGCTGAGAACCTGTCACACAAACCCCGGGCGCTGCCACCACCACCGTGAGCGCAGCCAGCCTTGCCACCCAGCTACACGTCGGTCGGGCACCCTGACCGTCTTCTCTCTCCTGACGGTTTGTCTGCCTCCCAACAGCTCTGCCTCTGGCTCCACGGAGCAGGATGAAGTCACCAACGTTGTCCCAGGCAGGAAACGGGGGATGAGAGGAGAAACTTTCACTGCCTCTTACACGAGCTATAAAAACGAGCCCCCTCGACTCCCCTGAAGCCCAGTGAGACATCCGGCCACCGTGTTTGCCAGCGTTTCTTTAAAATCATTTCAGAGAAGTCTCCCTGCGCGTGCCCATTTCCCAGTCCCAACACACCAACTCCACATTCCTGCACTAAGGGCTCGCTCACAGTGCAAGGCTGATCAAACCTCTCCCTCCTTTGCAAGGGCAGGCTCCTGCTGCACACTGATGTGCAAGATACTAGCTCTTATCTTTGCGAACCTGAGACGGGCCAGGACAGCACAGCTTCATGCAAAAAACAAAGGACAGCTGTGGTGGCCAAGCTCTCAACCTTGCCACCTCTCTAAAACAAGCTCTCTTGCTTCTGCAAACCCTTCCTGAAATAACACAAACCATTAAAGTGAAACACTTTATATTATCTACCTGTAAAACTTTATTGTCTTTAGAGAAGCTCTTAAGGAGAAAATACGAAAGATCTCTGAAGGAAGATTAAATCTTAAATATTACTGTAAGATTACACATCCAGAGGGGGGGAAAAAAAGGTAAAGCTTTGCTTCCTGTTACAGAAATATGGTAAAAAGCAGTCAGGAATATAAGACATTCTTCTGAGAGCTCACTAAGCCATTGCAAATCGACAGCCCTCAGACCCACTGACAGCACCGACCATCGGGGCTAACGCTGCCATATCCAAGGCCAGCCACTCGACGACCAGCAGCTCAGACAGAGCAGAGCCGTCCGCCCCTAACGCCTACACGCAGAACAACGGATGGGGACGTAAACTTAAGCCAGCAAAAAGGCACATGCTGCGAAGCCAGACAGCAGCGCACCGAAAGGTATTACGGGACTCTTACCAGCGCCTCCCGCGGGAGATGCGCATCCCTGGCACGCCGCGAGCACTGAGCAGCAGCGCGAGAGCTGCCTTAGGCCCACAGATTCGCGCAGGTTAATTTTTAACACGCCCGCAGCAGCAGCCTGCAGCGAGGGGCTGCAATCGCCATCTCAGCAACAGAGAGATCGACGCCTCTGTTTGAAGAAAGAAGACAACCCGCAGAAACCAACAGCCACGCGCGCAGGATGGCCTTCAAACTTTCCTGAAGGGAAAATGCACCGAGACCAGTTTTTCTCCAAAGCCTCTCGTTGACTTTGGCTTTTATTTGAAGAATAGCAATACAGAGCTTCAGCTGTGCCACACAGGGCACTCGCAGACGTTTTGACGGGATGCAACCCTACCAGCCAGCACGCATCGCAGCTCGAAGAGCTCAAGGGTCAGCATTCAGGAGCAGGCTTCGGCCCGCTGCCCACCTTCGCAGCGGAGGACGCTCAGAGGTACTCTCAATGCTCCTGAAGGACCTGCAAGTTTCCACAGCCATACTGATTCAGGGATGATAGGGAGAGCTAGCTTTCCAAAAGCAAACAGACAGCAACGCTAAGCTTTAAAGTGGAAGAGGAATCAATTTTCCACTTAAAAATTGGGAAAGGAACCCTGAATGAAACCAACCCAGTTGGAGGCCAGAAGCCTCAAGAGAAACAACCGATTTACTCCAGGAAGAATTAACTCCCAGAGCGAAAATATGCTGCTATTGCTTCATACTTCAACAGCTGGACCAAAACAACAATTTCTCTGCAAAGCAGCACAGTCGAGCTCCCACATGAATGAAGTAAACAAAGGGCAAGGAGAGGCAAGAAGGCACCTATTCCCGCACCAGCACCCCACCAGCGCCCAAAAGCAACATCAACGCTTTGCTGTGGGAAAAGATTAACGGAGCTCAGCGTCCCCTCTCCTCCAGCAACACCTTAACCCAGGTGACCCCACAACAGTTAAAAAGATACAGGCAGCGGCTGCCAATCACCTGCAAGCGAACAGGTCAGGAATAAACACCTACCTCTAACAAGGACACCCGCACCTGCCTGCCCACAGGGAGCCCCCTGCCAGGGCCAGTGCTGGAGGGCTGCTGGAGGCTCCTGTGCAGCTCCACGAGAAAAACTCTGTACGAGCACCGCCAACGGCCCCCAACCCTCCGCCCCCTCCCTGCCTTCTCTGTGCCCAGAGGCGTTTGCTGCAATTCTCATGTGGCAGTGGGGAAAAAAAAAAAAAAAACAAACTGAAAAGGCTGGGTTTCTGGCCAAAATCGTCTGAACTAAGCGAAGACGTAAACTAAGCACTTTTCAGAGCAAAATTGCTGAAGAGCTCTGCCACATCAGAGGCCTGCAGCCGGACCAGCTCGCGGCACAGCCAGACGGCCCCGTCGGCCTCCTCGGTGCCCAACTCGGCTGGGAGTCCTGCGGAGCTGCCAGGGAGGCAAAGCGGTAAGGAGAGGCAACGTTAGCTGCTCCGGGACGGGCGCGCGCGCCAGGCAGCGATGCCGGCAGATGATTTCTCTTCATCCCTTCCACCTCCTGTTTGTGTGCGCTTCCCTCTGACTCCTCGCAGCGTTTACCCCACAAGCCTTTCCGACCAGCACCGGAACCTATTCCGGTCGCCGGCAACGAGTCACTGGGAAGAACGCGGCCAATTCGGCGACGAATCCTGCGAGCAGCAGGGCCGCGGGGCTGCGCTGGCGACGTGAGGACCGCAGCGCGACCGAGGTGCGACCGACGGCACCGCGGGGCCTCCCCGCCGCCACACGGCCGCGACGGCACCGCGCACCCCGCCGAGCCGGGCCGGGCCGGGCCGGGCTCTGCCGTCCCCGCTCCCCGCCGTGGGGCGGGCGGGCGCCGGGGAGCCGCTGCCCCGCACCTCCGGGCACCGGACCGCCGCCCCCCCCCCGCCACGCCGGGGAGCTGCGCCCCGGGCCGGCCGCCTCCCGCCGCTCCGGCCCCGCGGCTGTGCGGGGGCCTCGCATCCCGCCCCCCCCGGCCGGGAGGAGCCTCGCACCGCTCCGCACCGCTCCGCACCGCGCCGGGGGAGCCCCACCTCCGCCCCCGGCCCCCCGCGCTCCCCGGGCCCCGAGCTCCGGCCCCGCACCGCAGCGGCGGCGGCCGCCGGTCCCCGTCCCGTCCCCGTCCCCCGTCCCCCCCCCGGGACCGCCCCTCCGCGCCCGGCCCCGCGCCCCAAGGACGGCGCCGCTGCAGGGCCGGGGTCGCCGCCAGCCGCCGCCGCCGCCGCCCGGCCCCGCTCCCCGCTCCCGGCCCCGCTCCGCCGCCGCCACCGCCGCGCCCGTTGGTAGCGCCGCCCCGCCGCCGCCACCGCCCCCCGCCCCGCCGCCGCCCCCGGCCGCGCCGGGCGGGCGAACCCAAAAGTTCGGGGCAGAACTCACCTAAAATGGCTCCCCGGCAGCCCCGCCGCAAACAGCCATTATTTGGTGAAGTTTAGCCCAGCGCCCCGCAAGGACACCCGAACCTCGCCCGGGCCCGCCCCCGCCGCTCGCCCATTGGCCGCCCGCCGCCGCTCGCCGGCGCCCATTGGCGACCCGGCCCGTCAGCCGCGCGGAGCCCGCGCCAAGCTTGGCTGCAGCGCGCCCGCGGCCCGCTCCATTGTGCTGCTGTTTGCACCGATGAGAGCGCGGCGCCGATTGGCCGCGCCGCCGCCCCCGCGCGCCGCCCCCCGAGCCCGGGCCCTCGCCGCCGGGGCCGCCTGCGGCCTGCGGGGCCCGGATGTGGGCGCCGCGAGGGGCGCGGGGCTGAGGCCGGGCTGGGGGCTGGGGGCTGCGGCCGCCCCCGCCCCCGCCGCGCCCCTCGCGGCCCCCGGGCGGGCCGAGCCGAGCCGAGCCGCGCCGCCCCCTTCCCCTAGCGGTGTGCCCGGTGTCGGGCAGCGCGGATGGGGCCAGCCGGGGCGGGGGGGAGGCAGCGGCCGGCCGGGGACGCGGAGGCGGTTGAGGGGAGCCCCGGTGCGGCTGCGAGCGGGGCAGGCGGCTCCCCGGGGGGCGCTGAGGAGCCCGGCGTGGGCCGGGCTGGGAGCGAGCGGGGGCTCCGTCGGTCCTGTGCGCGGAACCCCCCGGCAGCGGGTGCCGCGGGTGGCACCGGCAGGCCCGGGGTCCGGCAGCCTCAGGAGAGCAGCCCGCCGGGGGGCGAGGAGGGCTTTCTGCCGGGAGTCACCGCGCTCGGACCGGGCCCTGTTCTCCCGGGGGCCCCGCGCAGCCCCAGCGGCCCCTCGCGCTCTGCGCCCAGCCCGGGACCAGCGGCACCCTCGCGTTGGTGACCAGCAGCATCGGTGTCCCCCTGCTGCAGCGCCGCCGGACCCAGGGCGACGGGAGGCTCAGCGGGAGCTGCTCGCAGGGAGGAACGCGGCTAGCAGTGAGGAGCCGCGCTGGCCTCCCCGGGCTGTGCAGCTGATGCAGAGCTGCTCGTGCATGCTCCGAACAAGTTAGTGCCGGCACCAAAATGAAGCTCTGCTAGAACTAATTAGCTCTGCTGAGACAGGGCTGATTAACCAAGTGCAGCGCAGTCCTCATGCAGCCACAACGCTTGTAGGGGCCTGGGGGAATGCTGGCACAGGCCTTTGCTGCACCGTTGGAAGTCCTGGCTTGTCCGGGTGTCCTGTGCTGGCTGGCTCGCACGTTCCCTTTCTGCCTCTTGCCTTGCCCAAGCTTCTCCCCTTGCTATACATTTTTCCAGTGACAGTGTGTTCTGGAGGTGCTTGCTGCTGCACACGTGTGGACCAAACAGAAAGGGGACAGCCAAGGGATGCAGATCCCTCAGAGAGCTGCACCCCTCCACCCGCATCCCACGCCTCTTGCGGGCCTTCTGCGCAAGCCGTTACACCCCTGTGCTCTTCCCAGCGAGCCAAGGCTTCCTTCCCTGAAGCGTTACCCTTTGTGCCATCTCACTTGCTACCAGCCCACATCTTTACTCTAAACCTTCTTTCCTCAGCTGGTCTCCTTGCAGATGGCATTTGTGGGCTTTTCTGAGGTCTTACATTTACATTTTTGTCTTTATGCCACATTCAGCTTCTTGTTCTGCATATAGGACATCAACATGTATGAAGTATTCCTCTCCAGTGCCTTCTCTTTTCCCAAGCCCTCCCTGTTCCCTCGAGCCATCAGGCATGCTTGTGCCTGATCTTTTCAGTTGCTTCCTGCGTTGGTCAACCTCTCACTAGCCAACACTGTCCTTTGCTATATACTCCCTCTGACCCCAGAGCAATACCTTGTTCTCTACAGGAACACCCGTAAAGATAGAATTAATTGATGCTTTACGGTCAGAAAACCCATGCAGCTTATTTTCATTTGGGGAGGAATTTTTAACACCTGTGTTACACAAGTACAGATGTGCTGGCAGGAAGGGACCAGAGGAGGTTGGGTTAGAAACTTCCAGAGATTCCTTCCCCTCACCACACTGGTGACAAACACAAGGTGGGGTCTGCCATGGCTCTGCCAGGGATTCCCCCATCTCTTTGGTGTCCTGTGGCAGGGCTGCACCATGCTCCCTAGAAAAGTGTTTTTCCTAACATCCCACCTGAACCTTCCAGGACGTGCCAGGTTCATTGTGCTAGCAACGCCCAAACAGGAGTGAGCACATGCCCACATATCCAAACAGGGACCATTCCTGCCTGGTTCCCTCACAAGGCCATCATGAGCTCTGTCATTGGATGGCCCCAGGACTTTTTTACACCAGTATTGGAAATCCGACCAGCCTCTCCAAAAAGCGGAATTAAATCCTGAGCTTGGCTATTCCCAAATCATTCAGAGCACAGGACATGACACCCTGTGAGTGCAGGACACTCAGCTGAACAAAGCTGGGGCCAAGCATCACCCGGAGCATAGACATCATTCTGCCCAATCTTTGGGCTCATCATCCCCCCCCATATGAGCTGAGATAATAAAAAACAACTTTCGGCCTCTACAGAGAGGGAGAGTGACAGTCCCCCTGGGCAAGCTGTTCTGGGCTCAGGACACCTCACCTCCCCTCCACACCTCGCCACATGGAGGGGCTATGGTCACCCATCATGTGCTGGGAGACCTGTGCTGGCCATGGCAGGCATGAGCAACCACCACTGCCCTGATGCACAGATTTGCACCACCCTGAAGAGGAAATGTGTTGCTGTTACATGTTTACCTTAAATTAAATGTTAACTGGAATCAGGAGTAGCAAGATGTAAATGAAGGAGCTTGCTCACCGCACCTGAACTAGGCAACAGTGACAAACACACATGAAAACAATGAGGAAATTGAAGAAATAACATGCTTAGCTGGCTTTCCCAGGAAGCCCATGGGGAAGGCAGCAGACTCCTGCCAGGGTCCAGCTCTTTGGGTGCCTGTGCCCTTCTCCTGGCTGGTAGCCTTGAAGCAGGAGAAGTAGCCCCATGTGGGAGCTGGAAGCCTCTGAGACCTGCTCCTGATTACAGAGAGGTCCTGAGGATTCCCAGTGTCTGCAGGGAGATGGCCGCAGGCTGTGCAGGGGTTGGCAGCTGTGACCTGAACCATGCCCCTCCTTCGCTCTAGCAGTTGTCCCCTGCTCCATGGCAGGAGGCTGTGCGCGGGCACCCAGTGGGACACGAGCCGCATGCTCCCTGCCAAGGGCAGCATTAACTCTCCCACTGCTGAGCATGAAGAAGAGAGAAGCCCGAGCTTGCCGCCAGGGAAGGAGACCTTCCATGTCACTCCTGAAAATGTCACTGAAGGCAGCTGCAGCCTGGCAGTGACCATGCTGCTTCTCCCAGACAAGAGCCCCAGAGATTTCTGATTCCTGTTTAATATTCAGCGGCTGTGCAGATTGCCAGGACACGGCTCCGTGCCGCAGTGCCTGCGGCCAGGCAGTGTGTGTGCACCACAGGGCATGTGGCCCTCGGGCAGCCTGGGGACAGATTCTGATGGGGAAGGAAGGTGTCTCTCAAGGCAGAAGAAACGCCAGGCATTTCCAGGCTAGGCTTGTCTTTGTGCAGGGAGGGACACTGGTGCTGTTTGTGAGAGGCCACCTGGGCGCTGTTGAGCCCGGGGTGCTGGGTCTCCGTCCGTCCCACAGGCAGGGACAGCTGGGGCAGCCGGGGGAGCTTACACCCAGCAACAGGGCAGCCAGTTCACAGCTCTCCGGAATTGTGTGAAGAGGTCATTAACGGATTAATTATCTGCTGCTGGCTTTTTTTTTTATATTTTTTTCAGTACAAAGACCCAGGGCTTTGTCCACCCCAGTACATCAGCCTCAACCACTGATCGTAGCAGCTCTATGTGTGTTGTGGCCGCCTGTGCACATCTTGGGTCCTTCCCTTCCCTGGTTTTGGGGTGGTTCACGTGTCCCCGGTGGCTATCTGTGGTCTCTACAGGCTGGTGGCCCTACAGAGGCCCTGGAGCTTGTTCTCACAGTGCAGTCTTCTGGGGCCATGGTGGACACTCAGCCCTGGACAAGGTAAGTGGAGGACCGCCCCCCCCCCCAGCTCCTTTCCGTTGTGCGTCCTCCCACCCAGGGGGCTTGGCTTGCTTCAACCCTCCTCTGCCTGCATCAACCATCTCATGCCTGAACAGGGGATGCTCTCTACCACCGAACACCCAAAGGCTGGAGCCATGGGAAGGCAGGTCCAAAGTCAGCCTCTTGCCCAGGGGTCTGAGCCTGGAAAGTGGCCAGAGACTGCTGGGCAACCCCTGACAGGGCTGGGGCCAGTGGAAGCACAGCCCCATGCTGGCGGACCAGCAGGAGGGCCGTGCCACACTGGGAAGTTTTGTTGCAGGAAGATGTACCAGCCCTTGCTGTCGATATTGTTGCATCCCCAGGGTAGAGGCAGATTTGCTGCTTGTGCTGGTGGCCCTCCCAGTGCACAGGTCCATCTGCAGGAGCCGTGTTGGAGACAGGAGCCGGGGAGAGGAGGGGGAGACTGTAAAGCTACGTTGGCAGAAGAAGCATCACTTGTGTTTACAAAGGTCTTTTAGGAGGATTTTGCATGGGAGTTCTTGATGGTGAGCACTCAGTGCCCAAGTGACTGTGAGCTGGGAGGGCGGCCTGCTTTTGGATTGAATTTGAAGGAGACTGCTGGCGCAGTGAGCTACGAGTAACAGCTCAAAGTCCCCATTGCATTTTGGAAGTGCGTCTTTCATGGCTTGGCCAGCGATTCAGTGGGGAGCCTGACGTGGCCGCGTCGTGTGCCCAGGAAGAGGGGCCGGAGCCAGTGCAGCGAGAGGGAGGGGGATCACCCGCCCCGCAGGGCCATGTGCCTGCCAGCACAGAGCCTCAGGCAGCCGGGGTGGGGACCGACACATTTTTAGCCACCCTGGAGATGGTGCCGAGTCCCCGTGGAATTAACCAGTGGCAGCACGCAGGCAGGATTCAGCAGCACGCATGCCACGCTGGCTGCTGCCAGGCTGGGTGACGAGCGGGAGGCTTAGGGTTGCATACCTAGATTGCACAGCCGTGATTTTAGGGAGCCTGTTAAACAGCCCTGAAGCTGGAAACTCCTGGTTCAAGGACAGGTTTTCCTTGGATGTGTTTTTTTTGAGGAAATTCCCCTGCCTTCGGGAGCTTGGGCAGAGCCTGTATCAGATAAATCACATGATTGCTTTTGTAAATTTTCCTGTGGGATTATCAAGCAGTTTGCTGGGCTTTGCCACCACAGATTATTGATAGCAGAGAAGAAAGTTTGGGGAGCTCCCAGGAACTGGCAATTTCACGGCCAGGCCCCCGAACCATCACGATACCCTGGCACCAAGCTGCTGCCCAGAGCTGTCGCTCACCCCACAGATATGCACGTTACATGACTTACATGGGAAGTTTCATATCTACAGAGAACTTACCCTTGGTCTTCTTTCAATGCTGCTCTGCTGCACCTGCGCCCCCTGGTCGGTGGTGAGGCGCGTCCTGCCCCATGCTCCTGGGAGCTGCCGGCCTCGGGCAGCCCCTCGCCACCCGGCCGCCCCTTGGGTGAGTGCAAATGTCCTGACAGCCGCTGCCCAGAGGGATCTCTGTGACTTAGCGTCTGCTCAAGGTTTGTGGTCCTGTTGCTTCAGACCCACTGGCTCAAAGGTGCTCCTAATCACTCTTCCAATTAAGGAGAAGGTGCTTAATGTGCTGCTCATCATTATCCAGGCCCCTGAGCATCCATTACCTGCCCCTCGAGTGGGCTCTGTTCATCTTGTGCCTGGAGCTGAAAGAGAGCCACTGGCCAGGACCACCCCTGGGCACAGACAACAGCGATAATTTAACAAATCCATGCTGTACAGCCCCCAGCACTTCACACAGAACTTCTTCTTCCAGCACTTTTTCCCTTGCAGACTCTGTTTGATTTAACTTCCAGGCAGGTCTCCTGGTGGCTCTCCTCCACCCCTTCTGTGTGATGGGCTCTGCTGCCCACGTGAGCTTCTCCTGCTTTCCTTTACCCAAAATGCTCATTTCTGTGACTGCTCTCCATTCCTGGGAGCTGCTTTGCTGCTGTGCAGCTAATCAGAACGGGGCTGGTGCGGCCCTATGCTCCCTGCAGACCTTGCCAGCCCCTTGGATCTCTGTGGCCTTGCCTTCGCTCGCAGGGCTACCTGGTTGCCCCTCCTTTTTTTTTTTTTTTTTTTTTTCATGGTGTGAAGCCAGTCAGGTCTTTAAGGATTTTTTCATATACTTTTGTCCAAAAATGTAAAATCCTAGAAAAGAGGGAACCTTTGGGACCAGCTAATGCCCTTCTGTCCAACTTCTCCTTGGAACCTCACTGGTGGACACTCCACTCCCTTACCCTCCTCATCACGGGGAAGATTTTCCCAGCATCAACCTTGAATTTCTTCATGATAATTTAAGCCTGTTTCTCCTTGTTTTATTCAGCATGGGCAGATTAATCCTTTCCTCTTTGCAGGAGTCATTTGCATTCCTGCAGACAGCTGCACCAGCCCCCTCTGCTCTCTCCTACCAATTAAGCAGTCCCACGTCTTGCCGTTTTTCCTTGCCGGTCATGTTTTCCAGGTCTCTGACATCCTTCTCTGGACTCTCTCCAACTGGCCCAAAGGGCATTGTCCAGGCGTAGCTGCCATCTCCCGCTGCTCTCAGTGCCATGGTGAGAGGCAGCGCTGCTCACAGCGTCCTCCTGCCAGCCTCCCTTTGCTCTGCCATGATTCCCCCAGAGCCACAGCTCCTTTCCCCTAAAATACATCTTTTTCTTTTTGCTCCCCATTTCTTGTTTATGCAATTGCCTATTTGTGCTGAAGTGCCAACGGCATTTATCTTTACTGCACAGCATCTTCTTCCCTGAGACCATTTCTCTAATGTGTCAGCCGCGGAGGCGTGGAGGAATATTTTGTGATTAGGAGCCTGCCTTCCGACATGCTTCCCATTCTTCCTATCTCCATATTTTGTCTGCAAGTTTGAAAAGCCTGTCCTGTATCCCTTTATCTCACTTGCTGGTAGCTGCAGCCTGGTGGTGCTTATCTGAGTTGGGAACAGTGCTCATTTCATTGCAGGTTTAGGCAGAATGTGATCTGTAACTTGCTTATGAGCTTTTTTTATGAAACGGTGTCAAACATCAGGATGTATACCGCCAGTCCAGTTCTTCTGTCGAAGCAGGACAAGTGATCGGCTTGCCGCAGTCCACCCGTCAGCAGCCTTTGCCGGCAGCTGCTCCGTGGCCGCTGCCCCGCAGGCGCTGGGCCTTGCTGCCCAGCGTGGAGGCTGCGTCCCAGGACTGCCTCCCACTGCCTCCCAGGACTGAGGCCAACCTGAGCACTCTGAAGGTTTCTCCTTTTCTGAGAGCTACACAGCATCATCCTGCTGCCCCTGCCCTGCCCCGGCTCCTCTGCACTGCCCCAGGATGCCAGCATCCCGTCCAGGCGTCCTCATCGCCCTCCCGCTGCTGCTCGGTGCAGACTCAGTCAAGCACAGCAGAGGCTGGTGCGATGAGGCAGTATGCTCCTCCAGCGCTCCGCTATCCCCTGCCTGTGGCTTTCCCCTCTTCCTCACAGCCATCAGCCCTCCCCCTTCTTCCGCACACACTCGCCTTGCTTGCTGAATCATTTTTTTCCTTTGGTATTTTTTTCCTTTGACCACTTTGATTTTGCTTTACAAGTTGATGCATTTACATTCAAACCCACCAGCCTGCTTCCTGTTTGCTCCCCAGCCATGAGCCAAATCTCATACTTTGAAGAGAGCCTGGGGTGCGTGCACCCTGCCATCACAAGGCCTTCGAGGTGCTCTCCTGTAGCATCCTTGTAGCCAGACCAGCAAGACAAGGACACAGAAACAGCCAACACCAGTTATGGGCAGGTTGGCTGTAGTGTGAGACCCTGGGGTACCCAGGAACAGAAGCCACAAATGGGCACAGGGAGCTGAGACTTGACATGAGGACAGGGTTTGTCCCATGAGGGTGGTCAGACCCTGGCTCCAGACTCAGAGAACTTTGTAAAGGCAAGTTTCAAACATCTTCAAGGACAGAGAGCCAAAAAGACCCGTTCTGACCAGCCCTGCTCTGAGACATTCCCAGAGGTCCCTGTCCTTAGCTCAGAGCTCTGTCTCTTCTCCTTCACAAGACAAAGGTCTCATTCATGTCTTGGCCGTGCTAAGCCAATTTATCCCCGCCACTGCTGCATCCACACCCGGTATGTCAGACACAAACCCAGACAACTTTTCCTTCTACTTGTCTCTTATCTGCTGCTAATGCCCTGGAAGTGCTTTCTGGACACTGTCACCTGCTGTCCTCTCTCGCACTGGCTGCTCGGGAAGGGAAATTTTCCATCCCTGCCATGTCCTGGGTTTGGCTGAGCCAGGCCGTCTCTCACTTAAAGCCCCCTCCACATGCCCCAGAGCCACTGTGGTTGCATGGCATCCAGGTTCTCCCTGGAGCGCAGAGAGGGGGAGTGCAGAACGTCTTCATCCTTAATATACAAAGCAACACATTCCTCCTTAATCCCCTGCCCGTCTTTCCAGAACAAGCGGCATCCTCTGGTATTAATATTCCAGTCATGTGGCTTAGCCCACCAAGCCTTTGTTATGCCAATTAAATCATAATCTTGATCATGCATTAAGACTTCCAGCTCCTTTTGTTTATCCCTCACCAGCACACCGACGCAGAAGCCGTTTGGCAGCCTGACCCCCCCATCCTCTCATGTCTCCAAAGGCTGCATCTGAAATGCCACCTCCCGTAGCACAGGCAGCTCCTCCCAGCCGCCGGCACTGGCCAGGACCTCACCGTGGCCCCACGGGGACATGGGTGGCTGTGCCTCAGTGGCACGGCTCTTCGTCTGCTTCCTCATGCCATGCCCATGCGGCAAGGCCGAACCTCTAGGGTCCTGGCATAGGGGCCCAGCTGCTGCCCCCCCAGCTGTGTCCCACAGCCACAGGATCACCGGATGGCTGAGGTCAGAGGCACCTCTGGAGAACACCTGGTCCAGCCCCCCTGCTCCAAAAGGGCCACCTGCAGCAGGACTGTGTCAGGGCAGGTCGCAGCCTCCTGCAGCACCGAGGCTTCCCTGCTGCTGCAGGAGATGCAGGAGGAAAGTGGCGTGAGCGCTGCACCCATTCTTTCCTCACTCTGTCAGTGCCAAACAGGAGACGGAGCAAGGCTGCCCTGAATGCTGGGGTGGGAGAATGAAGGTGAGCAGCAAGCACCAGCGCCTGGACAACATCTTGCTCCTTGAAGTGGTCTCAGTGGTGCTGAAGAGCCAGAGGTGGCTGGGGGCAGAGGCGATACCACTCTGTCCTTTGGCCTTAGACCTGTGTGGGGACCCAGGGAGGTGGGGATGTCCTGGGTAGCCAGGGGGACAAGGCCTCTCTCAGAGCCCCTTTGTGCCGAGTGCAGAGCACCACGGTGTGAGGTAAGGTGTCTCTGTGAGCGTGCGCGTGGAACAATGACGAGAGCCAAACCCCATGGTGCACAGCCAGTTCCCAGCACAGAGAAAGACAGGTTCGGGTTCTTCCAGACACAAGGCAACACTTCAGCATGTTAAGGGCCTGATGCACACCCAAGTTCTGGACACGCCTCCCCTGGGTTCGAGCCCTCTCCCAGTGCAGCTGAGCCCCCAGACACCACTGAGCCCTGCAGCTGGAGCAGCCCCTTCTTGAAGCAGCTCCTTGCTCCACCTTATCCCATCCTGTGGGGCTGAGGCATGGCTCCTCCGGAGCAGCTGAGTTACTTCTCATTGCCCAGAGGCAAGCGATCTCAGCAGAACCCAGGGAAATCAACAGTGCGAAGGTAAAATAGCTCATTAAACAGCCATAAACACAAATGTGAGGATCACTCACATCCTACCACTGCATCCATACAAACATCTGCTTGGCTTCCCAGATCCATCTGGAAGGGAAGCTGGTGAACAGGCAGCGGCACGGGGCAGCTTTGCCAGGCTCCCTGTGCTCCAGCAGCACCTGGAGTGCCATGAACTCCATCCACGCCCCACTGAGCATGGCTTTTGGGAGCTGCTCGGCACAGCACAGGAGCACTGCCGGGGTACTGGCAGTACAGCCACACCAGGGGCAGGGCAGTGCAGATGCACCAGCCCCATCCCACCCAATGTGGGCATCGCCCTCCACCACAAGGAGTCCATAACCAGGTCTCACCCCGATGAACCTTCCTTCAGCTGCAGTGCTTGCAAAGTGCTGTTGGGCCAGGCTGGTACACATGGAGTCAGGGTGTTCCCAGGACCAGGAGGCTCCTTTCTCCTGCCCTGGGGCTGGGAGTGCACCTTAGGCATCATCAGCATCCAGTGCTGCTGCGCTGTGTGCCTGCACCAGCCTGGGGCTATTCTTGCCTCCTCCAGGAGGAAGAGACTGGCGGGGAAGAAGCCTCTGGTTATTTAGCCCAGCAGCAAGGACAATGTGTGTCAGCTCATCAGCCACTTGCTACTGCCAGGCTCTGCCACCAGCTGTTTAATGCAGAAAAAACTTGTGTCGCAACCTGCATCAGGAGCAGCTGGCAGACAAAACCCTTTTGTGGGTCCTCAAAACATGTCCATAGCATGCAGAGGGACACAGCAGGGCTGGGGCTCTGGCCAGTGGCCACGCCATGAAATCCAGCAGGGACGGGAGCTTGGGGCTGCTCAGGGAGACTTGCGAGAGCCCTCAGCAGCATCCAGGAGTGGAGGGGAGGTGTGAGTTGGAGATGAGAGGCTGAGGCTGGAGCAAAGGAGAAGGTTCTCCCTCCCTGAGGACCTTCAAACTGTTCGGTGAGTGTGGACTCCATCCTTGGGGGGTTTCAGGTCCAAGCTGGATAAAACCCTGAGCACCCAGCCTGGTCCCACTGCTGACCCTGGATGACCGAGCCTGAGGGCCCTTCCAGCCTGAGCTGCCCCCTGGGCCTTCAGGCCAGGGTCTCTTCTGTAAAAGAACAGGGAAGAGAATAATGAGTGAGTATCTCAGGTCTTATATTTTACTGCAATAATTCTGTTATTGAGCGGGATGTTGAATGAGGAGAGTTTCCTCTCTCCAGACATGACAGCAAAACTTATTTTCGTTTTTTCTTGATGCAGTAAAACAATTTGCTCCTTTTACAGAAGTTGTAGCAATTTTTAGGGAATAAAAATAAATTAAGTCTCACTGCTTCATTACAAATCCTTTCAATCCAACACAACTACTTCGCTGAAATTGATGGCACTAAATACTTCCCATGTTCCATGCTCCTTGCTGTGGTGTACGGCCGTACGCCTCACGCCCCTCCCCGGGAGCAGCACTGCCCGCTGCGGTTCCCCACGCCCTGGTCCTGGGCAGCCGCTGGAGAGCAACTGGGACAGAGGTGGCCTTGTGCCACCTCATCCAGGCGCTTGTGGGAGTGCTTGGCACTGAGCCCGGCACCAGCACAAGGGAGGCAAGCGGCTGTGCTGGGCTGGTACTGGGGTCTTGTCCCTGGGGGGGGGGGGGGGGGGGGGGGGGGGGCACCTCAGTCGTGTGTCTGTAGGAAGGAGGGTGGGAGGAGGTAGTGGTTCGGGGCCTGAGAAAAGAAGCTGGGGGGGGGGGGGGGGGGAAGGGAGCAAGAAAGCAGGGCTGGGGCAGTGTGAAAGCAAGCCAGAGAAACTTCAAAGGCGTATTTTGAAGCAAGAATGAGGGCTTGTGACAGGACCGGTTGGGCAGGTATCAGGGAATGGGGGCATGAAGAGCACCTGGCTGGGGTGAGGGTCCAAGAAGTGTGTGAGCTGGGGGATGGGGTGGGGGGGCACAGGCAGGGGTGTGCATGCTTCAGGGTGCCCTGGTGCCTTTCCCCACTCAGAGACCCTGCAGGAGGTGCCAATCTTGGCCCATGCGCTGCCCTGATGACTGAAGAGGCACCACGCAGGGACGTGGCCATGTGCCCCTGCTTTTCCATGGTATCACGGGCTGTCACCCTCTCCTACTGCTCTGCAAAGTGCTCCCCGTCCCTGGTGAAGGCATCCCCAGGGCTTAGAGCTCCATGGCAGCCAGGGCCACCAGGGGCGCAGGAACCTGGGCTGCACCTTCAGTTTTTACCAGAACCTCTGTAATTTTAAGGATTTTTGAACATTTGGAAAATAAATAAATAAATAAATAAAAACAAGCAGCCAAGCCAGGCATTCTTCATCATGTCCCAACAGCTGGGGCTCAGCAGCTGAAGCCTCCCCCCCAAACACTGATGGCTTTGATAGCCCTACATCCAACATCCCTGTGTGCACCATCCCTCTGTGCAACATCCCCCTGTGCGCTGTCGCCTGTGCTCACTCAGGCTATGGCTCTGTGAAACCTTTAACAGAGCTAAGGTTCATAAATCATTGTGAAGGGTTGCCTCACTGAGAGATTTGACCCCTTGAGACCAGCAACCTGTGTTGTGTTCCAGGCAAGCAGATGTTAGTAAGATCCAAGTCTGGAGCAGAGATGTCAACGCTGGGCAGTGAATCACTGTCCTGGCCTTTTCCAAAGCTGGGGCTTTCTGCGCTTTTTGATGGCACTGATGCTTACTGACATTACCCCTTTAGGGAAACTTCAAGCAAGATCTGCCTGAAAGCCAGCCTGGAAATACCTCCCTATGATCTCTTCTTCTCTACAATCGAGGAAGGTGCAATCATTTCCAACGCCACCAAAAAAAACAGCTCAGTATTAAATCTTCCCTTGCTACATTCATAAACCCACAGTTTTGGGTTCCTATTTGGAAACCTTGAAGCAAAACCTTTGAAAAATGCTTCAGCAAAAGTGAATTGAAGGGAGAAGAAGGAGGAGGAGCACACTGTGCGTGGGTGCCGTGAACACCAGCACAGCGCCTGTGGATGCGGCATGAGGCCTGTGTCCTGCAGGGTAGGGGCTCCCTCCTGGCCCAGTGCTGCTGGGCCCCTTGGTCAGGCCTTCAGGGACGGATTAAGGAAAGGAGCAGGGCTGGGATTCCCACGGCCACGTGGGGCCCCTCCGTCTCCCTGGGGGTTTGGCTTTAGGGCCAATGAGGGGCACAGGCACCTGCTCCACTTCCCAGGCCCGCATCCCACCCTGCTCAGCGCCCGACCTTGGGGCCCTGGGCTGCGGCCGCCTGTGGTGACTGAAGGCAGCAGCCTGAGCGTGCCTGAGCCCTGCCGGGGATGCTGGATGGCAGCATGAGGGAGGCGGCACAGAGGGATGTTGCCGCTCAGCCCTGGGGTCTCGCTCACTCCCCTGATGAGAAGCAGTAATTAGGCAGCTCCTCTCTGCCCTGCACTCTGTGCAGCTGGTGAGCCGGTGCTTGGAGTGTCACAGGAAGCAGTTTGGGCCCTGCTTGTCACAATGCTGATTTTCTCCTCTCTCCCCAGGATTTGGGCAGAGGAGGATGAGGACAGAAGGCCCAGCTGGCAGCATCCGGCACTGTGCCACATACCGAGCTGCCTGGCTTTGCATGTGCCCCCTCCAAAACTGTGGCCGGCAGCTCACCGGGGGTGCCACAGCCTGCAGGCTCCTCTACTTGAAAAGTCTTGGTCCTCTGTTGCATTACCCCTGGGACACTGAATGGACCATGTGAGCTCATCCCATCCCATTTGCACTGCCAGCCCCTCCTTTTCAAAACCCATATTGCCCGATACAGCTTGTGGTCCAAGGCAGATTTATTACACGCATTTATTCTGTCATTGCGTAGCTCTGCTGCCTGGTCTATGGCCCATCAGCATGGCTGCACAAGCTGTGCCTGGCAGCACCTCAGCAATGGGGTTCTGTCATTTCCTCTTCCTGCGAGGCTCAGAGGACGGGGAGAGGCGGGGTGAGGGGACGCAGCCAGGGGACAGCCTAGAGGCACTGGGGGGTGAATCTGGGAAAGGCTGCGAGACCTCGCTGCTCTCGGTTGTGCCTCGCGTCCCTGTTTCCATGTGGGACACCAGCAGCGTGGGTGTCCTCAGCAAAGGATGCCCTCTTGCTCCAGTGCCCTTCCTGTAGACTTTCATACAGCACCTTGCTCTGGGGACTGCTCCAAGCTCCAGTGCCTACCAGCTCCCACTGTGGCTGGATCTTACCAAGGCCGTGGTGTCCCCAGCGGCTGTGGTCAGCTCCTTTATGGGGTCTCATCTCCTGCAGCAGGGGCACAGGAGGCAGCACGAGGCATGGGAGACGTGCCCTCACCTCCAGCACAGACCCCTTTGGACCTGTAAGCTGAAAGCAAGCATCGCTATGACCAGCCTCAAATCCCTCCCATTCCTCTGAGTCATTCTACAGCTGTAACAAGCCGTGTGTCATCCTGCCATTTCCCCACCTTATTTACAGCTGTGATTTAAGAGCTAAAGGTTGAAGGGAGCAGAAGCATCCTCTGCCCATCCTGCCCATGCTGGGAAGGGTCCCGGCTGCCAAAACAGGCTGCAAGCTGTAAAAGCACCAACATATGCTTCCTGCCACTGAGTGAGAGGCTGGAAATGAGCTCTGGGGGCAGTGCAGGGGGGAAGTGCTAACAAACGTGTTCTGCTGCAGATTTACGGTGCAGCACTCAGGCAGAGCCAGCCCGCGACGTCTCCCGATGGGGAGCAGGACCATGCAGATGGGGGGCACGGCACCTTGCCAGCACTGCCAATTAATTTCAAATAGTGCTGCTACCAGCATGTGGGGTCCTCCCAGCACGGGCCGCCCCTCCAGGCAGCCCCAGGCAAGCAGCAGCTCTGCAGAAAGCTGCTTCTCCAAGGCAAACTCCGTGTCAGCTGGAGGAGTCTGCTCCCCTCCAGATTTTTCCAGCCATATGCCCAGTGATGGAGGGGATGGAGCAGAAGAAAACCTGAGGAAGAAAACCCATCAAGTCCTCCACAGGGATGTTGCAGGAGCATCAATGGCACCTCGATGTCCTGAGCCAGCTCTCACTGAGTTTTTTTAGGAGCAACAAGCCTCTGGAGAAAGTTGGGGGGGGGGGGGGGGCAGAGATCTGGGGCTCCACCGAGGGCCTCTTTGCTGCCTCTCACAGAACCACAGTCTCTCCTTCAGCCCCCAAGGACAAAGCAGAAGCAGCTGTTCTGCCCTCCGTGCCGATGATTCCCCGAGCACCCTGCTACATTTTTCAGTGGTGCGGAACCAAATGCTGCTGGGCTGTGCAGGATGCCTGAGCCGAGGACGCCCTTCCTACAGCCGCCCGGCATTCTGCAGGGCCCAGCCAGCAGAGCACAAGCTCACCAGTTCTGGGGTGCTCCTGGGGCCACGGCTGGGCTCCGTGCTGGTCAGGAGGGGACACCCACTGCCCTGGTGCTGCAGAAAGACCCTCCCCAGGCCTGCCCATCCATTGCCCTCTTTTTTCATCTCCCCTCCCTGTCCCCTGTTCTTTTGTGTCCTCCACACATCATTTCTCCCAGATCCCTGCCCCCAACCATGGTAGGGACATGGGCAGCCTCTGTCACAGAATCACAGAGTGGCTGAGGTTTGCAGGGCCCTCTGGAGCTCCTCTGGTGCCACCCCTGCTCCAGCAGGGACACACAGAGCAGGTCACCCAGCACTATGTCCAGGCAGGACCCTCTCTGGTTTGTCCATGCCTCTCTCACACCAGGGAGCACAGAACTGGACCCAGCGCTCCACATGTCATAGAACGGCTTGGGTTGGAAGGGACCTTAAAGATCATCTAGTTCCAACCCCCCTCCCCCCCACCATAGGGATGCCACCCACTAGACCAGGTTGCCCAGGGCCCCATCCAGCCTGGCCTTGAACACCTCCAGGGATGGGGCATCCACAGCTTCTCTGGGCAGCCTGTGCCAGTGCCGCACCACCCTCTGGGTGAAGAATTTCCTCCTAACCTCTAGTCTAAATCTCCCCATTTTAGTTTAAAACCATTCCCCCTTGTCCTGTCATTATCTGATTGAGCAAAGAGTTGCTCTCCATCTTTTTTATAAGTCCCCTTTAAGTACTGAAAAGCTGCAATGAGGTCCCCCCGGAGCCTTTTCTGTAGGCTGAACAGCCCCAGCTCTCTCAGCCTTTCTCCATAGGAGAGGTCCTCCAGCCCCTTGATCATCTTTGTGGCCCTCCTCTGGACTTGCTCTAACAGACCCTTGTCCTTCTTGTGCTGGGGGCCCAGAGCTGGACGCAGGGCTCCAGGAGGGGCCTCAGGAGGGCAGAGCAGAGGGGCATGATCCCCTCCCTCCACCTGCTGCCCACCCCTCTGTTGATGCAGCCCAGGATGCAGTTGGCCTTCTGCTGCAAGCGTGCACTGCTGGCTCATGTCGAGCTTTTCGTCCATCAGAACCCCCGAGTCCCTCCCTCAATGAGTTCTTCTCCCAGCCTGTACTCATGTCTGGGACTGCCCTGACCCAGGTGCAGCACCTTGCACTTGGACTTGTTGAACCTGATGCGGTTCACATGGGCCCCCTTCTCCAGCCCGCCCAGGTCCCTTTGAATGCCATCTCTTCCTTCTTTGGTACCAACCGCACCACTCAGCTTGGCGACATCTGCAAACTTGCTGAGCATGCACTCGATCCCACTGGCTATGTCGTTGATAAAGATACTAAACAGCACCGGTCCTAGGGACAGACCCCTGAGGGACACCGCTCGTCACCAGCTTCCACCTGGACATGGAGCCATTGAGCACCGCTCTCTGGGTACGGCCTTCAAGCCAATTCCTTATCCACTGAATGGTCCACCCACCAAATCCACATCACTCCAATCTGGAGTCAGGATGTCACGTGGGACCGTGCCAAAGGCCTTACACAATTCAAGGTAGAGGACATCGGTTGGTCTTCCCTTGTCAACTGATGCAGTCACTCCATCGTAGAAAGCATGTGGACACACCAAGGCTGAGCAGAGGGACAGGAGCACCTCGACCTGCTGGCAACACTCCTAATGCAGCCCAGGACAATGTTGTCCACCTTTGCCATAATAGCTCACGGGCAAATTGGTATCTCCCAGGACCCCCAGGACATTCCCTGCCCTGCTGCTTCCCAGCTGGGTGCCCCCAGCATGTCCTGGGGCCTGGGCCTGTTCCTCCCCAGGGGCACCACTTGGTCTTGCCCTTCTTGAACTGCAAGAGAATCCTGCCAGCCCCTTTCTCCAGCTGCCCAGGACCCTCTGCACAGCACTGTGACCCTCTGGTGCTTCAGCCACTCCTCCCAGCTTCGTGTCATCTGCAAACCTGCTGAAGGTGCACTCTGCCCCCTCAGCCAGCTCCTTCATGAGGCAGTTGAGCAGGACTGGACCCAGCATGGACCCTCTGGGTACTCTGCTCATTACTGGCCTCCAACCTGGCTTTGCTCCACTGATCACCGCCCCCTGGGCTCAGCCATTCAGCAAGGTTTCAACCCCCCTCCCCCACCGCCCGTCTCTCCATGAAGCCCACCTTTCAGCAGCTTCTCCTGATGGCCACACGGGGCACGGTGACAAAGGCCTTCCTGAACATCCTCTGCTCTCCCCACCCCTCAGGCTGCTCATTTCGTCACAGAATTTGTGGAGCTGCTCAAACACGAAACTGCGCGTCCTCAGCAAGGTGTGGCCTCCTATGAAGAGGCTCCTGGCGCAGAGCATGCCTGCCCTTCCCTCCCTGCACAGCCTGGGGAACCGCTCTCACCTCCAGCAAATGCCTTGGGTGCTGCTAACTCCCGTGCCACCCCATCTGTTTGGGTTGTCCCACTCCTGCGGCCATTGGTTTCCTCTCCCAGCGCACCCAGGCAAACCCCGCAGGGCTGGCGGCTCCTTGGAACAAGCGCACCCAGCCCAGAAAATCACAGTGGTTGCTCGAGGAGGTGTTAGGAACAAACCAGGAGTGATGCTGACACCTCAGCCCTCGGTCATGAATTTCTGCAAGGCTGCTAGGGTTAGGAAAAATCCATCCCCGCTGTTTCATGTTTTGTGCTTGACAAAATAAACCAAATTTTGAATTTAACTGTATTTTCTTAAACAGAAAATAAGAGTTCTGCAGTCAATAAGCAGCCAGGTCCCCAAGGGCTCTTACTGCAGAGGAAGAATCGAGCCATCGCTATGCTAACAAGTGTATTAGCTAATGAAAACAGTATTTAAAATAATCACAATATTTCTTTATTTGCATGTAAAGATGACATAATAAAAGATAATTAGCAGCATGTGAAGTAGTTCTACTACTCAATTTTCTCAGTTTAGATCATTAATTATCTTAGTAAAATGCATCATTATGGCTAATTTTAGAAAAATCTAGCAGCTGCAAGGTCATAGTGGGAACAATTTCAATTTGTAATTGGAAGAAACATGAAAGTGAGTCAGATAATCTTTTATTAGATAATAATAATGGATCACACGGGTACATGTATTAAGTACTTTAAGAGGCAGAAAATGCACTGTATCATTTAATAATGTCATCAAATGGGCCTCAATCATGGGCTGTCGGGGGTTCAGCCCTTGCTCCTGCCTCATTCTTGCTGCAAGGAGGGCAGGTGTGCTTTGGCAGCGTCCCCTCCTGTTACCACCACGTCACGCCTCGGCCTGTTTTGGCATCGGCGCATCCAAAGCTGCCTCCTGCGACCCAACAGCCCCCAGGGTGGTCCCTGGCCCCCATGTTCCTTCCGCCGGTCCTGGGGGACTCGGTGGCAGCATCACAACACCCAGCTGGGTCCTAGGGCACCACAAACGCCCTCTGCTCCTGCCTGGTGCATGGAGAGAGTGAGATCTGTAACACCACTGGGGCCACATACAGGTGCTTTTGGCCATGAAACTGCGTTTGGGGCATCACCTCCGCCTTTCCCAGTAAAAGCTTTGCAAGAAAACCTGACCAGAGCACTGGTGCCATCTTGCAGCACTTCCTCTTCATGATACCTGTAGCGAGGCTAAAAGCAGGGGTGAGCCCCGGTTTGCAGGGCAGGTGTTTTGGATGCACCATATAAAATGAAGCAAAAAATGTTGCTGCACCCACAGGAAGTAGGAAACAGCTTTACACCTTGCAGGCACCTTCCTGGCTCCAGATGCTCGCGGCAGCCCCCTCCCCAGCACCTCCACACACCAAGAGCAGTGCTTAGACTGAGGGGCTTGCCTCCAGCAGCGTGCGAAGACACGGCAGAGGGAGCAAGCCAAGGCTGGGACCCCCGGGATGCTCCTGGTCACCACAGCAACGCCTGGAGATGCGGCCGGTTGCCACGACGACACCACAGCCCGGGGATGCTCCATCAGCACCCATGTGGCCTGGGGAAACCCTGGCGTCACAGGCGCAGCTCACAGATGGTGCCTTGGTAGCCTGGGGACAGCCCAGTGGCATCCTGGCAGCATGGAGCAAAGGCCACCCACAGCCACAGCTCAGCACAAGGCAGCCCCAGCCTCCGCTGCCCTACTACCTCCCTCCCAGCAGACAGGCCGTCAGTGACAGCAGGCAAATAACCACACAGGGAGGGGAGACTTGAGACATTCACATCCTGTCCCAGAGCGCCTGTGCTCCCTGTGGCCAATGAAAGGTTTTTTGGGAGGAGTTTTGGGAGCAGCAGCTCCTGGCACAGCCACAGCAGGTGAGCTCCAAGCAGTGCTCACTTGTCCCTACAAACCTAAGGTGACAGCAGAGACAGCAGCTGCTTTGTGACCAGAAGCTGTATTCCACAAAGCTAAAACTGGGGAAAAGTTAACAGAAAAGAAGCCTGGTCAATGAGAAGCCAGGAGCAGTGGCAGGATAGCGTGGTGAGTACAGCAAAGGATTCCTGGCCCCATGGGAGGTGAATGGCTGGCTCTGCCTGGTGCTTTTTCCTTCACTTGGCTGAAGAAGAAAGTAACCAGACCTTCAAAAAGAGCCACAGAAAACCTTTTCTGCTTTGGGACTGCACGGAAGGACATGTTGAACCGTCTGGGGAGGACCTGCCCTAAGCTTTCCTGGAGGCGATCCTGTAGAGGAGCGCAGTCCGGAATCCCACGGCAGGGAGGAGCAGCCAAAGCCCTTGCAAACAGAGTCAACAGGAAAACAAAAATCCTAACCGCCACCACATTTGCGTTGCCCTGTTTAAGGTTTCTGAAAGGGTCACTTCAATGTTTTTCTTCTAGTCTGTAAACAGACTTCATGAAAAGCCCATATCCCAAAGGCAGCTTTTTGTGTTGACGGCTGCTGCTTGTGCAGCCGCCCCACTGTTGCAGCCTGGTGCGTGCCAGCAAAGCGCTGAAAGGGGCGAGCAGGGCCCTGCCCCAGCAAAGGCCTCAGCACTGATTTGGGGAACCCAGGTGAGGGCGAGGGAGAGCTGTGCTGAGCACCCTGACTCCCAGGAAGCTGAGGGATGGTCAGCTGGCAGAACCTGTTTCCTTGTTCCAGCCCTGCTTTCTGTCAGTGTTTTCCTGATTTCCAAGCTTGCTGCCTGCAAGCCTGCTGCTTGACCCTGCTGTTCCACTCCTCTCCTAATCCAAGCAATTGAGCTTAGAGATCCTTTATCCTTACAAAAAAGCTGTTTCTATGGCATTTGTGGGACTCTACACTGCATTTTAACTCTACTGCTTTACTGCATCAACATTCCAAGCCACACAGCATAATTCAGCCAGCTGCAAAAGCAGGTGGACCTGGGATACAGAGGAGGGCACTGTAAAAATGGAGAACCTTTGCATGGCAGGAACCAGGCCTCTCTCTAAAAGCAGTACTTCCAAGTCGTCATTCCCCTCCCACCCACTGTCAAGGTGCAACGTGATTTCCTTAAATATAAGCTTGTGCACTGTTACCATAGCTGCTGTGTAGTAGAGGGTGCACAATTTTACTACATCTGTCTGCTATTGCTCTGGGAAACATCATCACTATTGGTTGATATTTTCAACCAAAGGCATTGGAAAATATTAAAAAAAAATCAAAAACTGCAAAGCTATTAGATAAGAATCTTTTAAAATTTATTGGACTAATTGTGTTACATTCAATATTTGATGTGTTTCTCCTGGACAAAGAATTGGCATAAATACAAACAAGCCTTTGTGTGCCTTCCCTAAACAAATAAGAGATAAAGTACTAGAGACAAGGAAACATAGTTCACATCTTCGTATTTACATTTTGCCTTTACTTTACAACTTAGCGCCAGGAATATTTACAGAAAAATACAGTAAGAACAAAAAGATCATGTCTTGGCAACATACAGAAATTCATACAAATTGTATATGATTTGAAGCATGTGATATCTGGCATTCTCATTGCAAATTACTCCTGCTAAAATCCATGTGGAAAATGCCCGTGTTTTCCTTCAAAGACATCACTCAATTATGCAGTCATTAAATCACATCTAATTTGTCTATTAGACTGAAATTTAGCTCTCCTGTCTTTCTGAGCATGCAGAACCTTGCAGGGAAGAGATGCCCGGGCAGCCAGCGTAGCATCAAGAGCTGCTCTGCCCTACAGCCATCATGCACATGCTGCTGCCCGTGCCTACACCTTATTTTTCACAGACACCATCCTCTCCCCTTTGCTGTAAGTTTTTAATGCTTTTTTAAAGTACCTTTAAGATGATTTCTTTAAATGAGTCTTTATTAAGGTACTAAAATTTCTGTAATGTCAACACTGCATTTAACAGGGTGACAGTTACCCTCCCTCTTTCTGCACCATTAAAAGGATGCCATCACTTAAAGCAGAATCATGAACGCAACATGAAAGGTCTTATGTAAAAAGAAGTCTCAGTTTAGTTGTGTCACATTTGCAACTCAGCTTTTGTCACTCTATGCAATGTGCAGAAGGCTAGGCTAATGTCACACTACACACAAAGAAAGTGGTCAATATTCATCCTCTCCGATGACTAACAATGCAAAACCAAGCCACGCAAGTTGTAAAATTGAAAACTCAATACAGTGGTTTGTGGTGGAAAAAAAAACAGAAGTCTGGAATCTTGACAGTAACATCGCAACTGAAATCTCGTATTTGCTCTAATTCTTTTGAAGAAAAAGCTCTAGGCTCCATCCTGGACTAACTGAAGCCAGTGAAGTTTGGCCACAAACTTTGAGCAGACAAGGATGTTTTTCCCAGGCTGGTGGTTTACATTTTACAGCGATGTCAGCGGAGACCTCTGTGCACAGGGGGATGAGGGACGCTGCTTGTAGACACACTCCATGGCATGAGTCTGCCACGGGCATTCACTACTGCAGTTTGCATCCAAACCAAATGGGATGACAACACATTTCTGGAATCAATGTTTTTATACTAAACTTTTATACTAAACTGTGACTTTCTTGAAGGTTCACCTTTCCAGACAGCAAAACCCAAAACTTATGGCTAGGTCATACCACTAATGTGTGAAAGTATTAAACAGCTGATTTTATAAATCAAATAAATGCCTACTCACCCAGGCTGCAGGATAAACAGCAACAGTGCATGCAAAAGTTACCTTCTTTCAAGATTTCTGAAACATCGCATTGCTTTCACTGTTATTAATGCTCAAGTGGGTGCTGTACTCATGATTTAGATGAAATATGAAAATAGACCAAAGAACTATTCTTCAGCCAAGCACAGGTCTTTTTAAAGAGTAGTATTTCAGGCAGTCCATTTGGCTATCTTGGACTTTGCAGAACACATCCAGGGTTCCCCTAAGTCCACATCTTTGTCACTGACTGTACCCAAGTACCTGAAGTATCTTTTGTAGCTCACTAGGATATAAACGAATGATTCTGCATATAACACACACTCATAGCTATGGTATGTGGGTTTTGTTTTTAAGTTATTGAAGATGTGCAAACATTTGACTGCTCAGTATGTTTATTTTTGTTACACATGCATCGGTCATGCCTTTTAGTCAGTGGTTTAAAGCGTGTTTGGTTTAAAGTGTGTTTGGCCATTATTTAAATCCAATAGGTACATACAAAATGTGGGTAAATTTAGTGTCCGTGCATTGAATTGATACTGGCAAAAGTTTACCAGAGAAATGAAGCTAAATTTCCCTTCATAGCTTTGCCAATAAACCCAAATGCTGACTTGCAACACCTGCTGCCATTTGCAACCAGGGCATCACATAAGCACAGGCCAGCCACCATGCTTACTTCTACAATGGTTTTCATTCTGTGGTTTCATTTTTCCACTTGAGATTCATCTGGATCAAAATCAAGAGCTCCTGACTTGAGAGGCATGTATGCCTGTCCCCTGTAACAACCACATGTGTCATCCCAAACCCCTTTTGGTTGATATCCTGAAAGTCCTTGCACATGTATTTTTAGGGCCCTGTGTTTGTATTAGCCATGAAAAAAACACATGAAAAGATAGAGACAGAGTATGTCCTTGGCAGGTAAGTTATAATGAAACCATTAAAACTGTTTCAGGTCAGAACTGTTGCAAAAATTAACTCTGAAATATCAAAATTAAATGACTCACAGGCATTATTGCAATACATATTAAAAAGCTTCTGAAAAATAACTTAAAATAACTTGAAGAGCTCCACAAATTCCTACTTACATTTATACTCTTATACTATCTACTTATTGGAAGGAGAAGAACACATGCTGCTGCCGGTGATCACAAACTGCACCTACACAGGAGCATCAGTGATGATTCATTACTGCAACACAAGTTAAGATTGTGCTGAGAGCTTGAAAGCACTCCCAAGAATGCAAATGCCCACTGCAGCTCTTATATTCCCAGTATTAAATTTGTAGTTGTAAACATCTTTTCCCAGCACAACCTTCGAGTCCTGAACATATGAGAAAGCAGTGATCTGAAAAGGAAAGTATGCCTTTTACCTTTTTTTTTTTTTTTTTTTTTTTTTTTTAAGTTTTATCTGCATCCTCATTCAAAAACCTACTCCTGGAGGACAGCTTGTTGGCTGTGAGCTCAGCAGACAGCAATGTGGCCACAGAGGTAACAGAACACTTGAACTGAAGTTGCCAATGACCAAAGAGAACTGAATCCACACTGGCCTGTTTCAAATGGGATGAAAGCCAGCAATTCATATATTTTACCTGAGTAGGGTCAGGAGAGTCACCAGCAGTCTGAAGGAAATCTTCTGACCTAGGAGAAAAGGAACCACTGCTGCCGAAAGTGAGAAAGCACAGTAGCTTCAAAACAATTTTAAGTTATAACTCCAAATGGACTTTCATGAAATAGCAAATTAATGGAAAAAAAGAAGAGCTCCTGAATTTTCTGTTTGAATTGTTTTACCCTTTGTAATAGGAGCTTCTGAGAAGTGTAGAAGCTGTAAAAACCACTTATGCTATAAAAAAAATGGCAGGAAGGAGGCAGCCCCAGAATCTCAGATTTCAAGCCAATGGAAGGAAAGCAAGTAATGTTTACGCTTTTAATGGAAACGGTGACTAGGTGCTAAGGACCCTTCAAAATAAGTATTGCACAAAAAATAAAATCAAGCTGCTAAAATTAAATGTGACATTTTGCAACAGACCTGAAAGTCAAAATCTTGTTTTTGTATGACCAAGAACTCTTATCTAGTAACAACTTATGTTTGAAAGCGTGGTAATTTCAGGTGTTGTTTGTTCTCAGTATGACAGAAATGCTGTATGCAGATAGACTCATGCCCAACCAAGGAGGATACTGTAAAACATAGCATCTTGCCTATGAATTTCATGATCTGATATTTCCGAACATTTTTCCTCCTTTTGATACACAAATTGGTTACAAGCAGCGAAGTATCTTCCGTTGTACTCTGAAGGGGGGTTGAAACCTTCTTAAGTTCTTGCAGGGATAGTCAAAGCTCAGAAAGAAGTCTCTCCTCAAAGGAGAGACCCTGCTCCTTTCTCCTTTAACAAGAGGGTGTAGCGAGGTGTCTGAAGGCAGGTTTGTTTGTATTTTGTTATCCATACTTATATGCAGAGACATTTTTATTTTGATCGTTTTCTCACAGACTGAGACACAGTTCCTAATTAGTCTGGAATAGATGATTGGGTGAAAAGATTATGTTGCGAGCATCCAGGAAGATTGGAATTCAGTAATCTTTTGAGGGTAGGTGAACTGAGTCAATATCCCAACTGCGATGTTTTTGATTCATTTCTCATTCCTCCCACATGGTAACTGCTGACTTGTGCTAGAATATGGGTTTCCTGAATTCCAGAGGGCTGAGGAAATTTGTTATTTAACTGTTTTCATTACTGTAGCCACCAAGCTCTGATCTGATTGTCCTGGAAGGATAATGGCCTAGGCATTGCAGTTCTTGAGCCCAACCTCCTGGAAAAGTGAGGTATAAAATTCTGGCTCCAGCTGCCTGTTCCGGTATTTATTGACAATGTCTGCTATTTTCTGTTTTCGGCGGACATGTGGGGGGTTGTATGAATCACTTTCCAGCCTCTTTCTCCGACAAATATTTATTACTGTTTGTCTCACTAAAAAACCTGAAAAAGAAACAACATTGGAATCAAGTTTAAACAAATTAAGTTGTGCCCCTGTGTTGGTTTCACAGATAAAGAAAGTTTTGGGTTCTACTCCATCTAGAAACCCAGGGGAAGATGCTCAGCAGCACCAAGTCAAGAACTTTTCTGAAAGACCAGTTGGTAACAGATAATCATTGTCCCCAGGGCTGTGAGACCATTCTACTGTCAAACACAAATAAGAAAGGGACAAAGTCTATGATACTCTAATCCAGCTGGAGGAGAAGGAAGATTTCCCTGCTTTGCCAGTGCTGCACAGCAGCCTGCAACAGCTCCCTCAGGACCAAGTGGGGAAACAACGTAGGACCCCAACACCATAAGAGCGGTATGACAGCCCAAGGCTACGTTGTATGAGGACATGTGGAGTTCAGCTGGGTCTGAGGTGGCAACAGGTAACACTGGGGAGCCATATGAGCACTGATAACAGCAAGAATACAGAATCCATCCCAGCACCAGCAGGGATGACAGAACCATCCTCTCTGAACAGGGGCAAAGACAGACTATGGGTTGTGGCTAGAAACAGTTTTCTCTGCTCTCATGGCTTTGCCACAGCTATTGCCCTTCCCTAACTCATACTTCTGCATATGGCTGGGAGAAGAAGGTTCAGAACCTAAGTAGCTAATATTTAGGCAAAACCAGCAGTAGACTTTCTTCTACTCCAAAATTAAATTCATGTGCAACTTTTACGAAAAAAGTGTCCGTTAACTCCTTTTCTGCCTATAGACAAGTGTCAGTGAAACTGCAACACTGCTTGCCTTATCTAGAGGACCTGATTCCTGACAACCACAAACCACATATGCTGAACTTAGAGGTCAGACAAATTTCATTATGTTCTGCTCCTGAAAAGACAGCACAACCCTAAGAAAACGCACTGCATTCTTTATTAGTATAAGCCATTGTCATCTGCTGAATTCACAAAGTTTATCTGAAAGCCCAAACTGGCTTTAATTTCCCCATCACTGAATGACATGCAAAATCAGAACCTGGAAGTCACCCCCCAACAGATCCCTACAACATTAGTTTTATGGTTATGTGCAAGTACCCTAATGTGAGTTTATTCATTTCGATCGGCCCTGGGAATAGCTTTTACTGGAGTAAGATTTCCAGTTACTGAATCTATAATAGCACAGATACCCAAGATTGAGTCATTAATATATCCAGGAACCCAGAAGAAGGTGGATAGCACACATGCACCCATTAACACAGACCTGACAATCTCTGTGGCTTTTAATTGCAATCCTATTTCTAAACCGCAAGGACCAAACACAGCATGCTAGCACAATTCAAAATTCAACACTATCCTCTGGTAGTCAGGTAACATCAGCACCTTGGCCCCCAGTGATAAACATTTTTGAGCCACATTTCTGATCTCTCCCACCTAAATTGCTCCTTTTCCTTCCTCCATTACTACTTCCATGCCCTCACCTGATTCCTACAGTTACAGTGGAGCCTACAGCTCAGCCGACTGAGCAATGCTGCCAGCTAACTGCTAAGCACCTGCTCCCTCTGCTGTTCCTGCTTCCACTGTTGCTGCAAAAAGAACAAAATAAAGATGTGCTGTCATGCTCGGTACTTCTTCCAGTGAAAAATTCCAGACCATGCATTTTGCAGATATATCACCACCCACACACCACAGTCCCTGAGCTATCCTTAACTCTGTTCTGTATTAAATTGCTGGGATTAGCCAGATTTCACACTAACAGCATAACAGAAAAATGGAAACACACAGCATGAACAAAACTGGAATTAACACTCCTTTTGTGTTTACTTTTTGTGAAGGAGTACAAACAAAAATATTGCTGGCAGGGTACTTGCAATGTTCTGTGATGGCAGAGTTAGTCAACGCCAAATGGGATGGATTGGACCAGTCACTGAAATGCCTCCATGTGAAAAGAAAAAAAACAAAAACAAAAGAAAACACAGGTGTTCCTAAACATCTTTAGCTTACCAAGAGCTCTCCTGCTGACTATCATTCCATCCACCAATGGGATAACCATGTTGAATTTCCCAGTTGCTCCTTGTAGTTTTATTCTGAATAAGCCAGTGTTTAAAGGATGGATGAAGATCACAGGAACTTCTTTCTCAGGAATGGCAGATCTTAAGGAAAAATATATGGCTGTTAAATCTAGTTCATCAGTCTAGCAGTGTTTCAATTAAAGCGGTCATTTTTCATCCATAGATTAAGTGTTAAAAGGATGCTAAAAATGTCTTGTGGCTAAACCAGCAGGGAGGACAGCGGGGAAATGAGGCTTGGTAGAGATGAGCCTGGGGTGGAGTCCCAGGGTTGGGGGTGAGGGCAATAGCACAACTGAAGTGCATCTACAGCAATGCCCCTCACTACAAGAAGGGCATCGAGGCCCTGGAGCGTGTCCAGAGAAGGACTACGAAGCTGGTGAAGGGCCTGGGACACAAGTCCTGTGAGCAACAGCTGAGGGAGCTAGTGGTGTTTAGTCTGGAGAAGAGGAGGCTCAGGGCAGACCTCATTGCTCTCTACAGCTACCAGAAAAGAAGGTGTGGGGAGCTGGGGGTTGGCCTCTTCTCACAGGTAACTAGTGATAGGACTAGAGAGAATGGCCTCAAGTTGTGCCGGGGGAGGTTAAGGTTGGAAATGAGGAGACATTTCTTCTCAGAAAGAGCAGTCAGGCATTGGGACGGGTTGCCCAGGGAGGTGGTGGAGTCACCGTCCCTGGGGTTGTTCAAGGAAAGGTTGGACCTGGTGCTGAGGGACATGGTTTAGGGGGTGACATTGGTGGTAGGGGGATGGTTGGACCAGATGATCTTGGAGGTCTTTTCCAACCTTAATGATTCTATGATTCCTGTGTGCAGTGTATTCTCTGGACCTAAGAACAGTTATATCAACTATACTGTTTCTATGATCTTCTGTCACTAGAATTTCAAAGTCCTCTACAAAGGGCTTTAAGCCTCATGACATGTATGTAGCATTAACTACCTCACAAGGGAAAAAATCAGGAAGGATGCTGATCACAGACTGAATAATAAAACTACACATATTCTATTACTTAATTTATGTTTACACCACACCAATATGAAAAGCCCTTTCATATTTTTTTCCCAGCAGAAACTCTAAAGGAACTCAACTGTCTTTAATAAGACTGCCTACAGTTTTGGGGGTTCCCTGTGAAAGCTGAAGAATGTAAATAAATCCAGTTATGGCTCCTTCTGAAGTGCAGCCTAGACTGTTGTCTGCATGAATCTAGAAAAATAATGAAAATAAGAGTACTCTCACCTTACGGAAGTGCTACTGTTGGTTGTAGTTTCTACACCAGTGCTCGTCTCAGACATCAGATCAGGGAGGGGGAAGTTTTCTATGTGAAAAGGACGTACGGAATAAAGTTTAACTACCCCAGTTTTATTTATTTAGGTACCAAGAAAGATGAGTTATCACTAGTTAAAACGATGCAATCCTTATGCATTTATGCCATGGATGTTCTGGAAACATAGCTGATGCCAAGTCTTTTGCTGGTCTGTTTTAAGCATAAGCAGTACATGGAGTATATAGGCACACCTCATTCATCCAGTGCTCAACGGATTAGGTAACACATGTCCCAGACCCTCAATTTTCTTAATCCCAAAGGTCAAAATCTCCAGAAAAACAATGAGAACAGGAAGGAGCTGAAGTGTTTCACAACAACAAGAAAAACTTTCAAATTATTATTCAGTAGCTTCTTTTCCCATCTGCAAATATCAGCCTCAAAAACAGTGCTTGGAACTTCAAATGATACCACTGCTCACATCTGTAGTTCCTTTGAGCACCCCACATAGGAATAACAGTTTGCTCTGGCAAACGTGGCATTGTTCCTTGAGTCCAGTCTCTGCAAATCCTCACCATAACCTACCACTCTGCTGCCTTGCACTTGGTAACAAGTCCCTGGATAATGAAGGTGCAGAAGGAATAAATAAGAACTTGAATCCCTGGAATGGGATTGTGGTAGTTGCATCCATTTTTTTTTAGGGGCTGAAGCTTAGAAAGAGTGTAAGGCCCAAAAATACTTTCTGGCATTAGAACTGGGGTGTTGAGTGCACCCAAAACTTGGATCTAGCAGAGGAAGACAATGGGAGGGGTGGGGGTGTGCACAGAAGTATTTTGAGATGGAGCAAGAGGGAGGACTGGCAGTTGGCACAAGGGCGATAGCCTAGACTACAAAGTCAGTTTTTCCTCTGTCCAGATTCATAAGACAAAAGCCAAAAATGTAAGCAGCATAAGGCAAAGCCTCTGGGCTAGGTGAAACTTTCAAGAGCCTCCCCTCAGTCATCCAACTGCCAGTCTTACTGAGGCTCACAGACTCATTTTCTTCATCTTCAGGCCCATAGCTCTGGGAGATTCCCATGGCTGCTGAAAGAAGCAGCTGAGCAGAAACGTGTGTGTAGCACAGTCACTGTCTCTCCAGTGAGCTGACTTTAGCTATCACCCACAAAGGGATAGCAGCTCAGGAACAGAAGGGGTTGAGGGACTCCTGGAGCTAAGGGAACACCCTCTGGGCCAATGGTTGGATAAGGAGGTGATGCTGCAGATCTTGGTGTGTATTTTGATCCCAGGCAAAGCTCTGCACTATGTGCTGTGGACAAGAAAATATTTGTGTCAGAGACCTTGGTAGGAAAGGAAAGAGTTTACACCTGCAATTAATGGGAAGCTGCCTCTGATCTCTTCTACTCACTTGGTTGCTTTCCTCTGGGAGGAATAGGAGTTAATTGAGGTCCTCTCTTACTGCTAAACTAGGAACTAGGATTAGAAACAAAGGCAGAATAAATGTAAAATAGAATCTGTTGCTGGCAGCCTTACAGACGCTACCAAGCTAGGTCAGTACAGACAGGCTCTCACATCACACTAAAGCCTGGCCCATGGCTTCGAACCAGCATGCAGAAATTCTTGGGGACGAAGGACTCCTCGTGCCTGGGGGACAGCTGCCCACCACTGTCCACATTATGGCTATAACAGGATGGACAAAGCTGGGTCTCTCCCAGGACATTCAGCATCTACAGTCAGGGAGGAAACAACAACCCAACGAGCATTAATTTAGCACAAGGAGCAGGACACTACCTGAATAATGGCATGTAGAAAGGAAACTGGACCACAAAGCACCATCCAAACTGGTGCCCTGAGCAAAGAGTAAATGAGCCCTCCCACAAGACAGATCAAAGTAGAAAGTTTCAAAAGTACCATCAAAACAAGGAAGCTGATGATCCCTTCAGCACAAAACCAGCTGATCAAAAGTAAAACTAGTCAGAACGTCGTTTTTTAAAGGAAACATAACAGCTCCATTCTGAGTAGACAGCAGCTGAGAAGAACTCAGTAATGGGGGTGCACACTAGCCTTATACATTAAGCTTAGGGAGAGGGTGCATAAGGGCATTTCACATGTACTGCCAGAGTTAAAATAATCTCCAGACCTACATCCAGTGATTCGTTTACACCTCATGGACCATCACTTAAATATCAGAACAGTTTTAGAATCTTAGGTGTCAGTTACAGAAATTAATAACAATTTAGCATTCTTTAACAGAGGAATTAAACCAATTTTTTTCCTCTGTTTTTCTGTTCTATTGCTACGCTAACGAACAATAAGAATTCTACGCACCTATGTCATCATAACGTTCAACCCAGACCACATACACTTTGGTTTCAGGTCCCATTGGTGGAATGGTCCGGCCCTGAGGCACCTTCTTGGATCTGGAAGTAGGACTGAGCTGTTTTGAACACAAGAGAAAAACAGCATTCTTAAACATCATAAGTCCAGTAATTTATCTACAGCATCTCCATAGTTGCTCCTTAGTCTTTCAGATCTCAGACAGGTACAACCTCCGCCAACGATTAAGATGGGACAGCTACAGTGGAACTACCCACTTAGAAGCAGTAATTTGGGTCTCCACAATACTTATATTCAACATAAATGAGAGAAAAGTCTCTTTTTTCTTTAGACATTGATAACAATGTCGATTATTTCTTATTTCCCAGCTTTGTTGCATATATCTGAGCTGCACTCAATTCAATTGCTCTATGTTCCCAGGAAACGTGCATGTGCACTGCTGTTTTCCCATGCTATTGTGGAAGACCCAGCACATCTATCATGGCAGTGTTTTAGGATATTTCCATTATTATTTCAATATTTCAGAGCAAATCTGCACACTGCCCAAGGAAATGCGCTTTTCCTTGCTAATTTCCCCATCCAATCCAGTGAGCTAAACTAAAGCTCCTGCCTTACACTTGAATTTTTGTCCCCAGTTTTACTGTGTTTCTACTAATAGCCAATTTCTGCAGTAAGTCCAATAAAAATGCATTCAGGCAACTGCAATTATTTAGATTAGTCATTTAATGATCTTAAAAACTCATCCATTTTTTTTAAACATTCTCAAAGATCCTAAATCAATAGCTAAGTACATTTGGAAGTGAATTTTATACAATAAACAAGCAGCTGTAAATCCTTTAACTGTCACAGAAGTTCATCGTTTTCTGTTTTGCTACCATACAAAAGCAACTTCACATTTGATAATTCAGCCACAACTGACCCGTGCTATTTTAAACTGGCAAAGTATGAAAAGTCTTCATGTCAATCCATCCTACATTTCCAAGCATGGATTGGAGTCTGAATTACTTTGTAAATACTGCATATACTTTTTCCTGCATATACTTAAAAATTTAAGTATGCAGGATGTTTCTACTTAGTATTGTTTAACTTATATTAATTTATATTTAATTAATGTAATCTACCAATCTCCTACTGCAGGTGCAAATGCTAGCAGGACTGAAGCTGTTGTTAATAATTAACATCTAAGAATGAGTGACTCCAAATGCTAGGAAACTGAATTGTGTACTATCAAAAATGCTGTAGGATTGCCAGTGTGCTTCTTCAAAACAAACCAAAACATAACAAAACAAAAGAAAGTCATTTTTCAGTGCAAGTTTTGCCTTACCCGATGAGAGGGATTAAGATTGTCTGTATGATTGGGGAAGAGTTCAAGTGTCAAAGATGGCTGCTTTAATATTCCTGGCAGCAAATCCATGTTGGAGTCACTTTCTTGGTCAGAGACGTTGCTTTCCAGTGAATCAGCTGTAACCGAAAGAAACGTGAATTTTGTCTTACCTTCTGCCAAAAAAACTAAGTTGTCATCATATGCAGAGCTGTGCAACTAAAAAAGGTGAGGTTTTTGAAACCTTATATACATGGATATACAGTCAAGTCAAAATAGAGCTCAAATCAGGGAGAGTTCAACAGTGGACAATTTACAGTTGTTCTAGAAACTGACTGAAATTAAAGCACTCCCTATGGATTTTAGGAGCACCCTGTCTGATTGCATGGTTTCCTACACAACACAGTCTCTTCCTTTCTATGGATATAATTTCCTCAAATAGACTTCTGCGCGCTGGTTCCAAAGACTTTATGAAAGCTCTTGCTCACCTACACAGCAATGAGGCAAATACTCCTCCATGAGCTTCAGGAACATATCATCAAGAACAGTGAAAGGAAATAACGACATCAAGGCATTGCCAGCTGAACTGCTCTGAATTCATTGGCAGGGATGAGCTTTTTTTTTTTTTTTTTTTTTTACAGTATCATGACTGCAGACCAAACTCATATGTGCAACCACACGCAAACCTGGATATATACTGAGGCCTAGACTGAGAGAAAGTGGTGCAGAACAGATACTGTCTCAGAAGGAGTCAAAAACTCCTGAATATTGGATATTTAAATCAAAATATCAGTAGTTTTCTGGCAAGGGTCTTGCTATTCACACCACTAGTTTGCTTATTTGGTTTCTGCTTCCGACACAGCTCTAGTCTAGATAAAAAAAAAGTTGTTCTTTTCTTTTTTTTCCCCCTCTAAATAGCACGTACAAAATGATCTTACTTAGAGACTCCACTGGTGATGGGACAACAAAAGCTATTTCTGTCAAGGCATCAGCATAGTAGAGCACCTTCTTCTGCCCATTGAAGATACTTGCCCCAACATCTTCTGAAATAATTACATCGTCTGAAACAGGCAGAAAAGGAAAGTTAAGTTAAGAGGCAGGTTTACCTCTCTGTGCACTTCCTCAGGAGAAGACCTTCAAATACAAGGTAAAATGAGAAGAAATCATGCAAGTCTCATTCTAAAATCAGAAGATTTCACAGTCAATTTTCATGGCGAACAACCACTCTCAAAGAATTTTTTTTGATATCTTGAAGGAAATAGCATTTTGGGTTGGAAAGAAATTTCATTTTGAAAATATTTAAATTATACTTACTATAATATCATATTTTCCTTGGATTCAGTAGTCTGTTCAGTAGTCAATAAGTAAGCATCTGCTACAAGCATTCATTCAGTAGCTATTTCTACCCATTTCCTCTAAGACAGACACCATTCAGTTTGTCAATAAATTTCCAAACGCAGCTTACAGCATTTACAGCTTCAGCCTGACACTATTCTGGAATTTAAGCTGATTTCTATAGATTCTTTGATGGAGCCATGCTATAAGTAAATTAACAAAAACACCTTTTCCTTCCCCATGCCTCCTCCAGAAAGAATAGCAAGGGCTTTAAGCTGAATTATTTCTGGGCACCAGTTTACAGAAGAGCCCTTGTAATAGCTGCTTCAGCAAAATCACTGGAGCAGAGAAATTCAACACTCTGACACAAAGAAGTGGCCAGAGGCATGCAGACCTCTGAGTCATGCTTTACCAACAGGGAAGCATTCCTGCATCTCTCAAGCCCATTGCTCTCAAGGAGCAACATCTCAACCCAAATCCAATTGCTTCTTTGCCTTTGCGGGGGGGGGGGGGGGGGGGGGGGGCGGGGCGCACGACAAAACACATGCTCATGGATTTATTTTAATCACATCTCACTGGAAGCTCTTTTAGGTTTGTGTTTTTGTTGTTTGTTTTTGTGTGTGTTTTGCTTTAAGCAGAACCATCCACAAATAGAAAACACATTTAAGAAAACAAATAACATTAGTCACAGCAGAGAGTAGGGAAAAAAATCTAAGCATTCTTCACAAGCTTGTCCAAGTGTAGCAAGCAATGGCTAAAAATCTGGAGCAACAGATTTAAAGTAAAGGTGCAACTCCACTTGTTGATTTTTCCCAGCAGCAGAGCAGATTAGAAGCAGCCCTCCTTCACTCCCATTATTGGTTGCTTTTTCTTTTCTTTCTTTCACCGATTAATTAATCTTTTTGGTGGTCTATTACTTAATCCAAACATCTGAAGTTCAAAGTGAACTTTTAACATCCACATTAAAAAGCACATATTAAAACAGGTTACCTCACTAATTCAGGGCACTGTCATCTGTGCAGTTGTACTGACAAATCCAACCGCAAAAAGAAGGGAGAGGGCTCTGCCTCAGAGTAAAGTGTAACAACCCCATCCTCAAAGAAATATTAAACCAAGCCCTGGCCATTTTGTAACCTCTCCTGACTTGTTCCGAGAAAGACATGCCTCTGTTCTCTTAACTTCTCCCCAACATTTCAAACCTTCTATCATGCATAGTTTTATTCAGAAAAGCCTTTACTTGGTCATAGTATAAGACAAGCCCAGAGGAGTAGTTGCTGTAGCGGAAAAGAACAGACTAAATTAAGCAGGACAGGAGAAGAGCTGTGTGTAGGCTGCAGCCTCAGTGACCTACAAACAGGGGCCTGTTTTACTTACTAGCAAGCATGATTACAGCTCACGTATTCATCAACATCTCATTTTAATCTACTTATAGAACACTAAAAATCACAATATTGCAAGCACGTCTGCTGATACACACTATAATCTGTATCCAATTTCAGATGAATACCGGTTTTGGGTTATACATGAAGACCCACCAAGTCTGCCAGAAGTACAGAATACAGGTGTTTCTTGCTTAGACTACTTTCTCCCAACAACAAGCACTGACATTACTTTTCCTCACTTTGGCTTGAACCTTAGTCTATTTACACATTCCTTTCTAGTAAATGTTCATGTTTATCCAAAAAAAAAGTACACAGGTGCTCAGATAGGTATCTGGGAGAAAAAAATATCCTAGAGGAGACAAAACATTTTAATTTAATGTTACACCATTTACCATGCCTTACCTTGTTCAGGTCCCTCTTCATCACTGCAGCTATTGATTGACCAGCTTGTTGAGACATGCCCAGTCCACCCAGGGTGCTTCCCTACGTCCACCGACCAGCCAAGAGACAGCAAGAACTCCAGGAAGTGTGGCTGAACAATTCTGGAAGACTCCATGTTCTTCAGGATCTGAAACAACCAGCAGCACCATGGTATGTACAGGAGACTCCAGGAAGCAGCTCTTCCCCTCCTCACCCCACCTTTGGTTTTGTAATTAAAAATATTGTGTCACTGAGATGGTTTTGCCCAAGTACAGCTGTTTGGAACCCCAGGCTTTCTATATGGACACCAGTCCCTCCTGCCCAGCATCATTCATCCTGCTTGGCAATGTCCTGTTCAATCAAATCGGCTTTCTGCCATCATTGCTGAAGCCTGCAATCACACCGCTACAAATGGCAATTCTGAGGTTTATCCAGTCATCAGAGATAAACCACAGAACTGTTCAGTGTAGAATGTGCATTAGCAGCAGACATAAGAGAATTTTCACTATTAAATTGAGAGAAAACTTTAGGAGAAATGCATTTCACCACTTCTAACCTGTACCTGACACACTGTGATTTAGGGCACAGGGGCCTCACTGCACATTAAATTATGAAAGAGATTTTGCAAAACAATTTTCAGCAGGACTGAGCATGCACTTTAATCAAATGCCACACTGTACTGTTCATTTTGAACCTTAATCCCACTTTTTATAAAGATCTGGGATGTTTCCACATCCAAAGACAATTCTTATCCCATTGTGACTGAGTGAAAATTGAGAGCTTCACCAAGTGGCATGCAGGGAGATGCAGATGATTTGTGATTTGATCCATCAGACCACTGGGATGTGGAAGAGGGAACACTGCATAGTGCATCTGTCCTTCCTTTCTGGGCCACGTGGAGTTTGTTTTGTGGCCAGCGTGTTTTTGGTTTTTGTTTGTACAGGGGCAGTGCGCTAGGACTCTACCCTGGGACAGAGACTCTACTAGAGCAGAAACTGCACCATCAGGGACAGACCCTGGAAGGAAAGCTCCCAGAGAGAAGGCTCTTCGTGCCCACACGGTCCTGGCACCCAGGCCTAACATGTTGTACAATATTCAGCAGTGACCAGGCACACTGCACTGAAATATTACTGATATGCTCAATAAAGTCATAGGTATGCTTCAGGATGAACCGAGATACAAAGTAGCTTAGAAAACAACTGCAGAAAACATGCCAGCTCAAGATTTACACAGATGTATGGTTTTATACCTAAGCTCCTTCAAAAGAAGAACTTACAGTAAAGTAAGGATGAAGGAGTATATTCAAAGGACCATTAGTGTTATGAAGTATCATGATATAAAAAGCATGGGGGCAGTTTCATTACCCTGTATAAATAAATTTGGTGAGACCCCTCTAAATTGTAAATGCGTATCACCACAAGAGAACATGTGGGGCTAATGCAGGAACACTCAGGTTAGACAACACCACTCTGGGCTGTGCAGCATCAGATAAAAATAGAGCTGACACCACTCCTCGTGAAAGGAGTGGAAATCACCTTGCAGAACAGAATTAGTTCCTGAGTTAGAGATGCACGAACACACACACTGATGGGAACATACACATGGATGGCTGAGTAGGACTGTGCAGGCATCTCTGCTCAAAGCAGCATTGTTACTTGGCTTTGATCTCCTCTGCTCCCGACTTATGACTTATTTCTGTTTTGTTTCTTTTCAAACACAGAAACAGCATCAGTTTTCTTACTCAGCTCAGTGCTGTAGAGATGAGTATCTTATTAACTTGACTGTGACTTTGCACAATCAAGAAGGCCTAGAAATTATTGCAAGATGTCCAAGGATCTGAAGCAGGAATGCCATCTTTATAACATCTGTCTAAACGTGCCCGAAAGCTCTCAAATATAAAGATTTTTTAAAAATTGACATGGCAGAAGTCCGAAGTACTGACTGCTAATTGGATATCCAAAGCCCGGCAAGTTCTGTAGGACTAAGTAATTTCTGCAAATAAATCTCACCTGTCTAAATCCACAAATTACGAGTAAACATCAGAGGAAAAAAGCATTCTGCTACCTCAGCAAGAGCATAACATTTCTGGAAGGCTGGTAGATATCAAAACCTGTATATCTTGTTAGCTAACTTTGGAGACCGTTTACTTGCTACTCAGAACCTTGACCTGAACACTCACAACCAGCATGACGCTGGCCTCAAGGATTGGTGGTGTATTACACCCAGATGTGGAAGGTGCTACTGTGTTCTGTCAATTGTATATTCACAGTACATGAGGGAACCACATGTTAATTATTTTTGAAGCTATGCTTCTACTCTTTAGTATGACAATTATTAATAGAAATGAGGAGAAAGCACCACAAAAATATTTCTAACGAGCCCATAAGCCTTCTTAATGTAGTGAGTTTCTATGTCACAGTCTACAGAAATCACAATTTAGACTAGCACAAATTAACCTGATTAACCTAACCATATTTGAATGTAAATAGTATAATACAGAGACTTACAAAGCAGTAATACTTTTTTGTAAAAAGTTTTCATTTCTTTGACATACATTGAGCATTAGAATCAAACCAAAATACCTGGATATCGCGCACAGCCAGAACAAATTGCAACTTCCCTACAAACTGAGCCAACAAATCTGAAACGTATTTCTGCTATGAATCTTTGAACTCTACAAAGAATATATTTTCATTAATATACATACAAAATGTTTTATCAAGACCTCACAGAAATCCTAGATGTAGATAATAATGTACTTCAACCTACAGATGAAAAGGTATGCAGTCATTTGTTACAGCTCACATAGTAAATAAACACAAAGCTCAGAATCACTGTTTTCAGTACTCTGCTCTAGTCACTAGCAGTGATGCTTTGCTTACGTGAAGATTACCAGAAACTAGACAAAAGACTAATCACTCCAAACTTACCTCCTGGCTTGTTTTCTGGCCTGCCTTCATGTAGAAAACAAAAACAGTATCAAAAGGACGACACGGTAGCAAATCCAAGTAGCCAAGGTCATCGAAAAACCCAGGAAGAGCAGGGTCAAGAGCAATCAGGTGAGGAGGTAGACGACTGTTAGCAGGCTCCTATTCAACAGAGTTCAACAGCTTAAAAAAATCTTTCATATCAGAAAAGTTCTTTATGGCTTTCATAATGATCCATTCAGAAAAATAACATTTTGCTCAAAAAAGAACACTCCCTTCCACAACGAATGCAGCAGAGACTTTCAAAATACTACATGACTATGTACAATCACATTGTATCTAGTTTTGTATTAATATCCCATATCAACAACATACAAAATACCAAACACTTTTATATTTTTGCAAGAGCTCCATCGCCTATAAATGTTGACAGTATTCTGGAAGAAAACACAACAAATAAAAGGGAAAATCCACAGGTAAGAGGCAGAATTCCAATTTAAGGATGTGGATTGTCTCTATAAACCATTGTTACTTTAACTTAAGAAAGAATAAACTCTACAATCTACATGTACTCCAAAGTGTTTATACATTGTTAAACCACTTCAACACAATAATCTCTGTAACAGAACTTCTAAGGGAGTTGTATTTTAGAAATGCTTACAAAGTAGCCCTAACTCAAACCGGAGAAATAGCGTCAAATATAACCAGGTGAATGTGATAGTTTTTGTACCTACTGCACAAATACAGATAGAGCCACCTATTCAGAGCATGTTCAGCTTGAGGCATGGCTTTGAACAACCCTGTTCTTAATCCTGGAAGACTAAAGTTCATCGCCTTATTCAAGTAGACTACAGCACAACAGCAGATGGTATTGCACAAAAGATCTTCCACTAACAAAACTTAAGTTCTCCTCTTTTGCTAAGCCAAGCCATGTGGGTACTGATGCCATTAGTATAACACTAAGAAGTATCAGATCACCTTCAATGCCTCTAGAGACAGAAACCCGAAGTGAGAGAGGAACAGGCGTGCTGTCTGGAACTCCTGGGCTGCTGGCGGGGGCTTACACTCTGTAATCGGATCAGGAAAGCTCTTCTTACGCCACTCCTCTTCACTTTTCTGATCTATGGAAGTCTCAAAAATAATCTGCTGGGCCATGCCATTCCTCAGCTTCTCATGTCGCTCTTCAAGCTGCAATACAGTGCACGGACATGAAATGTTGACTCTACTATGATCTCTCTCAAACACAACAGCTCCATCATTTAGCAAATCTGTAAGTCACGTGCAGGAGCAGCTGCAACTCCACCAGCATGATGTGTACTGAAGTACTATCAACAAGACCTTGCACAAGGTTACAAGGTGAATGTCTCAACACCCTGTTTGCATGGGAGAACTGTTGCAAATTATGGACCCAGTTATCAGCAACAGCCTCTCCCTTTTAAGTGAACAGAAACTAAAGTGAATCTGGCATTGTGAAGCTTTAAAATACTTTTATTTTTACACACACACACCCCACACAAGGGCGTCGGTGTCCTTTCAAAAACGCCATTTACATGTCCCTAGAAGATGCAACAAAATGCAAATCATTTCTTCCTAGAAATACCAGGATATTAGAAACTGGAATAAAATGTGTTGAGCAATGCTCCTCAAGAACACATTCAAGGCACTGTCATCTTCCTGGGGAAATGCACAGATTCATTTGTTCGCAGTTTATTACTCCACTAATATGAATTAGTCAAGCTGAAGAATTATACCATTTACAGTAAGAAGTTAGTGTGATTCATGAACAAACATAAAACAAGAGCAAAATGAAGTCAAAGATTAAAAGTTACTTACTTCCTCATTCACAATTTCATGTAAATCAGGAATGCTCAAGTCTGCTTTCACAAATGGGATCTTGTCCACTTCTTCAGGAAAAGGGCGGTGCTTGACACTGTATTTTAATCCAACATCATTTTTAGGAGCCGGTCGAGGTTCTGGTACAAAAGTCTGTCAAAAAAAGGGGGGCAGGGGATAGTTTCACTCAGGACATTGCATCATTAGACAACATATTATAATGGGAAATGTACCCTCCCACCACAAGTTTACTAATTCTTATATGAGAGGTATCATTAAAAAGCATTCAGTAATACTTTTAGAATAGACTTGTATTAAAAGTGTCACTGTAAATTTAAAAAAAGAAAAAAAGACACTTTCGCTTTTTGCAGTGATTGCAATCATGGTACCTATTATACTTGCTTACCATCTAACCTCTAAGCAGTTGCAAATCCTAATAAAATGGCAAACAATCCTCTGCATCAACGGAGGAATGAGCAGCAGATCGAGGGAGGTGATTGTGCCCTTCTGCTCTGCCCTGGTGAGGCCCCACTTGGAGTACTGCATCCAGGTCTGGGCCCCCAGCACAAGAAGGACAAGGGTCTGTTAGAGCAGGTCCAGAGGAGGGACACAAAGTCAATCAAGGGGCTGGAGGACCTCTCCTATGGAGAAAGGCTGAAAGAGCTGGGGCTGTTCAGCCTGAAGAAGAGAAGGCTCCGGGGAGACCTCACTGCAGCTTTTCAGTACTTAAAGGGAACTTATAAAAGAGATGGAGAGTGACTTTTTACTCAGGCAGATAATGTCAGGAAAAGGGGTAATGGCTTTAAACTAAAAGAGGGGAGATTTAGAGGTTAGGAGGGAATTCTCCACTCAGAGTGGTGGGGCACTAGAACAGGTTGCCCAGAGAGGTTGTGGATGCCCCATCCCTGGAGGTGTTCAAGGCCAAATTGGACGAGGCCCTGGGCAATCTGGTCTAGTGGTTAGCATCCCTGCCCATGGCGGGGGGGAGAGGGGTTGGAACTAGATGGTCTTTAAGGCCCCCTCCAACCAAAACCATTGACCCTGATACAATTCTAACAGCTTTTTCAGAGTCCTCTATTTTAACCCTACTGACTATGATGATGTCAACAAGTCAAGCTGAGAAGTCCTGGAAGTGAACAGCAGCAATGCTGTGGGTCAGGAGTGAGATGCCCTGCTAAGGTATCAAAAAGACTTGCATTACTTATTTTAATGCAATTTTGACATTGCTATTGTATTATGTTACACCATGTAATTCAAAAACTGAAGTTACCAATGAAAGCAGCAGAAGGTCTAGTTGCAGGTTTTCAGGTACATAAGATCCAAGCAAGCAAGATCTTTATACCTTGAGGGCTGCTTTGTAAATTTATTTATAACCCAGTACACTTGAAAAGGGCAACACTTAAAGTTACGTAATGCCTTTAGGTTAGAACAGTTCCCTTAAAACTGGTAGGAAGGTCTCCAGCCAAGATGTGACTTGTCCTTTGGTGACTGAGGCAACATACTTGGACTGACGCTATTTAGCAAAACGCTTCAGCTTAATTGACAACACAGCACCAAAGGCATCAAGTGAAGGGTCTTCCCAAAGGCTGCTCTGCAGAGACCAGAGTCATCTAAATGTTAACATGACAGCTGAGACTGACAGACCCACATTTCAGCTACATTATTATTTCCTGTATTTTACTGAGGGTCATAGGAAGACTTTCAAGATTTGGAGATGTTTACAAACAGAAAGAAATTTTGGTAACTGAAGGATATACTCCACTTGGCAACTGCAGTAAGAGAGTCTACTTTAAAATGAGACTGGGCTATTTCTCCTTTACTATTCCTGTCCAGAAGCATTCCATCTAGAGTCCAGAGTCCATCTAGAGTCCAGCGTCCGTCTAGATAGATTTTTTCCACTGTAATTTTACCGCCATCTTTGCAACACTGGGCTTTGCAGTTAATAGCTGTTCTCTCTGCAGCATCTCATACTATATCTCCAGACTTTGTTTCTTCTGCTGCAAGGGCTTTGCCTGACATCCTAAAATCAGCACCAACACTCATGCCTACACAACTAAGCACACAGTACATTGCCCCATCACCTCCGAAGATGCTTTCAAAAAACAAGAAATATGGAGAGTTCCCCCTCCCACTCCCTTAAACAAACCTAGACGGCAACAGCGCTTTCACAGCCTGTATTTATTATTAATCACAAGTTGTAAAGAGTCACCAGAGATGTGTCAACATTACCTACAGCTAAAGGCCCCGTGGCTCAGCCTTAATGTATAATCACCAGTTCTGCGGGGCTGTCTCACATTAGTGGAATTTCTGCTGAACATCAGCAGTTAAAGATTTCTTTATGGGCTTTGATAGAGACCTTTTGATTTGCTTTAGCTCCTCTTGGTAAAAGACAGAGTTGCTGGGCCCATGCAAATCTTCCAGATGTCCCACGGATCAAAACCGTGACAGAAGGGAAAGAGTCATCTGTAAAGCACATGGGTTAAAAGAATAATACATCATCATAAAATACAAATACTTCATTGAGCAATAATTTAACCATAAAGAAACACAGTCATGATTACACAGATTTTGTTTTCAAGGAAAACTCCCTTCCTGACTCTAAAGACAATTTCTAGTGAGTAGAGAACACTAAGCATAATCCTCCTCTGTGCAACAGGGAACTACTACTGCTCAGTAGTAGCCAGATCTGCTGTTTCATCATTAAAAGTAACCTTCATCCAAATTCATGTAAATCACTGTTTCTCTCTCCAAGTTGCCCTCCAGAAATTAAAAAAAAAAGTTATTCAGCCACTGCCTCTTTAGGTATGGCAAAGGTCATATGGAAACACAGTTTCCATGATACTTACATGACTTTCTGTAAAGGTCCCCCACAAATAATGGCGATAAGAACAGTGGAAGAACAAGAGATAATGATCAAACTAAGACAAGGGAAGATTCTGACATGACACTGTGAAAAAATTTATACCAGAAGGAGCTATGCACTGGAATATGGACACAGAGAAATTGTCCTCAGAGGTTTCCAAGACCTGTTGGGACAATGTCATAAGCAACCTGCTCCAAATTCAATACTGACCCGGTTCAGAGAACTAACCCTGTTCAGAGAACAGGAGGTTAGACTACAGTTTAGACTTCAGTTCTCCTACAGTGCCTTTCAGTTTGCATGATTGTGGTTCTAACACTGCAGGGATTTCAGTCTCTCTTCAAGATGTAAAGGCCACTGAAGTTTGCTACCTTAGCAGACAAATCACTATAGCATAGTATGTGTAGAGAGGTATACCTCCACAGCTTTTAATTTTATTTAAAAATGTATTTATATCTATCTTTTGTGCATTTAAACCATAAATTGACACCACCAGGTAACTACTAGATATGTATTTCTTCCCCGGTATTTCATGGGCAGCATACCGAAACGTACAGGGTACAGCACGTTTACGTAAGCACACGTATAAACCAAACCAGCTGCCCACAATAACCCACTTCAGTGGTCTGCCTCAAAAGTGATTTGACATACTTACACATTACTGCAATTAATCTTGTATTTCAAAGGGGATTTGTAAGCAAGTTCTGCACAACAAGTAAGGCTAATTTAATTCCAGACTATAATAGCTTTACAGGATTCCTCAGTAATGCATTTAGCACAGGCAGAACAAGGATGAGATTTGCTCAGCTGTTCTGGCATGTTCTAAGCTGTTCCTGTCAGGAACACATTTGCTCAAATACAGACAGAGTAAACATATGGCAATGGCTCCCAGGATGAGCTGCAAGATCTGTTTAGTGATTCTCAATGAAATTGGAGCATTCTGGACCACAACTCATAAACTAACAGTTTTTCTCTTACTATCGGTGGACACAATCTGAGCTCATGATGCTAGTTCAGTGCAATCTCTGTTTTCTAGACTAGTATCTAGACTCAATCCTGTCCATAGATGAGGAAAACACATCTGTGTCAGGTTAACAAATCCAACAAACATTAGTCTTAAGTGGAGCTAGTACAAAAGAGGAGTTTCATCTGCTCTTTTAGGTGATGCCTTGATACACGAAGATTCATAGGAGGGACTTAAGGGGATTAATTGTTCAGTTCAAAGCATCATGTCAATACCACCAGATTTTTTTAATGCAAGCTCTCCTTGGTCAAAGTATACAAGACTAAAACAAGTCAGAAAGAAAAATTCAGCTGTGAAAGCCAATACTCTGTAACAGATCTCCTTTACAGTAGGTATCATCGATAGAACAGAATGGCATACTAGAAAGCTATAATGGCTCCTTAGCAACTAAAATTGTGCTGAAAGCACCCACAGAAACATTTAGTAACAAGAGACCTAGAGCAAGCAAAAGCAACTGTGCAAAGCATAAAGGTCTCACATGAACTACTTGCTGAGCACCAATCCCCATCAAACCTCCTCTACTCTTAATGTTTTTCATTCTTTTATAACATGGATCCATCGGCTACAATTTAGATAGCAGTCACCTGAAAGTATCTGGATTAAAAACTGCATGAACAATTTGGGTGAACTTGTATGTTTGACTATCACTGACACTAAAGTTACTCCAGCCACTTCATTCCAGAGTAACATTCTGCTCAACGGCACATCCACGGAACAGGTAAGCCCCTGAAATGTGAGAGGTACTTGATGAAGCACCTTTATTTTACAGCTGCATGCAGAGAGTTTTACCTAGAGGAACAAGGGAAGAGGAAGTGTTGAACTTACTCTGTTCATTCCCCAGAGGCTGTTCCAACATTGCAAGGATGACACTATTATCCAAAACAAAGTAACGGAAGCTATGTTTGTTTATGGTAGGTAGACGAGAATATTTAATTAACGTGGTTTCATTCACTAAGCTGCAAGGGGAAGCAGGGCCACTGGGAGAAGGAAATGCTCCAAGTAACTGCATAATACTGCAAATGAGAAAAAAGTTAGAAGTTACGAGAGATTAAGATTTACCGTTCCACCCAAGCATGGACTTTCACTCATATTCTTCATTTATATCTTGACGTAGCAGTTACCCTTACAGTTAGAGTTATCAGGGCAAACCAACTATCTGCACTATACCATCAGCTAGTTGTAAAAGAACCAGTAATTTCGGAAAAACGTACATGAAGTCTTACAAAGAAGACTAGTCTGCCTACAGAATAAGTTTCTTTATAACCTAGGTTAAAATTTTTATAATTTAGGTTATAAAGATATTAAGTTATATTTTAAAGCACAAAAACCTGTACCATTCCACAGCTTTCTTATGTTCATTCTTGTAAGAATATTATGGATGACTGAAGATATTCCTCCATAATTTAACCAACTATTGAACATCAACAAGCAAGGCATACATAAGGCTCCTAAAAATACATATTTATATCATCAGAAATTATGCAGGATCTTCCCAACAGTAAGTTGAAAACTTCTATGACAGAAGCCAGCAGTGAGAGTTGAGGCTTGTGTCCAGTGTCAGTGACTGAAGATCCTGTGATCTGATTTTCACTCAACACCACCACCCAGATCAAAAATAAATTTATTGATGCTCTCCTGCCACGCTTTTCACTTTACTTGGTAAATAGATATTTTCATCCCTCCAAACAAAAAGAGGCAACAATAAAGGTTTGTCCACAGGTTCCAATGAGTAGCTGTTTTTACCTTGGTAATTACACAGTAGTTTTTATTAACAGTAAAGTTTATAATGATTTTATTAAGTAGAATAATAAAAAAGCAAGCAGCTATCACCTTTTCCAAACATATTTATACTACTCATCCTCAATTTGTCTTGTCTACCATAATGTTATTCATCCAGTAAAAGAGTGCTTTTCAGCTTCTCTGGAGTGAATCTCAATTTTCATCTCCGTGTTCCCTCTCCCCAACCCACGCATCTGCAATTGCATTTTCAGCAGCATCTCTCAAATCTATTAAGCAAGTCCAATTCCGTGGACAGAATGACACCCCAGCCTGCACTGACTTACACCTGTGACATGTGCCATGGATAAGGAGAAGGGGGAATGGAAGGACAGGGTGACAGGGTGAAGTGGGAGATGCAAGGAACTGCTGGCTGCAGAGAGCACTGGCCAAAACCAGAACACCAGGGGCTGCAGGCAGGTTTTGCTCTTCAAATAAGAGAATGGGCAGAAAAGGAAGACAGTAATCACAGGGATCTTTTTTCTGTTTGACACCTGTAATGGGAAGAGAAAGACAGCAAAGGCAGAGCACAGGACAACCCTGCCCAAAAAAAAAAACTAGATGGAACTTCTGGGTGACTTTTCAGATGCTCTCGCTACATCACAGAGACCTCACCAGGTGGGAACCCCTAATTAGAACATTCTCTGACAAGGCAATGCTAAACAACAAATTGACAAATTACATACCATGTTAACGTAGCTTCAGCAGCATCCTTCACTCTCATGGATGCAGGATTTGGCTCCTTATCTCCTTTATACTTGACCTCTTGTTCACTGCTTTTGGATTTACTTCCTGAAATGCCCAGCTCCACAATCTCCAGTACCTCTTTTAAACAATCCTAAAACATAAGAGGACCTATCTGAAAACAGAACAATCTAACAGATGCCTCAAAGACCTTAGTGAAACAGCAATAGACCATTGATTCAGATAAAGTGCTACTGGTTATCTGAGCTCAGAGATAAAGGCAGAATATTATTTTAACAGACAGTGTTGGAGTAAGATCACATTTACTATAGGAATTATATTTTCTCTGTATAAAGATGTCTGATTATGTTTGTATGCCTCTATATCTCATGCTGGCAAGTGCTCTGAATGAATATATGCACTATATATTCCATTCCATTACACATGTAGAAAACAGTCAAGAGGACTACTAAGAATGCAACTGAAAAATGTAAACATATTTTACAAGATAATAAACATTTCTGAGGTTATCTGCAGAACTTTTAATTAAGTTCTAAGGTCATTAAGAACAAACTCATCTGGAAAACTGCAAGAAACCCTTTTCCAAATCTTTCAATTGCCAACAGTTTTCATAAAGAAGCAAAGTACGTCATGGTATTTAATTCATCAAGAGAACAATAGCAATATTCTAAAAGTAGACAGCAAAGCAACAACAAGTCTATTGCAGAAGAGGCCAACACTCAGTAGGATCACAGTTATGATTGACAAATACTGCTCATTACAATATCATTTCCTGAAAATATTTGGATTGCTACAACTAAAGTTCCAATCTCATGGCTTAAGCGAGGGAATAACAAGGAAAGCTTTCTCAAGAATAAATAACTGGCTAAGAATGAAACACAAGTGGTCAGTTTTTACCACCAGAGACCAGGCAGGGTTCCACACCTTGGTCTGTGTTGTTTCTTGAATTCACAACTGATGTAGAAAAACAAGTGAGAAGGAAGGTGAAAGTCTTTAGACAAACCAAAATAAATCAGGGTTGAGAAGCAAAGACCATCTATGAAGAATTTTCTACAGAAATTTTCTACAAAAAAAAAGTTCTACAGAATTTTCTACAGAAAGAGTTTACAGTATTGGCTAGTAAAACCAACATGTGAAATTCAAAGTAGGTATCAGGTGAGGCACCTTGGACAGTCTGATCCTTACACTTGGCAAACATAGTAAAAGGTTCCCGTCGAACTATCATGGCTCAGGAATGAGCCACCAAATTTCCAGTATATCCTACGCATCATATATAACACCATCCTGATAACCAGTGACAGTCAAAAGAAGAAAAACAAGTGGACCCTTACAACATAAAAAAACCAATGTAACTGCATAAACCTGTGCTGTGCCACACCCAGGCAAATAAATCATTCTTTCCTGGTCACCTACTACTGTGCCAATATCACCAAGTACATGCAGAAAGCACCTTTATGGAAAACCCTGCTTGAGAGTTCTCAATTTTTCTCTTTTTTCTTAAATATACATTTTCATATATATTTTATATATAATTACAGAAAGATTACTGAGCTTTCTCTGTAAGCAGATCAACAATGAAAACAGTATTTGTACAAAAAATAATTTATTTTTTTTTTTTAACAGTATGATAGGAAGTGATCAGAAACATGTATCTTTCACTGCCTGTTCTCTTCAAACTTCCCAAGGAAATTCCACCTTGGATTAAGCCATGCTTGCCTAGTTTCTAGATAATTGCTTGGTGAAACTATGATTAAAAAACTTTAGCATTAAAGAAATTACATTCTTAAGTCTAGATGATGCTTTATAGTCATGTAAGAGCTGAGAAATGAGAAAAGACATGGCTTTTAGTGAAGTTTATCCACAGCAGGTAGCTGTGCTATATAAATACACCAATAACTTCCATATTTCTGTTAAGTTTCTATTTATTTAGTTATTTACATTTCAGTTTTTTTTATTTTCTTCTCTCCTTTTTTCTTCAATTTCACAAAGCAAGAAGAAAGGTCAAGATGCTTTCATGTAAATATGAAAGCTATTTGTAAAACTAAAAATAGTCTCAGTAAATAAAAAGCAGAAATCAAAATTGAAAGCTATTTTTCAAGTAGGCTGGTTTTGAAATTCTTGGTGTATTTTTGAAAACTACAAAAGCATGTTGTTTTAAAGTACGAAGAATGGATAGATTGGGGATGAAATGCATAACAACTGGGTGTGCTCAAAATACGTACACTAGAGATTCTTACCTTCTCGTCCAGCATGTCAGGATGCTCAGTAAGCCAGACACAGAGGCACTGGAAAGCTGCAACTATCACAGAGTGAAGGTCACGGGAGTGGAGCGGGGCTGGCCGGCTGCACTGGTAGACTATATAGCTGCATACTGAACTAATAGCTCTCTTTTGATCAGAGGAATCAACAGTCACTTTCACCTGTATAAAAGCAAGCAGAAGAGGACTGTCAGGTGAGAATTCCTCCACAAAATCTTTTAGAGAAGAAATAGTTTTTAAAAGCATTTTGAAATATAGCTTTAAGAAATGGGAATAAACAGTTAAGCTCTTTTATAATACAGCTTTAAATATGCGGGTAAAAATATTCAACAGTGTTGTGGTCAATGGCTCAATGTCCAAGTGGAGATCAGTTAGCAAGTGGTGTTCCTCAGGGGTCAGTGTTGGGACTGGCACTATTTAACATCTTTTTTGGTGACATGGACAGTGAAATCAAGTGCACCCTCAGCACGTGTGCTGATGACACCAAGCTGTGGTGCGGTTGACACGCTGGAGGAAAGGGATGCCATCCAGAGGGAGCTGGAAAGGCCAGAGAGGTGGGCCTGTGCGAACCTCATGACCTTCAACAAGGCCAAGTGCAAGGTCCTGCACCTAGGTCAGGGCAATCCCAAGCACCAATACAGGCTGGGCAGAGAATGGATTGAGAGCAGCTCTGAGGAGAGGGACCTGGGGGCGCTGGATGATGGGAAGCTCAACATGAGCTGGCAAGGTGCGCTTGCAGCCCAGAAAGCCACCTGTATGCTGGGCTGCATCGGAAGCAGCGTGGCCAGCAGGGCGACGGGAGGGGATTCTCCCCCTCTGCTCTGAGACCTCACCTGGTGCCTGCGTTCAGCTCTGGGGCCTCCAGTACAAGAAGGACACGGAAGTATTAGTACGAGTCCGGAGGAGGGCCACAAAGATGATCAAGGGGCTGGAGCACCTCTCCTACAAAGACAGGCTGAGGGAGGTGGGGTTGTTCAGCCTGGAGAAGAGAAGGCTCCGGGGGAGACCTCACAGCAGCCTGGCAGGACCTAAAGGGGCTGCAGGAAAGCTGGGGAGGGACTCGTTGTCAGGGGTGTAGGGATAGGACAAGGGTAATGGCTTTAAACTAAAAGAGGGTATAAGGAAGATATCCTTAGATATAAGGAAGAAATTCTGTACTCTGAGGGTGGTGAGGCACTGGTACAGGTTGTCCAGAGAAGCTGTGGATGCCCCATCCCTGGAAGCATTCACGGCCAGGCTGGATGGGGCTTTGGGCAGCCTGGTCTGGTGGGAGTTGTCCCTGCCCATGGCAGGGAAGTTGGAACTGGGTGACCTTTGGGGTCCCTTTCAACCCAAGCCATCTATGATTCTATGATACTGAAACTAAAATAAACGCTGCATTAAGGTGCCACCACATTTCATGGCTTTCTCTTCAAGAGTAAGAATGGCACCCATACGGTTTGATAAGAAATTAACTGCAAGCTGAAAAAATTAGTATTTGAAACTTATTTTCAGCAAGTACCTCTTTTCAGCTATAGCAGCCCACTCATCTCTGAAAACCCACTCACTCCCAAGTCTCCCTTCCACGGGGCTTCTTTCTGCTCATATCACTTTTCACTAGGCATATTTTATCAGCACAGTAATACTCATCAGTGAAAAAGTAAAAGAAAAACCACACTCAGACAAGAAGATTAACCAGAAAAAAAATTGCAGAAAAAATCCTCAGCTTCTCTCCCAGCTCAGCAAGGCTTCAGAGAACAAGACTCTGGACCAGAAGGGTTAGTGAAGAGCTTTGCAAACTGAGGCACAGGGATCAGCATTATAAAATTAAGCAAATAAGTGGATCTCTTTTCTTCCCAACCTGTGCACTGACACAGGAACGGCCAGTTAAACTTGGATTTTCCTACTCTGTAGCACTTGACCATGCCATGTAAAGCCTTATTCATTATTTAAGAGACAGTCTCAGTATCAAAGTAGGAAGCTGGATGGTCTTGTTGGTGACAACAAGGAAGCCAGACATCTGTACTCAACAAGGGGATGGACGATACTTTGGAGCTGTAGGCATTATTTCCTTCAGGAGCGTAAGACGTATGGCAAAAAGTACCTTTAAGATTAGCTTACGAAAAGCAGGTTGGTGAACCAGTACTCCTGTATGAAACAAGATTTTCCAATTTACCAAGTCCCAGTAATAAGGTGGTACTGAAAAGATAAAGGGTAGGGCAGCCCTTAACCTTAGAAGGACTTTGGGAATCATAACTTCCAAAGGCACAAGCAGAATCAGTTCTCCACTCTGAAGCTATGCAGTAAGAGGTGGTCTCTTTCCACCTGATTCATTACTAAGATAAAGACGACTATCCCAGATATCCCAGAAAAATTATTGTAGTTGCATGAGAATTATACACAGATTACAATGTTTAATATTAACCTGGGTAAGCATTTGTAAATATATGCTTTCATATCCCTACCTCATTGCAAACGGGGTGGGGGGGCATAAAGATAGCCTGGCTTAATCACACAAGACACAGGAACTCCTTATTCCATCCTGTGCTCTGTAACACTCTGTAATCATATTTGAAATCATTGCAGAATACTTTCAAAGGTATCCTTTAGCTCATGCCATTGCAGTAATAAAAGAAGTATGCAGCCCAACATGGCTCAGTGCTGACTCCAGGCTTTAAAAAAGGCCTATGACATGCATATTCAGAGAGATCTGTCGAGGCCCCAGGGGAACATGTCAGGGAATGCTGAACTGTCACACCAGTTCATTGTGGCTGCTGTAAATACACTAAAGTATTGCTTAACAAACATCACGAACAAGAGCCCTCAAGCAGAAAAGGGCATTTTACGTTTCACCAAAAAAGGTCCCTCAACCTAATAGTGTTAGTTACTGACGATTTACTAATTTGCTAGTTAGTCACATTATTGGCTAGGTGAGTCTCCTCAGAGGAGAGTGACACAGACTGCAGGTGAGGGTGCCAAAATCGAATGAGTGGTTCAGCTGGGAAGTGAAGAAAAACAGCACGGCCAGTTTCAAATGAGGAACTGTGTGTAGATAGAGCTTCTGAGAAGGTGACATTTTCACATCAGAAATACACTATCATTTTCTAAGTTCAAATTATTTCCAACAAAAGTTTAGAAAACAACTCATTTACAAAAAGGGCAGTCAAATTATTTAATGCCCTGGTGTATTTCCATCCTGGACTAACTACAACAGAAACTCTTGTTTCTAAGGCTGATTATACAGTGAATGGACAGACTGAACATCCAACCAAGCAAGCTATGATAAATGGTTCACAGTGGCATTGAAAACTAATGGCCCAAGCCCATACACTGCCCACTGGAAACTTAGTGGCATGTTTTTTTCTCAGCTGTGCAACCTAGTACGTCAGATGCTTCCCCAGCAACATAAAAAGAACGAAATAAAACCACAACCAAAACCCAAAACAAAGCAAAAAGATCGACATTTGAATCCATGAGAAAGATTAGGAATCATCCAGCTAGCTCAACAAAATCAGCCAGAACCACACAGTAGAGCAACATGTATCTGAACCAGCCACCCTGAGCTTTGCTTTCAGCCAAGAGGCATTTACTGGGTTCACTTCACTTGAACCAGTGAGCTCGTGCATTAGGGTAAGATGAAGCAATCCTACAAGAGGAGGACTGTTTTTTTCTCAAGTCCAAATAAACACCTGCTGACAGACTCAGATGCAGACTTCTGCCTGGTGGCATGACTTTCATATGAACAGGACAGTGATCACCCTTCTGAGAAGAGGCTGGAGCAACCATAACTTCATCTCTCACCTTTGCCAATCCAGAGAGAAGTTCCAGCGCAGCCAGTGAGATGCTCATGTCCTGCCTCCATTGCGAATTGAGTCTTTGGGTTACCAGGTGAATGCTGCGTATCAGTAGTCCTGCAGCTGTATCTGTATTAAGAGCTAGGATATAACCCCAATACCACATAGCACAGGGAGGGAAAATAACTAAGCATTAGTAACAATAAGCAAAGCACGGGCACAAGCCAAAGCAGCCACGACACACACACAAAATTATATACAACCCACAATCTAGAAATTTGGTCTCTCTTGCCCAGGCTAACTCCCTCATATACAACACCAGCGTATTATACAAATGCATTCAGACTAGCATCTCATCTGATTTTTTGTTTCTTTTGTAGACATTTTGGACAATCACAGCATTCTGTCACATTTCAGCAACAGAATGGCTAGCTTCAAGTTTTGGTGTCATTCCCTATTGTACTTAAATTGCTCTGATGTCTTGGAGACTCAGAAGAACTTCAGCATTAATCATACACGTTAGACATCAGTACTTACACATGTAGGCACTAGTAACGAACTAATAGAGAACGTGTAGCTTCAGATACCTAAGTCAGAAGTTAGCTATTCTCTCTATACTTAATTTTATCAGAAGTTGCATCAGGTATTTAAGTGTAAATAATGAAAGAAGCCATCCTGGAAAAAAGATACAATTGGTTCTAGACTTTTAATTTTCTTGATCCTCTAGCTCAAAATTAAAATTAGAAAGTGTTTTTAGGCTCAATTGTCCATTGTTAAGACTGAACTAGTCAAATTAATTTCAGAAACAATGTTCTCTGTCACCCTAGTAGGGGATTAAAATGTTAGCTACAGTTCACCAGTAAATATAGACCATCAGTTTTCGATTTATCCTTCAAACATACAGCAGAAATGTAGAAATTTGTTTCATAAATTTATTACAACCTTACCTCCTGTGCATAGGATTTTTAAAAAAACAGTAAAATAAATCAATAATGCCAACAAGTTCAGGGTCAAAATATTACAAAAATACTTTTTAAGTTATATCATGGTTTAAGTAGCCAATAATTCAACTACAAGATATTTTTTTAACCTTATAAATGGATATTTTACACTGAGAGATTCCAAGAGCATTCGTCAATGAAAACACGAGTTAAACATGTAATTCAAGTGGTGTGGTAAAAATGAACACTTCAATCATTTTAGAAAAATCCTTTTGAGAAAGCGCTAACATGCTTATGTGAATCACTGTATCTAACATTTCCATGTGAATATACTAAAATCTTTCCCATTAATCTCCCTCTTCATATTCTGAAAACTAGAGGGAAAAAATTTGTCTGGTGAGAACAGTTTTTTACCTAGCCTACAAGATGGTCTGTTCTCCCATTCACTTGGCTAACATCAATTACGTTGCTAAAGACCAAAGGTGCAAATAAAATTCCAGAATCTCCACATTCACCTAGCTTACCACAGAAAGGTTTAGAAGAACATTTATTTTATTACAGATTAAAAAAATGCACAGTACAAGACAAACTAATATTAATTGAAAAATGTTTGTTATAATGACACGTTGCAAGCGTTCTGCTTACTTGCTCTATAAAAACAGGAGTTCCCCAAACGGTCTTTAAAAACAAAGGTGCTACAAAGCTCAGGTAAGCATTTGGAATGCTACCAAAATGAATAAAGCAATTAATTTATACCTGATGTGTTCCATTACTATTCATGAAAACTAAACATATTGAAAACTTATGACATAGTAAAGCAGTTTGCAAACACTTTTTCCATAATTTATGTTATTGCTTTGAAAACATTAATAGGAGAGTCCCGTGGTAGTATTAAAAACCAACTAACGCATAAAAACCAACCAGCGCACATGAACATGAGCACCACATATGGGCACATATGAGATCAAATCAGTAATAAACAAAGGAGCTATCCACCTTGGGTTCAAAACACCCATGCATATTAATGTATTAGCCAGAACTACAAAAGGAAAAAAAAATCAACTTGGGATATAATGACATTTTTTTCAAAAGGGCTATCCTTACCATAATCCCTTAGAAGGGCTTGTGCTGGTCGTTCGCTGTCTGGTGTTGTAGGCTCTGTACTGCCTCCACTTGCAGTGCTAATGCCACTGTTAGTACGACTGTGGCTTTTGAAGAGGTTATTTTCGCCACCATTCTGCAAATTGAAAGTCAGTTTTAAGTGATGAGATTTTTTGAGTAGAGTTCTCTATATAGCAGGATACTCCAGATACAGGGGAGAAATATGATCAGACCTCAGGGAGCTAACTGAACATCTTAAAACAGCAGATAAAATGAACTACATTCTTTCTGAAGCAGTAACTTCATAAACGAACAAACAAACGAAAATCTTACCGTTTCCATCTGACAGCCAATGGCTTCTAACAGTGCTGAATCTTGAACAATATTTAACATTGCACCTGAAGATTAGATGAAAGAAGGTCAACTACTAAAGACCATAATAGAACAGTCATGGCTAAAATTTAGAGAAGCACTGAAGGTCTAGAACACAGAATTTTCCTGCTGTTTTATAGAGAGTTTTTATGAGAGTTCTATAAAGCACAAGGATTTGCTTCAGGCTTAGCAATTTGATACAGACGATAGCTGAGGTAAAGAATGCTTTCAGCTATTTTAAAAATGCTTTCAACATCGGTTTCTTAAGTTCCTCAGTTCAGAAGGATTTTTGTTTCACAGAAGGGTTGTAACCTTTCCCTGTCTCCCATCAGACTGTGATCATTTAAAAACTCAAGTTACATTTAAAGAGATTTATTGATTCTGTCAGTAGAATAACAGTAGTGTTCAGATAACTGAGACAGCTGAAGTGCACTGTGTAGTCCAAAGCCATCTCAAGGGTTATACAGTACTAGCCTGGGCTAATCTCTGTGCCTGGCACAAAGAGCCTCCCTTCCTCAATTTGGCCATTAGGAGCCAAAAGGCAGCTGGTAACTGGCAAACAAAAATACAGTTTCAAGTTTTATTGGACTGACAGTACAGACAGCAACCTGTTGGAAGATAAGGCGGATAACGTCTGGTCCATTCAACAATCCTTAATACATCAACAAAAGGGGCTGTGATCGTTCTCATACTGATCGAGGACCCATTAAAAGAACCCCCAATCCACTGTAGCAGAGCTATTTTTATAGATATTTCTGCCCAAAATCTAGACCAATATTTGCATCGCTGCTCTCCAAAACCACAGATTATCAAATTAAATATCACTTTCATTCCGATTTGGCTAAAACAAAAAAACAACTTCCTAAATCAGGAAGCTGGTGCATAGTCTGAGGCAGAATATACCAAAATTCTCTGCATAGAAGTGAACACCAGGATCCCATTTCTGTGCTTTTTTGTTTGTTCCTTTTGCCACTGATGCCCAAAATAATGTACTGAAGAAGTTGAAGCTCTCAGTACAGGTGTAACCAACCACACTACACTCAAATTAGCCAGCAGGTAGATAGAAAAATCCATCCTGGGAGAGATAACTACACACAAGCATAAGACACAGTTAAATTAAAACTGCTGATGCATTCTGGATGTCTGATGTCAAGTAGTGCAAACAGCCTGTAACTGCATTAATTTTTTCCCCCAACCTAACAATGAGTGTTTAGGAAAACTCCAGTTGCTATATGAAGAGAAATGCACTAGTCATTGACAAATATTTAATGAGCAGCTGGAAATAAACGCCATTTTTGTTTAGAAGGTGGTGGCACGTGCAAGAACCTCTTGCTAACCTGGAGATTCATGAATCCTTTCCAACCAAAGCCAGCAGGACATAACTTCACATATGGAAACCAGAGTTTAACAACAGGAAAAGAGGGGAAACAGTGCATTAACGTGTCTCAGCCAGGTAATGGTGAAACCATCCTAGGCAGAGGATCTGCCCAGCTGGATGCAGGCACCAGAGGGGTATAGGAACACATGGGTAAGATTTAACAGAACATCACCCCGCAGTCCCTGAGCCGAGACAACCGCCAGTGTGCTGATGCCCCGTGAGTCTTCCTTAGAGGACCACTATGAAACCATACATTTCCTCAGCCCTTCACCAGCACTGCCTACAAAACGTTCTTCCAAATTATTCTCCCCTGGTCTTCTGCTAGTAAAGAAATAGTTTCAACCCCTGAAAAGAAGCTTTCTGAAAGACTTTGCAGACTGGATTTGTTTCCATTCACTGCAGTGCTTTTGTCCTTTCCCCTCCCCTCTCCTGTTAGTCAGATAGGCTCTCTGTGTTCCAGAACAAGTCAGGTGCCTACCCAGGGCAAATCCACTTGCTTTTTAAACAGTCAAAAAGAAAATGGTATGGTAATTGTTTTGAGGGACAAGGGCACCATAACGTGGAAAAAAAGTTACTTCTACATAACAACAGGGAAACGAATCAGGGAAAAATAAGGCAACTGAATTTTTACTTGTCTGAAAATACATTCAACTTGAAAGATTATGCTATATTCACAATTTCAGCTTCTAGTTACTAAGTATTCACATGTTAATACATCTATTACCACAAAGAACAGTTTGTTGCCAAACCATGATGCATCTCCAGACTCTAATTCTGAAGCTTTTATGTGAGGATTTATACAGTATTAGACATATATCATTTGTATTCTGCCAACGCTGGAGTTTCAATTTATTTCTAGGCTTAATCATGCAAAGAACTAAAATGTTCCAACGAAAATGTTCCCTGTAATCCACTAGTCAAGAATTCTTACCAATATTAAAACATTTTTTTTCTATTTACTTTCCTAGTTATGGACTGACTTTACCTACTAGAACATGCTTTAATTCTATCTTTACTTTTCAAGTACCATTCTACATTTATGAGGAGAAAGACACACATTTTTAACAAAAATGTGACTTTTGTAAAGATGTTTTCATGGTATGAGGGAGATTATACAGAAGATGACCTGCCAGGAACTTCACCTCTTCTTCTTGCAAAGCAACATGTAAATAATTACCAATATTTAATTATTGCAGGAGAGATTAAGAAAGACACTTCCATAACTGAATTAATAAATAAAAAACATTGAATTTACCTAGTATCATTTGAGTGTTGTTGGGATCTGTTTCAGTTTGCAAAGCTCCTATAAGTATATTCACAAGCCTCAGCTTCAAGGAGAGAAAGGTTACTGGCTTATCATACGTTGAGCTATCATCATTGCTATACTTCCCTTCCAGGACTACCTGAAGGAAAAATACACTTATTTGAGTAGAGATCAACTCCATACTTAGGCTAAACACACCAGCATGGTATTGGTTTGAAAAGTCAACATCCACAGCACACATTACTACTGTCGACATGTAGTATAGTCTTACGGTTAGAAAAATTGCTGTAAGAGTTTCAGTGCTAATCAGAATATTAAATACTACAGAATACAACAACTCATCCAAATGCCACTCTAAAACTACCAGCAAAACAAAGCTCAAAATGCAAAAGAAAACTAAGTTTATTACCTCAGATTTTATGGTTCCAAAATGATGAGGGAGAGGCAACAAAGACAGCAAGATGTTAATTGAAGCTCTTCTTAGCTCTGTGGGGTTTACATAGATTTTAAACTTCGAGAGTTCTCTGCAAATCAAAGCATCATACAATTAATCAACTTTTCCCAAAAATTTGAAGCCAAATTTTAAGTGAAAATTAAATATACAGACATCCATTGATCTTAAACAATTTGCAGTACATGATGTAGCTGTTTCTTTCTTGATTCAGGTATTTTGTAACAGTGGCAAAGAAACAATTTATTCATGCAAGAACCATTATTTGTTTAGTATTTTCTACTGAACACGGAAGCAGTAAACAGATGAAAGTATTATTCATATACTGCATTTTCAAAGCAGGAAGTCTCATTCACAAGCCTTTATTTGCTTACTACAACTCAAACCAACCCAGCACTATCAGGGATACATAGAATATGTTCCTGTGCATATTGTATAAAATACAATCTGCTTGAAAATAGATCAACTTCTTTCAGTAGCCACTGTAAGACCCATCTAAAAGAAGCAGTGGCTCAGATTTAAGCCCAGAAGACAAATAATAGTTTATGCATAACTTCAAAATGAAATTCAGTATAAATACGTAAAAAGTATGGTGAAGAAGGCACACACAGAGTTGCACTAAGTGCCTTAAGTTATTTACTAAAACATGCAGAAATCTGTACTGCTCTGACAAACAAGGTTATATCTTCTGGTTTAAGAAGCTATGCCAACTTCACCAGCCTGTCTAAATTATCATTTTTTTCCATTTAATGATGTATAAGATTACTCTCCAAATGAACTCACTTAAAGTAACAGCCAGTAATGAATATACTGTAAAATTTTACATAAAAACAAGTAGGCTTAAAACCTATTTCAGCTAAATCACTCCTTTTCCCCATTCTTGTAGATGCTGCTATCCAGAAATGAATATTTAGATAACTCAAATATTTCATTTTTCAAAAAGCACTGTTATTGCTTTAAAAATAATTGCATTAAATGAAATGAAAAATTAGAGTTTATGATACGTTGCAGTTATCACTATCAAATATATACACAATATGGGGCCCACACTACAGAATTCCTTCAGTGAAAACCCTTCAGGAATGGCAGAAACCCCAGAAGATAAACACCTCTTCATACTTCTTGTAATATCTATAGGGAAACAGCAATTTACCTGTCAGGTAAAATTGTTTCAAGAGCCGAAATGAAATAAGGAACCACGACATCAATCCCTTTCAGGTCACAGCAGAACAGAGGAGGGGAGTTGAGAATAACACTGGCAAGAACAGGGTGGCAAACGAAATCTGCTATCTGCAAACCCTGAATTAAAAGCATGTAAAATCTGACAAAGAAAGATGAGATAGAATTACTTGCGCATAAAAAATATCAGCATCCTACATGAACAAGAATGTGCAGCAACTACTTGATCTTATCCGTTTAAGATAGAGCAAGTGTCAAAATCAGAGTTAAGAAAAGTTTATATGAACATCCCCATAAGTTATGTTAGCACAGACAAATATACTGAGCCAGCTTTAAAAAAGCCACACAAATCACACGTATTTCACGTGAAAAAACAGCAGAGGACAGCTTTATTGAAACATCTGACTTGTTGCAACACAGGGGATGGGAGCTGCTGCAGATACAGCGCTGATGATTGCTACCAGTGCTTGAACGTGCTCCCCCCACTACTCGCTTCCCCGTGTAAGGATCTAAATGAGATCTTGACTGTAACTCCCTAACAGAAGAAAATTACTGCAAAATCCGTAGGGGAAGGACAACACTGATCAGCAATTACAACATTTGGAAAGCGAGACCGAATATATCAACCCACTATTTGAAATGAAAAATCACAGGGACAGAACCAACTTATCTAGCCAGCCATTCCTCTACAGTTTCTTGGTAAAAGAGTATTTACATCCCATCTGAGAAAAAAACACAAAAATTTACATTCTCATCTGAGAAAAAAAAATAAATTACAAAACAGAGGAAACTGACTGAAAGACACCATCTAATATATACATGAACTAAAATGGCTCAGTCTGCAAGGAAGTTTTGACACCATCTATGACAAACATAATTGAACAGTTTAAGAGTTATGATTTTTAAAGTTGATTCTCTGCCTCTAGCATTTGTTTCAGCACTTTTAAACAAAAAAATGGAAAAAGGAACACTATGATAGGTAGGATTGCCTTATTTTATTAAAAATAAAATTGAAAATTGAGGTTATTTCAGAACACAACTGTTTTAAATAATGGAATATTCGTGTATTTTTATACGTAAAAATATTTTTAAGAAAATCAGTGTTGTTTGACAACACAAGACCCTTCATGGTCTAATAAAGCATACAAAGTTTCATGTCTGCACACTTCTTTTGTCCATCATAGCAGTACTCAATGGCAAGTTTAAAAAAACCCTCAAGAATGCAAGAGGTAAGGAAGTCCCAAAAAGACAACGTTCCCTCCAGCTAGGAGGCAGTCTGAGGAACTTCCCTTCGACTAGAGCTTGAAGAAAGCCCCAGTGAAAACCAGCACTGCAAGGAAACAAAACAGAGCCAACTCTCCCTTAAGAGAGGGATCTCTGCCTACGCCATCTGCAGGCTAACCATGCTTTTAGAGTTGGCAACACAGGATTCAGACCATAACTGAATGCTACTCACTGCAAATTACTTTGCGCCATAAAAGAACACCAATAAAGCAACTGGAAGATAGGTTAGTACCGGGATAAGTAAGCTGGTAATATTTCCTCCCCAGTCTTCTTGCTACAAAATATCCTACACAGTGTCCCGCATGCCTCTGCCCTTCCTGCTTCATAGTTGTCTGGGAATTCACTGGCATCGAACATAGGGTTGGAAGCCACTGTATCTGTGGACATTTGTGATCCTTTCCGGCGAAACTCCACGCTAGCTTGAGTTGCTATAGCTGGGAAAAGAAAAAACAGTGTTTCACTGTATTTGTCAACATACATAATAGGCTCATGGGATCCTGGACACAAAGATCAAGTCAAATTTAGCAGTCATCATAAAGCTGTTAGTTTACTACGTTTAAGTCAGCGCCTCTGTTTATAAACTATTTGAGGGTATAACTTTTTTTTCCTTTTAACGATGGGAAGTGCTGACCAAAAGCCAATCCCAACTTTCTGTTGGGAAGAGTGTCCTTGCACCCAGCATTAACTCCCTATCGTCTCCAGAGGACAAGGATCTTCTTCACCCAGTTCTCATCTCCAGAAAATGAAGCGTCACCTTTCCTTGCCCGCTTAAGATATGAAAAAACTTTTTGGCAGTGCCATTACTACCACCTCCACACAAGTGCTTAATCTGCAACTGGCTAAATAATCTCCTGCTTTGCTCTGAACATCAAGCTGCTTTGATTCCATTTTGTTGCATAAACATAAAACATTTAAAAAAAAGCACAAGAATTCTAAAGGACCCATGTCAGAAAGAGAAGTTTGCTGAGAGCCACTCTCCTGATTTGGTCCTTCTGTTCTCAAGAGTCCTGGGGTTTGATAGCTTCCAGAAGGGAGCTACCAGGAAGGTCCTCTCCTATGCACTCACAGACTATCCCATAGAATGCACCGCACAAGTCTCGAGGGACCACTGTTACCTAACCGGGATTTGGTTCTGCTTGCTTTATGCTCTTCCTGCTTTCTTCCTGCAGGATGGCTCTGCCAGCCCAAGCCAATTAAATTCATGTTTTTTTAGAAAGATTTCCAGTACTCCTTTCAAACATCAGTATCACATGCATAGGATGCAAGAGGCTACTCATTTTGCTGACTTCATCATTTCTTCTGGAATAGCAACCAAAAAACAGATAACATCCTCACTGCCCAAGAAGAAAGGGAAAAAAGTCAAAATTCACTGTTGGATTACTAATGGCAGAAAGAGCACATTCCTTCTAATTTTTAGCTAAGACTATGTTGATGTTCAGAAATTTTATAAGCTATAAAACTAAACAGAACAAATAACGCGTGCTCCTAATAAATCAAGCTAACATAACTCTACCAGTACCAGAAAGCTTACTCTATTTCAAGCCTGGGACACTGGGGACTATTAGGTTCACAATCAGTCTTGCAAACAAAGACTTTAACACTTTGACATTTGGAATACTTTATAATTTATATTTATGGACCATATTTTTATTGTCCATTGTTGTTGTTTTTGAAAAGAAACTCTAATGACAAGTGTCTACTTTTAATTTTTGTCTTCAAATTCATGGTTTAACTTGCTGTTATCTTACAAATTTTCATTGCATAAGCAGTAAATAAGCACAAATCTTTATGCATCTTCCCATGAGCCGTTTTTTGTCCTAATTAAGCTATCCAGCAATATACTGTAGTTGGAAAAAAACACTACATGCACAATGCATACAAATCAAACACTAGGTCTGTAAAATAAGCTTTAAGTCAAAAACAAAAACAAAAAAATAAAAGAAACCACATGGTTAGTGCAAAGTCCTGAAACTCATGACATGATCACAGACTAAAGTACATAAAAGATGGGACTGATTCAGGCAGATTAATTTGCTTTTGCCAACAATCCTCCCCATTCAAAAACACACACAAAAATTACTTGTCTTTTTCAAGTAAAAGTGCAAAAGCTACAAGAGACAATGAGAATGAATTTACAAATAAAACATGGGATTATGGAAAAAGAAAAGCATGACCGCAATTAAGGAAAAGCTACTGGTTCCTACTTACAAGATTTATAAGAAAGAAGAATTTGGATAAAAGATGCTGCAAGATAATAGAAATAAAATGGAAACAAATCAAAGGACAGCAGTAGTTATAAAACACTTTTAAGATGGTGAAATTGTAATATAAGTTAAGAAGCTCTTCGCTTTTTTAAAAAATAGATTAAAAGCTTTATGAAATAGCAAGCTTGTTAAACACATAGGAAATTGGCATTCAGGTCCAAAACTATGGTTTTGAAAGTACCATGCAAAACAATGAACAAAAAGTTACAAAATACTAATAAGATTTAGATCTGTTCATATCAATGTACATCAGTTGTTTAAAAGGATGTATTAACCCTTCCCAGCTCAAGTACATTTCCCTAGATTATGTTACTTGGGGTATGTTTCGTAAGGGGAAGCTTACTTACCTACAGAGTCTCCTCAACCATAAGCTTCCAAAATACATGTTCCTGACAGCATTACTGCTCCATCCATCATAAGCCAAGCTGCTAACAACCCTTAACAGCATGAGCATGCCTCCCCTGACCACCAGCTCAACAGACAACCTTCCAAAGCAGAAATAAAAGGCAGAGCACCACTAAAGAGATCAACATCTCAAAAACAATCTCCAGAAACAGATGTGAGAGAGGAAAAACGCCAGAAGCCGGGCACCATGAGAAAAACCTACCTACCCTGGAGAAGCTGCTGCTTTGAACATGCTGGGTCAGATCAAGACCTGCACCAAGCCTCTCAGAAATACTCAGTATTTCCCTAATCAGGGATTATCACAGTTGGCTCCTAGACCTTCCCTAAGCAGTCTTTAAGGCAATATATTAACAACAGTAGGGACAAAAGAGATGAGGCTTAAACTGTACTCCAAGATTCCTTCAATGCCCAACAGCACCCAGGTGATATCAGCAACCACCCACAGCAAAACTCCCCCAGCTGCTTTACAACACATGGCTAGCAAGCCCATGACTTCTTCAGGTACAAGGATTAAGAACAAGCCCATCCGAATGGAAGATTCACTTGCTGAAATACTGACACAAGAGATTAATGAGTTTCTCCCAACTCTCACCATTTGCTGAAGACGGCAATTATCAGCCGCTTCCATTGTATGACCCAGCTTGTCTTGACACACATCCTGTCAATGACCTTAAACTCAGCACATGTATACATACCCCAGAGCTGTGACATTCAGGGATATCTTCATAAAGCCTTCCTGCTGCATTTCTTAAGGAATTTATTCAAGTACCAGTCATGGGGAGCTGTTCAGGCCACGCTTATAGTTACATAAATATCACACAGCCATCTAATTCTACATTCTAATTCTGCATACAAGCAAGATCCAAGTCCTTTCAAAGGAAAACACACAGAACTAAGCATTTTCCTCTCCTCCCACAATACAGAATAACGTTTATTAGCTGCCTGACATAAAGCCATAAAGCTTCACCATTAAGATTTCAGCGCAGAAACTAAAAACTGACACAGGATGCTTGAGGCACAACAGTATTAGCACTGATGATGGCAAGATCCCTGTTTCGCTTCAGAATCCAAACAACTACACAAGACTATCTGTAAGGACAAGGCTCAGAGCAAACAGGAAGACTGCTTTCCAGATAACGAAACTCCACTAGCACTCAATCATACACAGATTACACAGTGCAGCTAAACTCATGGCAGGGAAAATTCTGCAATCTCTCTTTTCCCAGAGACAAAGATTAAATGACTGCAACCACAAATGTGAAATACCCGTGACAACCCTTGCAGGATTCAGGATTAGAACAAGAAGGTGTTTTTTTTTTTCCACAGAAATAAAAGAAAATTGGAAAGAGTAGGGTGGTAGTTATATTCACAGAACCGCAGAACAGTCGAGGTTGGGACATCTGAAGATCACCTAGGCGGGCTCAGAGCAGGGTCACCTAGAGCAAGATGGAGTACTCTCCCATCCATCCAGGTATTTTTCAGCTCAGAACCTATAAAAAGTTGCACATTTTTCCCAACTCAGACACATTTTTCTTGTTCTTCTGGAGGTGAAAGAGTTCAAGAAATCAGAGACAAGAGGCACCAAGGCAAAGAGAAAAGCACAAGGCAGATGTCTACTCATTCACGTGGGCCTTGATCAACTGTTCTTTATTTCCTAAAGCTCATTAGAAAGACTTCTTGTAAGATGGGAGAAGGACTATGTGCTATGTCCATGTGGATCAGCAGGGTTCGCTTAAAAGAATAGACTAAATTCTGAAGTAGAACTTGACGCTGCATCTCATCCTACAGAGTTTCTTCTTGTTAGGCACTCCCATATAGCTCATGAAGATCTCTTTAGACCCATTATATAGGTTTTCATTGAAAATTCATGTCACTTCTCGGGAATGAAAAACACACACTGGAAAATGCAGCGTTCCAGAAAGGTGTGCCAGGGCAGAGGGATCTTCTTGGTCCTAAAGAGAGTCTTTTCCACCAAGGTATTTCACCTCTTTCTCTGACACAGCAAGGCAGTCCTCAATCATCCAGTCAGCAAGAAAACAGAAATCACAGCAGGGAGCCATTAAAGAAGAAATTCTTAACTGTATGGCATTGAAACAAATTGAATGTTAGAGGGGTTTACAGCTGTTGAAATCTGACACAACTGCAGTCCCAGACCTTAAAGAAACATGGTGTGTATATGGGCCAGGGGGAAGACACTATTACACAGCAAAGCTGGTACAGACACTTCCCAATTACAAAATATTAGTTAAAGCATTCGTGAATATAATAGATAATGCAGCCAAAAAGAAGTCATGTACCAAGATTTCTTTTAGCCCTCTCCCCTACGTGTAGGGATTGTGACAGCTAGCTGTCCCCTTTCTTCGTGCCACACCTGTATTAGGTAGAATGAGCAGGTGAATGGCACAAAACCAAGATCTGATGGGCCCCTCTTCTGTGATGGAAAGGGACCAGAGTACACAGTCCTCTTGGCCCACTTTATCAGTCCAGCACAGCACCTTCTGCCTTACACAGTTCAAGGAGACGACTTCACCTGGAGGCATCAGGCTTCATTGATTAGACTCTTAGAAAATAAACTCCAATTTCAACTTAGACCTGACTTCAAGGATGTTGATACTTCAAGTCAACAGAAACTGCAGGAGCCTAGACCTTTAGAAGAAGTCTTGTCACATTTTCTTGCTTAAGATAGAGGCTGAGCAGCTGACTTTGAGACCTCCAAAAGAATAAATCAGGCAATCAGACTTTGGTGCCTCTCGACAGAGTTCCAGCAGCATCACTCTCCTTTTGATGGCCTGTCACAACATTGCTATGAACAGGACTTTACATAGTGGTAACAATACTCACAGCATGTTGAAAGGGCAATGCAAATGCTCAACTGAATTCTGTCAGTTAATTCTGTCTTCCAAACTGCTAGAAAAGCAGGACAGAGGACAGATGGTTTTCTGGGTCTCCATCAGTGTAATTCTCCCAGATCTACTGCTGCTTATAAATGGCAGAATGTGTGATGTGCAAAGCCTGATCCCATTATTGATTGGTTTGAAGAGCTCAGAGAGGGAACAGATTTTTTTCCTTTTATTCTTTTCCCAGTAGAAAAACACCGGGGCTAAAAATTTGCTACAAATCTCCATGTACGTTTACATTTCTTGGTTTAGGAAGATGGTAAAGCCCTCTATAAGGATAGCCATATGACAACCTTCTGACCACTGTCAGAGGACTTAAAATACTGCATATGTGAAAAGGCAGTCCTGGAACTCACTGAAGGAAGTCAATTTTGATTTTGCACAACAGTGTACTTTTGTTAGAGCCACATCATCTCTGTTTACAGCTGACACTTTGTTGCATAAGCAACATCTCAGCTGATATCCTTGGCAGGTTAAACACCTGATTGAAATTGCTCAAGATAGAGGTTATGTAAAAAAAATGATCAGATCAGTCTGAAAAGCAGTAAGTACAGAAATATAGTAGCCACATACGCAACTGAATACACCCTCAAATTATGCTTTATTCCTTCCTAATCTCAACTGTTTCTCTAGTAATATATCACAGGGCTTTTTCAGAGGGACCTGAACCTCCTGCCACAGAAATCCATGACTGAACACTTTCAAAAACCACGTATTGCATATTTAAAAATATCTTTAAGAGACAGCTAATCCTAAACTCATCACCTCTACACAGAGGAAGAATGGGATTTGTGACACAATGAACAAGGAAGTTTATCAGTCCAACTGCTGATATCAAATCCTACTATAAACCCAAGTTGCTACAACATACCTCTACAACCTATTTTTCTTACTTTGGCCAGTGAGCTTCTGATGGACAGATCTCTTGGGAAAGTTTAGCAGACATTCAAAATACTACACAAAGAACAGGAAAAATGCAAGAACTGAGAAAGTTTACTCTTTTTTGAATACTTATTTCTAAAGGAAGGAGAGTGTTTGAAAGCCTCTCTGAGCAGAGCACTTATTCTTCTATCATATCTGAAAACATCTAACCTTTAGAGCTGAGCAAAGCATAGGAGACAAATCTAGCAACTGAGGAGTGAAGACAAGCAAAGTATCAAGCTGCATATGAAAACATGTAACAACCATCACTGAAAGGAAGCAACTTTACTTGCTATCTTAAGGATTATCTGTTTTCATAACATTCTCCAAAAACAAGAAGTATCACTTTATGCAATATTTTGAGTGAGGTTTGACAATTTTTCAAACACTAAAGAGTCACAAAAAAAGCTGCCATTGCTCCACAAGCTACTCTGGTAGATATCAAATTAGGAAATGGACTCTTTCTTCACTTTATAACATTCTTCCCACTAGCATAATTGGGACTGACATGCTTGTTAGAGCAAGTGAGTGTTTAACAGTGAAAAGTGATTTATTTATTTAATTTTAAAGCCCCCAAACACCTGCTGGGCTAATAACAGGTGTCAGTTCAGCTGGGAGGGGTTAACCACAATACAGCACTTTAGATTTTATTTTTATTTTCTGATTATGCATATGTTAATCTTGCAGGTAGGAAATGTCAATAAAACAAGGAAAAAAATGTACATATATTTTTCAGTAATATTTACCAGTCATGCTGCTATCTCTGTTTATTCCATTATGAAGTTTACAGTGAACAAATGCTGCATCAAATAACCACGATCCAAACAGGTTCAAGATGCTGTTAACCTTTGGCCTGCGAGGAGCTGGTAGTGGCCGTGGCTCAGTACTTGTCTGGTTTGGGCTGGAGAGTGGGGAAGTAGAAGAGGGTTGGTGCTGCACTTTCGAAGCATGTGCAGTAGTTACCTATTTGAACAGAAGAACAAATAAGCTCCTAGAAACAAATAAATGACTTCCTCTAACTGAGGAAGCTATCAAATGGGATAAGAACTTAAATACGGAACACGAAATCTTACGGTGCTGGTTTTCATTGTTGCTTTATTCACAGTCACTGCCCGATGCCTTCGGTTATGGGGCGGAGTTGTGTTGATAGCAGTGTTCTGGGGCATGCTCAGCCTATTTACTGGCGTGGGTGGTGCACTGTCTGACCGCGGTCGTGAAATGCCTGTAGATCAAGAAATAAAGCAAGCTTTCAGCAAGACTTCCATAAGCTCATACACAGCAGCACAGTTATTCAGCCTTTGGACCTTCTGTAAATAGACTAGCTTTTCTCCCTCTCCCCACTCCCAAAGACAGCAGTAGTAAGAAAAACACCTTTCACCTTTTACTGTTAGCAAAAATAAATGCACAAACAAAAGAAAACCCTGCTTGTATTAGATAAGCAAACGCTTAACAGTGAGCTCAATCAGCTCACTGAACAAATACTAAAGCCAGTGCAAAAGATGGCAAGAAAGCTGAGCAAGCTATAATTTTATGGTAGCAGGATGTTAGATCAGTCATCTCGTAAAACCTAGTTTCAAGAAAGTATTTGTGGTATGTAAGAGCTACTCTTTCTAGTCACAGAATCAGAAGTAACTAGCTTAGAAATTCTCTCTGCAAAATCTGCAACAACAAACACCTCTTCTTCCCATTTGAATATCACCACCCTCTCACCCCATTTGAAGAATTAAGTGCAAAACTGCAGCATGTCTGAAGATCTGACACAGATTTTTTAACTACATTAAGCACCTCAATGCTTAACAAAACAACTGACTTCTGTTGAGTCATCACTGTTGCACTCCAAACAAATGGTAGTGTATGCCCTATGAAACTATTACTTCGGTATAATTTTTTTTTAAAAGATGGTGCAATATTTTGCCAAACGCATGCATTGCCTATGTCAGAGAGAGCAAGATAAAAACAATGTGCTTTGGCACTTGGTATAGAAGGTAATGAGATCTCATTAGCCTTAGTTGAAGGAGTCCACGCTGCTGCTTTAACACCTGCCTGACAACACATTGTGTGTGCGTGTGTCCATCCACGCAGAGCTTGAATTTGATTTCTCCGAAAGCTCTGATGTGCCTGAGTGCTGGACTTTCAAGCACACCGTGCATTTCATCTTGCTACAGCAGATTTTCAGAAGCCTGAAGTCTCCAATTCACCATCCTACCAAAAGCTCATGTACAGAGCAAAGGTCCTGGTGTGCCTGCAGCAGAGTCAGGGCTGGCAGGAGCCCACGGAAGTGCTCAGCAACACAGCAAACCTCAGTCCCAGATCCCCTTCCTCCCCCAGACAGGAGTTGAGCACGTGCACACCTGAGGGCTCATCGCCACTGCCCAGGTGCAAATGGAGTCTTGGACAGTTTGACAGAGTAATCAGTCAGTTTGACAGAGTAATATGAGGAGGTTGTTTTCTTAAGGTGAAGCCACATTTTGCCTACATATAATCTTCATAATTTCTGGTAGTATTTGATAGACTGATGAATATTTAAAATCTCACATCTAGTATTAGTGAAAAGCAATCACGGTGGACACAATAGGTTTCACGATTCATGATCACAGTCTAAGTAGTAGTTTCAAAAACTTTCTAGAACAGTCACAATTTGTGGACTTGAAAACTGACCGTTTGCTCTTTTTTTATTATTCAGTAACTTTTTAAACAACGCTAGGACCCAAGGAAACTGCTTGAGGCTGCGAGAGGGGCGGTTCAGGCTAGGTATCAGGAAAAGGTTCTTCACTGAGAAGTGGTCGGACACTGGAACAGGCTCCCCAGGGCAGTGGTCACAACTTCGAGCCTGATGGAGTCCAAGAAATGTTTGGACAATGGTCTCAGACAAATGGTCTGATTTTTGGGTGGTTCTCTGGGGACTCAGGAGTTGGACTCAATAATCCTTGTGCGTCCCTTTGAACTTGGGACATTCTAGAATTCCTACAAATGTGAAAACTATAGTAACAAAAGCTTGTTTGCCGTGGGGAATACACTACCAATGACAGTCTAATTTCACAGCCATTTTCTTTTTTTCTAAACAAATTTTTTTTAATCTGTTCAAGTCTTCTGCAGTCTCCTATCAGCTCACACTTCTGGCAGATGACAGCATTTGTTTGCAGACACTTAAGCAAAAAAGCAGTAGGAAACAGGCAGCTCTTCAGAGTTTACAATAGCACATTATTTCTGAAGAATTTTCAATAAGCCTGAAGAGTACTTAAAATAACGCCTTAGATTTCGAGTACTGTATAGTGTTACTTAAAAATTACCAGCCAGTGTTTACATCTGCCTTGCCTTTCAGTGAAGTCTGTCTGCTGGTAACCGAGTTGTTCAAAGAAACAGATTTTTCTTCTCAGCAGTAGTAGTCACCCACTAATCCTAAACTAAGTGGAAGTAGCAGTCATAGTATAAATAACTAAAGATGCCAGTCAAAAATCAACACCTTATAAGAAAAGGGGCACTGCACACAGCTGTTGCCACAAAGTTTAAATACAAAGTCGTCAGTGCTCACAACACGCTAAAAGCATAACACTTGTACTCTTGGTTAGACAATGAGAGAAAGAAGCCCTGTTTGAGAAAGAGAGATGTATGTTGAACACAACAGTTAATTTTTCTTTGCATTTATTTAGAACTAAGGTTACCTGCAAATTTATGCATTCAAATGTAATTACTGTGTACACAGATGGTCATTTAAAAGTGGCTGTGGGTCCCTTCCCTATCAATTCCAGGATATATTTGCTATGATAAATTGTTACATTTGTTTTCTGAAGAACACAGATTTGAAAAGAACAAAAAAGGATTAGGTTACTATTTGTAGCTATCCACAGGTAAGTCAAAAGTGTTACCTAAGAAGGCATCCACTAAACAGCTGATCCCACGCATGGCACGAAAGAATATTTGAGGCAGATGTTTAAGGCAGGGGTATTGATTCAGTTCTTGAGTCATCCCACTCACATTCAGAAACTGCTCCTGAAATTTGGGGGTAGAACTAATAATGGCTGGGTTACTCAAATCCACAGGATTACTGTGCATACACAAAAGAGAGAAAAATATATTTTAGTCAGTTTAAGAACAGATTTGAAGAATGCTTAAAGATGCAATAGTTGAAGGCAATTAATTAACAAGAACACAAGAGCATCAGATAAAAACTCCAAATGTCAGCATCTTGTACCACTATTTTTCTATTGGAGATTTTTTGTAGCTTTTTATGTAGTCAATTTTTCCTTACTGAATTGATATTAGTGGTAGTAGTCTTTAAGCGTTAAATTTTTTTTTTATTATTATTAATACATACCTATAAAAGAATAAAAAATTAAAAAGCTTCAAACATTACCCAAATAGACTTAATAATTTTATTAATACTCAATGAACTGAAGCATACACTAGAGAGTAATGCCACAGTTCCGTAACATTAACTATGAGGTCTTTTGAACTCTGTTTGTAAGAGGTTCTTACACTGTTAAAATCATTCATAAACAGTAAGCAATGAATTACATATTGCCAGCAAAAAATAACTAGAAAGTGAATGGGATGTAAAAATTTGAGTTTTTTTCCCTGACAAACACAAATCTTGTAACAGCAAGACCAGATTTACAGTACTTGCAACATTACCTATCACAAATTAAGAAAAAGAACGGATTTTTGATTAGCTTAAAAAAAAAGGCAAGCTTTAAACAGTCTGACATTTAGGTTTAATTAGTAAATAACATTTTACATAAAAAGTTCAATATTCTATCAATTCAGAACATTAATGTTATACCTTTCCCAAGAATCCTTAGAACAAAGCATGCCACTTGGTTCTGTTGCAAATTTAAGGAAGAGTACCATACAAGTTAAAACTAACCATATAACTTTCTTCATAAAAACAAAGAGGTACACCCATTTTAAAAATAATCTTTTGTAGGTTAAATTTAACACCCTGGAAAGCAAATGGAAGCAGTATACATCTCAGAGTTATTGTTCTGCTTTTCCTGTTTGCTATCTCAGAGAAACAGAATTCCATTGAAGTCTTGTTAGTAGCTATTTGGCATTTTGGAGGATCTTGAAAACGTTTTTTAATTGAACTCATTGACTCAGAACGCAAACTGTTTTAAAGTGGAACAACCCACTCATGACCTTGCACTGGACTGCTGCAGGGCACTGGTACAAGCCTCTCACACTTTATTCTACTTAAGTACATAAAACTTAGCAATCTCCAGAGAATTTTTTTATTTCAAAATTTTATAAAAATAATGTAAGAATGTGAACAATGGATGATTGTAATTATAATACCTCAGCATATGTAAAAAGCGAAACCAGGTTTGTGCAACGCACTCGTTATCCATTTCAGGAGGAATCAGACCAGCATCTTCATCAGGAATCTTAAATGGAGGAAATGAAGGTCCATATGTAAAACGCAGCAATCTAGAGAGCAAATCAGATAGATCTGTCATTCAGTTAATGTTCCTCAAAATTTAACTGTGCACTGGAGCCCCAAAGAAATCAGCAGGAGGCCACAAGCAGCAATGCAACATCTTAAATCTTCCTAGAGAAATCTAGTTTATATGATCATTTAGCCTCCTTTAAGCTTGGAAGGGTACCTGTACCTGCCTTGGAGCATGCCTGAAGGTTCAAGCAAATCAAAGAGCTGTTAAAGCATAACACCCCACAGCAGCTCTCCTATGCGTTTAGCCAGGGGAGTTGCCAATTAACATAGGCACATACGTAAGTGACAAGATGTTACATAAAAAGGACAAAAGAAATAAAAATCAAGGACTTTAAGCCCTTATCCCCAAGGTTTTTTAGCTGAAGTGTCCAATGACATCAGCAAGTCACATCAGGTTATAGGTCTAAATTACAAAGCACTGATGACTTAAGATTTACACCAGCCCACTAACAACACTCAATGCAATCCTGCAACAAGCACAGGATGGCAATCCACAAAATAGCAACCTCTTCAAAGAGGGGAAAAAAAAAAAAAGGAAAGATAGGAGATTTCTTTTGCAGAATCTGAGAATTGCAGAACAGTGGAAGGGAAACCCATAGAGGACTTAAAAGCAGTGCAGTATCATGAGGATAATGGCTTAGATAAGCGAACTAAAATCTTTATGGTGAGCTTCTCTGAGCCACTCCTGTCTGATTTGACTCCTCCTTTATCCCCAACTTTGCAAACTTCCAGGCTCATTTCCCTGATCAACATAATCTTGGCATTCCCTAACAGAATGGAAGAGAACTGAGCGGTGCCTTCTCAAACTCCTGATGTTCCCTGACTAGTTTTTTGTTTCCCTAAGCCAAACTCTCTTGTAGTACCATTTTTCACTTCAGTTTTCACACCCTTATTTCTAAACTAAGAGTGCTTGTTAATGGACACAAAATGCCCCATTCAGCACTGCCCACTTGCAGAGCTTCATACAAGCCATATGCTTTACAAAGGTAAAAACATTACAACTAGGTGACAGGGGAAAACAGAAGTCTAACTCTTAGTTTAACAGTCAGCCGTGGGTAAGCTGAGTTACTGTTTTCTCTTTCTCAGCATTGAGGACTACAGTAACTGGCAACCAACTAACGCAAAAGACAGCCAAAGTGCACAGGGAACCCCAGTCTATCACAGGGACTAGTCGTCTTGACAAGCCAATGAACTTTAGGACAAGCGGCTGTCTTCAGGACCAAAACAGAAATGAACGTACCTACTACCAGGCAGTAACCGCTCTCCAATATGCCAAAATGGATGCCTCAGCACCCATTTACACTTTGTGCCCCAGAGGGATCACCCTGTAGTGTATTGCTGAGGAACTACCTAGTTCTGAACAACCCCATGAAGTCTGGTGTTAGCCTGGACTTACACCTTGCAAAGTCGTGCCCTGCACCTCTGCGTGCAGAAGGCACTGCTTTCACAGAATCACAGAATTGTAGGGGTTGGAAGGGACCTAGGGAGATCATCAGGTCCAACCCCCCCCCCGCCAAAGCAGGTTCCCTAGAGCAGGCTGCCCAGGTAGGCGTCCAGACGGGTCTTGAATATCCCCAGAGAAGGAGACCCCACAACCTCCCTGGGCAGCCTGTCCCAGTGCTCCATCACCCTCACTGTCAAGAAGTTCTTTCGCATGTTGGTGCGGAACTTCCTGTGATCTATCTTGTGGCCATTGCCCCTTGTCCTGTCCCCACAGACCACTAAAAAGAGGTTGACCATATCCCTCTGTCTCCCACACTTCAGGTATTTATAAACATCGATAAGATCCCCCCTGAGTCTTCTCTTCTCCAGGCTGAACAGACCCAGGTCTCTCAGCCTTTCCTCACAGGGGAGGTGCTCCAGGCCCTGTATCACCTTTGTGGCCCTCCGCTGGACTCTTTCCAGGAGATCCCTGTCTTCTTTGTATCGGGGAGCCCAGAACTGGACACAGTACTCCAGGTGAGGCCTGAGCAGGGCAGAGTAGAGGGGGAGGATCACCTGCCTTGACCTGCTGGCCACGCTCCTTTTAATGCACGCCAGGATCCCATTGGCCTTCTTGACCACCAGGGCACACTGCTGGCTCACGGCCAACCTGTCGTCCACCAGGACCCTCAGGTCCTTCTCCGCAGAGCTCCTCTCCAGCAGGTCATCTCCCAGCCTGTACTGATACATGCGCTTGTTCCTTCCCAGGTGCAGGACTCTACACTTACAGCTCTCCCCTTATGAACTGCAAGAAGTCAGCTCTTTGAGGAATGTGATCAAATCTTAACTGAAATTTGGGACATTTTCAAGAACATCTAGAAACAGAAATAAACTATAATCCACAGAGCCTGCACAATCAGTTAAAATTGACTTAGAACACCATACGGGGGTAAAAGTAGTATCTATTGGTGTGACAACAACCAAGACCCTGGTTTTATTCTGCTATGAAGTCATATCCATGGATACAGACTAACACTGCATGTGTGTACAGAATTCCAAATATAGCTTTCCATGCAGTTTTAAGTTGAGACTCTTACTCACAAGTTTATTGCCGAAAGCCCAATTCAGACAACTGTTTACTAAAACAGCACTTTAACTGGTTGGAGCTGGAGCTTCACTAAAGTATTAAAAGCACAGCTTAAAATACAACTAAATGTAAAGTTAGCATCAGAGTTCAGTTTTCTATGAATTAGATGTAAACCAACATTACTATGCAGCAGAACAGCAGACTACAACATTACAGAATCCCTGCAGATTATGCATCAACAGAACTAAGACTGTTAGTCAACAGTGGAAGATAAAATGTGGGCATGAAGTACATGGAACAGAACACCAACGCATGTTTGGAGACAGAGCTGTGCTTTTGAGATCAGTGAATCATAAAATATTTTCTGTTATGCAATGCTACATCTAATGAACTAAAAATAGCTGAAGAAAAATCGTGGGAAATACACAGAACTTGTATTGCAGCTTTATTTCCCACAGGTTTAACAAGTAGCTGCATAACCTGGAAAAATCCATCCGCACTTGCTTTTTTTAAACAAGTAATTAAAAAGCAAGTTTTCACCAAGTTAAATAAACCCTTGCAGAAAGGCATACCACTGAATGTTTCACAATGCAGCAGTTTTAATACATTTTCAAACTTTCATACAAATGATTACTGAAGTCTAAGGAGAGCTGAGAAAAGGTGACCAATTCCCCTGCTCCTCAGTCAATCAATCAAATTTTCTCCTCCAAGAGGATGAGATTTGTCCCACCAAGACTTCACACCACAAAGACCCCATCATTAAGGGTTCTGAGGCTCTCCTCACTATTTAAGGCCTCATACCACAGCCTATCCTCTCCTACAGCCCCTCCAATCCTCCCGTTCCAACACCCAGTGTGGCTTGGTACTGCTCTCCTTGAGACCCACTATGGGGGAAGGAGACTGCAGCCTGCCCCTGACTCATCACACCACCATGGCCAGGGGAGCATCACCTCAGCTCTGGAGAGCAGGAGATGCAGAACTCAAGGAGCCACCTCAAACACAGCAACACGCAGACACTGCTCAGCAGTAACAAGCACCTAGTAAGCTTGGTGATGACTGTCACTACACATACAGATTATAATACTACACAATTGTAATATTAATGACTCATTCCTCACAAGACATGATGAAGAAGTCAGTGATGAAGACTGATATACATACACAAAAAAAAGTGCTGATTATCAGAGATGCTCAGATCATATAGTAACAAGAACCAATTTAGATCTTCACTTGCAGAATGAAGACATACGTGCCTGAACACGTGTGTACAGTTGTGTGTATACACATATATATGTTTACAACAGGGGCTTTCAAACTTAGGATCTTATCCTGCTTTACAAGTCTTAGTCTACTGTGTCAAGAATACATCATAGATCATCTATGACACCAGCTGTTTACTGATGGAAATTGAAATGAGAAAACATACTATATACATGTATATAAAATCTGTATATTTATTTATTTCTGTGGGATTTCTCATACCTGGAAGTAAGGGCACAGATGACCTTGCTCCACTGCTCAACTACTGCAGGGTGATGTCGCCAGTTGGCCACCATCTCTTTGGCAGTTTTCCAGTAAGGTGGTGTTGGGAAGCATCGTGTACAAGCCAGTAACCACACCTCGAACAGCACGCCAATTAATTTTTCAGCCAGACTTTCAGCAATGCCACCTTATAGCAGAAACAAAGCATACCTTTAGTGAGTACTCAATCTAAACAACTTCAGACATCTCTCCAAAGAATATTTCAATCTTAAAGGACTCTCACAAATGTCATGATTACATTTCACACATTTACATTTCAGTTTAAGCAATAACTGCATAAAGATTAAGTTCTGTATCATATTTTTCAACATTTTTCATTTAAGAGTGATTTCTGATGACTTCCTGCAGTCAATTAACTTTTTTTTTTTCTTTTTTTAAAGACCAAAAATAACGCACAGAACCCAGCCATACGTATGCGTCACTAAGATATACTGGGAATTCAGCTACCGATCTTAGGCTGTCTTCCATCACAACGAATATTTGATATCATTTATTTATTTTAAAATGGGTATAAACTGATAATGATTTTTCTAGTAGGCAGGCCAAACTGGAAGGCACATATGGGTTTCAGTGACACAAATAGGGAACGATGCTATCTGAAACTCTTCACTCTGTGTGTGTGTACAGAGTCTGCTGTTCTGCAACAATACATTTCAGAGGACTGAGAAAGCATTCAATCTTTTCTGACAACGCTTTATTTCAGGGTAGTGTAGCAGAATTACGAGAGCTATTGCACTCTAAGAGCTTTTAACAGGTTTCCCCCCATTCCCCTGGCAGGTCAGCATCCAGCAGAGCCAAAGCTTTGCTCAGTAATTGAACCAAATGAAAGTTTAACACAAACCTTGCACAGTTGGAGCTGCTAGAAGAGTGTCATTAATCTGAAGAAGAAATAACAACAAAACCTCCCAGGTTTCTCTTGCCATAATTGTTGATTCACGAGCCAGTTTCTGGACAGCTTTCAAAACCTGCAAGCACAATCTAATCTGACTAGATCCTGGGTCTGGCCTGCAAAAGAAGAAAGCGCTACTTAAGTCCCTAAGCAGGAAGTGAAGGGCTCTGCACAGCAATGCGTACAATAACCTGAACTTTGAGGAATTACAAGCAGAAACATCAACATTATTGAACTCGAGCCAAGAACTTATAACTCTGCATCGCAACTGTGTCTGAGTGTCCTAACGCTGCCTTAATGAGAACAAGATGTACCATAACACTTTCCTCTACGTGGCATGGAATTCACCAACACAAAGCGAACATTTTAACCGGACAAAGTATAACCCATTATACCAATTGAATCTATCTTAGAACAAACAACATCAATATTGTTGGGACGTCACTAATTGTTCCATATGCAAGTCAGGCGAGTGTGTTGGAATTAGAAGAAAACATTAGCAAACTGATTTAACTTCTTCCTAGTATACCTCTTGCTTGCAAACTTAGAACCAACTGTTGCCTCCAATTCCTTATATTTAAGGAAAAATGCTAAAGAGGGTTATTAAATAGGCAAAATACACCAAAGGAAGAAGGGATAAGGAGAGAACAGAAGTTGTCAGTGTCATTTTTCCTTACTGTAACAACCAGTTACACATTGTCACTGCTCAGTGACGTGAAGCATTGCACAAGTAGCACACTCTCTTCCAACCTGTTAGTTTATACAACGCAAAATGGGTAAAGAATAGTAATATGAAGTGCTCCTGAAAATGTCTGAGGACACCAGTAAACAAAGCGGAGCAAGCCTAAATGTTTAAGGAGTGAAAGAGACTACAGATTAAAGTGTGCAATATATGCAAGCCATTTTTCAAGTTGTATACTTGAAACTTCAAGCTGTAAGCTTAAGCCCTCCTACCACTTGCTGAAAAAAAAAAATCATAAAGATATTACCATCCAGACTACTAAGTAGCATTACTAGAGTCCAGCCAAACACTTTCAATGTGGTATAAGCCACAAGTCACATTGCACAGTAAGCGTTTCATGAACATGCTGATCCACTACATAAAAATCTGATTTTCTTAGAGATTAGTAGCTCACATTGAGATCATTCATAGACAGATGCTTTTTAAAAATACAATCAACTCTTATCTTTATAGAATAATGTTGTATTACAGTACTGGAAACAAGATTACAAAGAGACAAGATAATATCTAAAGCAAAATTTCAGACTACTAGTTGCAGTTCAGGACTTCAGTGGGTTGTTCTTAGTGCAGTGCTTATCCTACCAGATCATTTCACAAAGCTTGAGACAAGCAAGTCCTGCCTTGGTTATAGCACTACTTTTCTCCCAAGCAACAACAGAGCTCAAAGAATATCCTTATTTTGCTGTTCTTGAAGTTTCAAAGTCTGTCTCAAGACTTGATTCCCTAAGAATCAAGCAAGCTTATGTAAAGGGACTGACATATAGGAACTCCGTGTGACTAATGGGATACTTCTGAGCTAATCTGAGGCAACTCTGAAGTCCCCATCCATCTACCAGTTCCTCTTTTCCACAAAATCAATTGAATGGCAAGCTTTGTTGGCAGCATTTTGCAGGCTCACAGCTGAAGATTTCCACAGGACCTGTCCTTTTGGTTCCCACACCCACACCCAACAAGAATCGCTCCCATGATTTCGTATGTAAGTTAAAAGTTACCAAAAAGTCACATGCCCCATGGTCTCTCAAGAGTTTCCAGACATCTTAGTTGGACAGAAAACACCAGTCTGTGCTCCATGGTGAGGGAGAAGTTTTCATATTTTCTTCCCATGCTTCAAACAAAAGTTGGCAGTATCAGAATTTTATCTGAGAGTAATAACTACCACTGCTGCTTAAGTCATCTGCAAGGCTTCCTGAAGATCATAGTGTTTGTTAGACATAGGCAGCCTTAGGGTTGCTTGGTGAATACTCAATTACATCATGAAAAGAAGCCCTCACTTCTGCAGGCACGGACAGAAGATCAGTGCTGGAGGGAAGGATGCAACCACCCTTTCTCTACTCAGTCTGGCAGATAGAAGAAAAGGAAACAACTTGCTCACCTTTCATCATTCTTAATTTTTTAGCATCATGCTATTTCAAGGACTGTGCATATGAACAGTTGATTTACTTGAGCTTTCAAACTAGAATTGCTTACACATCTGTTTTGTATTTGCTGGATATATATTCCTGAAATGGTATTTAAGTTGAACCACCAACTTAAGGTTCACTTACTACACCTGAACTGTGCTTCTGCAGAGTCTCAAACCCCCACCACAACTCTACTTGCACCACTTTTAAGGCAGCCGAGCATCTTCATCGGTTCCAGGATACCAGGTTAAAGAAGAAAGCTACTTTAATCACAAACCTCTATAGGAAATAGGCTTTTAATTAAGGCTTGGTATCTCCCCACAAGATCAGGCTACTTCCAGGAGACAGTTCAATGCAGGTTGCTACAAGAGCTCCTGAGTAAGCATTCTACAGGCACCCATCAGTACCAGCCACCTGCATTAATTAGGTAAATCCAGGAAGTATTCTTTTCCCCTGTACTGACAAAGGACAGCGAGCTTATCCTTTCTCTCAAGCAAGGTGCACACAACTCAATGCTGTATTTAATCTTCTTTATAACATGCTTGCCTGTTGCTGGAATGAATTCTGAACATAGCTCCTCGGAAGAGAAACCTGAAGAATTTTTTCTTAAAATGGAGTAGGAACTTGAATATGAAGTTGAACACGAAGTGTTGCCAACATCAGCCACAAAAAAAAAAAAAATAGAGTGTTTCAGTTACACATTGGGGCTCTTAGAAGAAGAGGAGAGCTGTTACACTTCACGGTGTGTATGCAGGCACACAGGTTTACAGTCACCCTGCATCTGTAGGGTAACTCTTCCATTCAACAGCCAGCATGTGCATCCTGCCTCAGCCTCCATCAATGAGGTTGGAGCAGAAGGGTAGAATGGCAGTAGTGCCAACAGCACACAGGAGACAAAACTGCGTGGTAACAAGGCCTCTGGTGCAAAGCAAGGCAAGGGATCACAGTAAGAACTACTTAATGGACACAGGAAGAGTGCATTCTCCACTGTGCTGAGGGAATAAGGATTCCCAGAGAGCATACTTCATTCTGTATCTGTTAGAGAGCTGTATTAGATCCAGCAGGACAGACCTTCTTTAACAATTTTCACATTTATCAGCGGCCAGTGTTTTTGACATTCTAGACATGTAACTTTTGAAAGAGCTCTGCTTTTACTGGAGACTATCTGGAACTTCTACCTCCATGTTTAGACTTCATTGTACTGCAACTTTATACTGGTAAGTAGCCAAGTGACCTCTTGATACCATTACTGTATTGTAAAATATTCGTTATTTTTAGTTATGATGACCTAGTGCTTAAAATGAAAGCATACCTCGTGCCTGCATCAAATGACTTCTTAAGAAACAAAAATTTTCAGCCTCATCATGCATCAGTACCTCATTGATACGTTATCAGGCATGTAAGGAGTTTCATGAGACTGAGCCAAAGAACTGACACACACCATAAACGGGCTTTTAAGATTATTCATATCCAGCGGAGATTTTTAAGAGTTCTTTCCATTTTCCTTGCAGCTAAAAAAATTTAAAGGAAAGTAAATTTAATCTGTATACCACTTTTCTGGGCCTTCACACTCATTTATTGAAAAACAATGACTTGAGACTCGTACCATACAGAAAATTTAAGACCTCGGATAAAGGAATCAGCAGTGTAACAAAAAGCCAGAAAGATGGGATTGTCTTCGATAGTTAGGTCCAGTAAAGATACTTAGTCATCTGAAAATAATCATATTAGCTGTAAAATATTTGAGACTCAGGCAGAAATGCATTCAGTGCTGAGGCTTGAAACTGAAGGTGGAAAGACAGCAGCAAGGAGGTATCGCTATTTCTGTTCTTCTTGGCCACACGTTCTTGTTTTCTTCTCAGGGCAGGCTACTGTATACTGAATTCTGACTTCATTCACACGATCCAAGTCCCATGAAAAAACCCAGCTAAGCCTAGTCAAGGCATCAGCCAGGCCTAGACTAATGGACAACAGACTAGGAAGGGAGTGACTGGGTTCATCTGCCTTTCCTTGGCATCTCCAACACAATGACCAAGAAACTGTCAATAGCTAGAGACAGCTTTCTGCTGAAGTCTAATCTGAAGCCTTGTTTCCTCAAATTTGTTCCCTGATCATCCATTAACGGGAATTAAAATGTCATTTTCCACTGCAAGTTAAGAGCAATGAAAACTTCGGTTAGGTTGCAGAATTTGAAACAATCAACAAATAGCAGTGACCTTCTCATCTCAAGTTGCATGAAAGCCCTATTCAAAGCCCTTTATTAACACAACCTTCAGACAAAGTAATCCAAGCACAGAGGAACATTTTGAAGGCCACTTGTAGTGATATAGCATCAATACTTCTGTAAAGTAGATGCTCTGGTACTTACAAACCAGTACTAAACGTGAAGTAATTTCAGACAACAAGCATTTAAGTACTGTTTCACAGGGCACTGTTATAACATCTCCTTCTTTATCCAACACGTTCAACATCACCAGGTACATTTGAAATAAACTATACACCAAATATGATGTTGAGGACACCCAAGGCAGCATAACTTTTTATCTAAGAGCTAGAAGCAAGTGTATCAACATTATCATCTAAGCATGTTTAGTGTAACATCAGGTTGTCAGGTAGCAAGCACTCTTCTGCCGGGTTCTTTGAAAAATACCAGTGAAAGATGGTCAACATAGTTTTGCTCATTCAACAGGCAGCAAGTTGTAGGCATTGAGAAGTTACTAACTACAAGGTGACCACACTTCTGATGGCATGGGATTACCATGATGTGCTCTTCATTATCTCAGCTTTACACGATACTTACACATGGTCACACAGTGATGCTATTTAATCTTTTTCCCCCTTCATTCACATAATACAGATTGTTCATGAAGTTCTTAGAACAGCAAACATTTGAGTCTATGAACAATCCATAACTACCTAAACACAGCAGCAACTGTAAGACATGTATGGAGTGACATCTTCCTTGTAACTTTGTGACATTAGCAATCTTACATTAATCAGGAGCCCACATGGCTCATCAGGCTTTTCTGACAGCGGTTACCTGCTTACTATGGGTCCAAATTCCTGTGCCTCTCTCCCACCCCAAACACTACCAGCCTGACACTCACCTCGGTACAAAGAGATTTTGGAGATGTTTGAGAATGCTTTGAACATAAAGGTTTGGTTCCTTAATAACTGGTAAAGGAATGGAGTCCTTAGGTAATACAAGAGCCATGATCCAATCTGTATATACGTCGACACAGTATTTCACAGTATCGCCATCCAGGGGGAGGGTCAGTCCATAACAAACTACCTCCATAGTCCATTTTACCTATGCAAACACAAAACAAAGTTGTTAAAAGTAAGTTTGGGCAAGTAAACAACGATCAGTGCACATTGGTTCTAATGCAGCAATGTAACTGGAGTTATGCAGTACAGGCATTTCTATCTGACGTAGACATGAATTAACAACAGTGTTTTCATATGGTATCATGACTTTACAAAGAAAGCCTTTAGTCTAAACAGTATAGAGAACTCTTCAGAACATATAACAAGCTGGACAACTACAAGGTGATGTAACAGAAGACTTTCAAATTCTAGTACATAAATACATATGCTATACCAAGACGTCAAAAAAAAAAAAAGTCACACAGTTGCTTCAACAATGACAAAGGTAACTCCACAAAGGCTTTAATGTGTTAAGCACTAAATTCAAATTCCACACCCTGCTTCTTTAGCCTGAACTTCCTGGTATAGCAGCTCAGATAAACACCAACACCACACATCGCTCACTACTAGGTCACGAAGTGCACTGTTGCTATGAACTGGCTGCTAACACAAACATTATGTACATTACTAACCTAAAAATACAGTACATTTCAAAAAACTTGGACTACTAAAGAAAAAGAGGCCATAGAAAATAATTCATTTAAACGACCACTCTAGCATGAGAAAAATTACGATATCCAAGGAAATGCACTTACTTCTTTGTCTGTTTTTAGTAAACTTTCACTTCCAACTGATGATGTAATTAAAGCTTGCCCAAGAGGACGCACCACTGCATTTGCCACTTCTCTCCCCACATTTTCAGGATAGCTGTGAAGTACACTGGTATTACCCTGATCATTTTGAATGACAAGATGCAAAGATCTCCACTCCGAGTACATAGTGCCTCTATGCCACAAACCAAATAATACCTGTGGGGAGGAGACAAGAAAGACAATCAGTAGAAATACCTATGAAAACAGTTACCAACACTGAAGTTGTTTGCTACTGTAAATTCAAGGTTAATGAATTTGAAGACCCATAAGAGATTCTAACAGCTGTTATATAACCTTAATGTTTTTAAGGTAGCTGAGATTTAATTTTTTTAAACCATTTTTCCCCCCCTAAAGTTTCAGTTAGGAACTAGTTGCCCATTCAAGACACTAAAATCTTAAGCAGCAGCAGCTTCACCTTACATCTTCAGCTAGTGGCAACCCTGCAGAAAAGGTATTCTTGCTTACAGGACTTCCTTGGCTAAACAGAGAATCGTTCTGTATGTATGTATTTAATTCATATAAGCAATGGTTCCCATTCATACCTTATGCCCTTCTTCAGTTGAACAGCAGTTAGAAATACATACCAGGAAACTGACAAGAAAGTCTTACTCATCTTGGAAGACAAAATTCAGCCTTTTTTTTTTTTTTTTAACATTCAATCCTAGAGCATGCAATAATCAAAATTTTCAGCCGTCAGTTTTGAGTAACTGATAATGAAAAGTGCATTTACCCTGAAGCGATGTAAGGCCTGACTGAGCCTTCGTGGATCACTACTTCAAATCCAGTCTCACTTCATAGTTTCACTTTAACTTCACACATTGCTACCAAATCTGTCATACTTGTAATATAGACTACTATTGCATTTCTAACCCCTGTAAAGTCAATGCACTTGACTTCAAGTCGTTCAGCGTAAAAGAAAAAAAAAAGCCTTTCTGCCTTGAGAGCAGCAGGCCATGCCGCAGCACCAGCACACACACCCCACCGACTTGTTTTTCGGAAAGCAGCTCCGGGCAGCACAGCATGTGACGAGCCCAGCAGCTAGCCACAGGCTGCGGTCCAGCCTCTAAGAGATCGGCTCATCAGCGCTGTAGGAAAGCTAAGCAAGCACAAGTTTCCTGTCTGCTGGGACAGTTTTTAAGCCAGATCAAGATCTGATCTCACTCCGGTTAGACAAAGATCTGTACCACACAGAGGAGCCAGGAGAACACACATCCAGGAGAGGTGGCAAGAGCAGGTTTTCACACCTACTCCGAGTAACTTAGAGTTGCTGTTTCAGCAGGTGGTACCACAGCCGCCTAAGCCACCAGAACTGGGACAGCACTATCTCCCTCTTCCCCCCTCGCACACCAGCTCTGGCATCAGTTACTTGAGCGAGCTGACCACCTGAACAACAGAAAACAAGGAAAGCAGGGCTGGCACGGGAGGAAAGGCAGAAGCCTGCCACAGCTCGGATCAGCTCAAGCTGTGATGAGCAGCGCTCTGAGGACTGCTTGCCAGCTATACTTAGCTGGCGCACTTTGGCAACTAGTTAGTTACACAGGGAATGTTTTGAATGCCTCCATTACACACTTCTTGGCCCAAAACCAAACAAGAAGACAGGCCTGGAAATGCACCTTCATAGAAACAAGCCACCATTTAAACAGGTCTGCCAACTTAACTCACTCCCCGAATCCTGACTTACACCTAAAAACCTGCGCAAAAAGCCTGCTAACTCCCTTCTGGGGAAGAGGCAAGGCAAGGCAGCAAGGGCTTGGTTTTCCAAACTGTGTCCTTCCTGGTTTGAGGCAGCAATCACACATGCTCATCTGACAGCAGTTTACTCACAGCAGGTGCAGCCCGCAGGAAGCACATATCCTCAGCATCCTTTGGGCATTTTCCTCCTCTGTGAGCAATGGCAGGGGAATGCCTGTCCCACCACTGTCACGATGCTTCGGCTTAGATGAAAACACTTCCAAGACACTAGCTCTTGGGACACTGAGAAGTCACAACAACAACAAAACCACCAAAGAGGGAAGAGGATCCACAATCCCAGTTACAACTATCATCCTTAGTAGTGGCTTCACTCACTGGTTAGCTTCTTTAAGTAGGTTTCCCTGCTGCTATCTTTTCCCTTTCTTCAGATCCTATACCCAATGGGCTTCCTCTTCATCCTCCCTCCAGTCCTACCTGAACACCGCCTTAGTCTCCAGCTTGTGCTGGGAGGGGAAGAACGAGGGGTAGAAGTGGAACTGCACCCACCCCACACGCTCTTGCCTTCCCCCCCAGCCTGCAGTGGGCCTCCACCAGTGCCGTGGGCCTCCCTTCCCCCAGCTTTGCTGCTCCAAAGGCAAGTGCAAATGCACTCCCCATTTGAAACAGGAGTCCATTATAGAAGCAGGTAACACCATTTGAGAGCCAGAGTGTTGATTTAAATAAACTGATTTCAGCTGCTAGCAGCACACGGTTTCCACCAGCATGCGTCAGCTGAAGGAGCTAGCAGCTCCCGCCTGGCAGGAACTTATCAGCCTGCCAGTAAGTGCCAGCACGCCCGCCCTGCCTGCCCTTAAACTAGCACAGGGTTCCCAAAAGCATGGAAGTGTTGCACAGCACAAGGAAATTGTAGGCAGCCCCTTTACAGAAGATGAAAGTAAATCATAGGACAGGGAGTCACAAATTCTGAAGCATTTTGAGTAACCCTCATTGTAGTGACACGAGGTAATGCGACCACATCCCTTCACATGCAGCTCCCAGCCATGCCAAAGCAAAAGATGTACAGCTCCTGTGGCTAACCTTCCCAAATTCTGAGAGATGGAGCGTCTGTAGCAGATTTGGGATATGCCACCTCACATGTACGATGTTTGGCAGCAGCACAGGGGTAACCAAAACCTCTGGTGCCACGTACACCCTGCCTCCTGCCTGACTGCCAACACAAATTTAATGCTCAAGAATGAATTCTATCAATATTCAAGGCTTCCTTTGGTCTTGCCATAAAATAATTTTCTGCTATGCTTATCAATATACAAGGAATAATGAACCAAGGAACTATCTCAGATGTAAAATCCTTTTGAGGCAGGATTTCCTAATGCTATTGACGTGCCTCCTACATTTATTTGCAAGGACTAAAAGTTGCTTTTCATTTTAGATCCCACTAACTGCCATTGGAATTGGAAACTGTCATCATCTGTTAGGACCGTGGTATCGCTAAAGCCATCTACAGTTCAGCTTCTTGAAACTGGACCTACGTTGAAAAATGCCGGTAAGTCTCTTCACCATCACATCTGTTTTGATGTTGAACCTGTGAACACAGAACACTCCGGCAGCCCTGTAACTTGCTGAAAAAGCTCCATACAGAAGGTACCTAATGCTTCACAGGAAGAGGACCACTCCCTCCAAAGAGGATGTGTTTATCACAGATTACTTAAACATCTAGACAACTTTGAAAAAAAAACACAATTTTCACTCCACACAACCAGAGTGCCTTGATTTTAATTCCTGTTTTTGTAATGTATTGCATTTCAGTTTCAAAAATAGTACTCTGAGTGGCTCATGTAACATCAGCCACATGAAATCTAGGAGAATATTCGAATTCCATACTGACTAGGTACAAAATCACTGAAGACTTTCAGGGTTACAAACTACCTAATTAAGGAGAGGAAGAAAAATAAATAGAACTATGAAATTCACCAAGCAGCTTTACACACAAGTTTGGAAACAGAACTCACTTATGTTCCTGGAGGCTGCAATAAATAAAATAACCTCAGATCTTTACAGAGAGACAGATTTGGAAAGAAATTTCTAGCATTAACAGTAGTGGAACAGCTACAGAGTTAAAATATGTACCATCTACTACGAAACTGAACATACTTCCAATATTCCTTAGAATGGTAAATAATTTGAATATATTACCTCCAGAGCCATTTCAACTTAGGAATTTTCATAGCTATCATCATATAAACCACCAAAAAAGGATGTTTCAGCATTTAAGACCAAAGATCCTCAACTCATAAAAACTCTAGAAGTTGGCAAACATGAGTTACTAACAAGCTCATAAAACTAAAAATTTAAAAAAAAAAAATTCAGTTTTATTTCTAATCCCTAAAGCCTTCAGATGAATAGCTGCAGCCAAAATATTTAAACTCCTGGATCAGTAACATTGGTGAGAATTACCCATCTAAATAACAGACCCCCATTCTGCAATTACTTCGAAGGAACATCCTAGAGCTCTGAGCAGCAGTCGAATTTTCGGAGTGTGTGCAGGGCGAGGGTAAAGAACCAACATTTGTGTAGGAAGCAGCTCCTCAGAGGGGGTGCAGGGTGCATTTAGCCCTTCATGCTCAGCAACTTCAGATCTACAAGATGTTTGCCTACAACAAACACAAAAGGGCTTGGAGCATAAGGACAAACTATCCCCCCAAAATGGAAGCTTCCTGGTTTCATCAGAACCAAAAAGGCAGAGCCTGGGCTGAAAATTCAATGGGAGGAATACTATTAATAGAGTAGAAGCAAAGACCATCAGCAGAGATACTCAAGCAAGACCTCACTGAAGAGGGCAGAGCCTAACACAAACAAACAGCAATACAAAGGGACTACACCATAAAGTTCTAGGATATTAAATACACTTCACAAGTATTTCATGACAAACAGGGCCCCCCCCCTCACCCCACCTTGACACTGCTGCCCCTCCGCCCTCCAAGTTTCTGCTGGAGGGTACAGAGAGCAGTCCAGGTCTTGGCAAGATGAAAACTCAGCACCACTCTCACAGCAAGTCCCCCGGGACTGCAGAAGTGCATGCTCCTCCGGGTAGCTCACCTTTGGAGCCCACCCAGCAGGTATGCTGCGTGTCCAGCACACACTGCACTAACAGACACCGCACAGAGCGGGGCAAAACCGACAGAAGGTCCCCCTGAGAAACCCAAATCCTACAGGCCCTCCTCTGCTGAAAGCTTTTTTGTGTGTGTGTGAAGTTGGCACTTTGTTAAAGAATAAACTGAGATACCTGTCAGGATTACTGTTAAATGAAAAATCTACATTCAAAGCATGAAGCGATCAAGCAGAGGAAGAACAGGAGCTTGTGTCCTCCACCCCCAGGCCAGGTGAGCCATTCAGCCACAGTGCTGCTGAGCAGAAGAGTGGAGCTGTGATGCTCTCCTGGCCCAGGGAAGATGAATTTGTCCAGCTTTCTCACCTAGCTGCAGCAGAAGTCAGTACACGAAGCTAAGCCAAGAAAGACAGGGTTTCAGAATAAGGCACTGTTTAAACCCCAGAGCTAGAGACTCATCTCCCCCTGCACTCCCTGCTCATTAGGGTCTGAGCCCCCTTCACCACTGTGGTTCCTGGGAACACCCCTGGACACAGCCCTGCCAAAGCAGGAAGCCCAGGCACCCGCCGTGAAGAAGGTTGCCTAAAACCTGGGTACTGTCACATCTGCAGATTAACGAAGCTGTAAGAAAGCAAAACCATCAGCCAGTTTGGTGACTTTTGGGTATTTTAATCTGCTGTCAAGGTTCATTACTCAGACATTGCTACTGATTCGCTTCGTGCTATCACCCCATCTGTAAGAGCTGGGGTGAGAAAGCAGTCTCTCAGGTAGGCCATCTGAGAATTTAAGGAGTTCTCGCAGCCCTCACTGGTGCCACGAACTGCTTAGGGAACTCTTCCGCAGAAGTGTATTTCCTTGACCCAGCCCCAAAACAGTTTTCATTCAGTGCTTTATTTCACATTTGGGCTTCTTCCCCGGTGCAGTTCCTTGGGCAGCCCCACCAACCGCAAGGAAGGGGCTTCCCAAAGCCGATGCTCCCCTTAACCTGGGCTGTGAGCCTGCTGCTGGGCTTTAGCGGCTGCTCACCTCCTCCGAAAGAGCAACCCGATCCCCTGCCCGCCGGCCCCGAGCACCGGAGGAGACGCGAGATAACTGAGGGGAAACACAGCCAGCACAAAGCTCGCGGGGACCGCGCCGGGCCCCCACCCCCAACCCCCCGCATTACCTGCGGGAGACCCGGGTAAAACCCGGGACACAAAACTTCTCCCCTCCGCGCGACCGCGCTCCCGTCCGCTGGAGCGGAGCTCCCCCCCACCCCCCGCCCGGCCCTTCCCGGGGCCTGAACGCCGCCCTCGGCCGGCCGCCGGGGCAAGGGCCAGGGCCGCGGGGGCTCCGCCGCCCGCCCCCGCCCGCCGCGCCCGTGGCGGAGCCGCCGGGAGCCCCGCGGCCACCGGGAGCTCGGCGCCGCCTCCGGGGCCGCCGCCGCCGCCAACAGGCCCCGGCGCGGGGTGGGGGGGGAGGGAGGGGAAGCGGCCGGGCGCGGGCAGCGCCGCCGCGGGAGGGCCCGGGGCCGCCTCACCTGCGCCGAGGGGCCCGGCGGGCATGTCGGGCCTGCGCGGGGCCGGCCGCTGCGCCCTCAGGCCGCGGGCTCCATGGTGCCCGCGGCGGCCGAGGCGACCCAGGGCAGACACCGCCGCGCTGCGCTGCGCTCCGCTCCCCGCGGCCGCTTCCGGCAGCGCCACAAAGCGCACGGCGAACAGCCGGGCCCCGCCGCGCACGCGCGCGGCCCCTCCGCCCGCCAGCGCCCCACCCCAGCGCGCGGGCAGCGCCGAATAAGTCGCGGGGAAGCGCTGCGCGCCTGCGCAGTCCGGCGCGACGGCTCCTCCACCGCCCTCTTCCTCTTAAAGGGGCAGCGCCGGCGGCCGCCCGCCCCGAGACCGCCGGGAGAGGTCCCCCGGGCCCCGTGCCTCGGGCTGGCGGCGGCAGCGGGCTCGGCCCGGTGCCCGTCCCCGCAGCCCGGGGCCCCGCGGGGCGGCAGCGCTGGGAGCTCGGCCCTGCTCCGCACGCAACCCGCGGCGGCCCGCCCCGCAGCCGCTGCCTGCAGGCACCTCCTGTGGCACTCATCTGCCCGCGCTGCTCCTCGCTCGGTGCGGCGGGGAAATGCCGGCCAAACCACCCAGCAGCCTGCCGGCAGGTTTTTAACCCCTTCTGTCGCCTCCTGCTGAAGGAACGGCATTTGTCACGGTGCAACGTGTGCCCGCCGTCCTGCGGCAAGAGCTCTGTCCCGTGTGCTGCCGTGCGCGAGTGGCTGCCTGACAGCGAGCGGCGAGAGCCTTCGCAGCAAAGATCTGTTCGGTGCTTTCACTGTAAACCTCCGTATCACCCATTTGTTCCACCCCCAAGGGGCGCAGTCCTTCGCAGGAGCGTGATAATCTGGTATTTGGTGCAAAAAAGCAGTGCTCTGGAGAGCCGCTGCACCAGTACACGCAGCAGGGGCTGGGGGGGCTGGGTCTGATGCACCAGCAGCGGGGCAGAAAACCAAACGCCCGGTGCAGGGACGCTGCACAACCAAACCAAGCATGCCGACCTGGCTGGTGGATCTCTGTCCCCATCCCAGAAGGCAGTCACGAACACTTTACTTGCTGAGCCCTTCTTTCTCTTGCCCCCCCTGCCTGCTCCACCAGATGTGCAAACGCTCCTGCCATTCCCCTGCACTAAGCTTGACAGCAGTGGAGAAAGGAGAACTCAGAATTTATCCACAGCAGCCCCTGGCAAGGTGCCTTTCTGTTCTCTTCTCTTGCACTCAACGCATGTTTTCCAAAGGACTGATAATGTCTTTGGGCTGTGTTGCTGCTGCCTCTGCTTTAGCTCTCCAGGTCAGTGCAGTTTGCCATGTTTGGATTTTCTGCCTGTTACTGCAGGATTCATGCACTTCACTGTTTTCACATTATCCATATTAGTGTGCAAAAAAAGTTACCATTGCTTTCTTTTCTTTCCCTGCTAGCAAGTCTCCATCTGCATAGATGCAGGATTCAGATTCACTCTCCAAAGCAAAAGCATGAGTTAACCCTGCTGTGTGTTAACCCTGGTGGGCAGGTGAGTCCCACACAGGCACTCACTCGCTTCCCCCTCCATGGGAAGGGGGAAGAGGATTAGAAAGGCAAAAGCTAGAAAACTCATGGGTTGAGATATGGACAGTACAATAAGTAAAAAGAGGAAATAAAACAAAGCAAAACAAACAAAAAGAAAGAAAAAACACATGATGCAAAATGCAATTGCACACCACTGACTGGCCAATGCCCAGCCAGTCTCCAAGCACTGGCACCTGCAAAACTTCCCCACCAGTTTTCTTGCTGAACACGGCATCGCATGATCTGGAATATGGGTCGGCTGGAGCCAGCTGTCTTGGCTGTGTCCCCTCCCAGCAAGAAGAACACTGTGCACCCCCAGCATGCTCACTGGCAAGACAGCATGAGAAACAGCAAAGACCTTGACTCTGTGTAAGCACTGTTCAGCAACAGCTACATCTATGCATTATCAACACTGGTTTCATCACAAATCCAGACCACAGCACCATAGGAGCTACTGTGAAGAAAATTAACTCTGTCGCAGCCAAAAATAGTGCAGGCACAGTGAGACTGTTGTTGGAGCACTTGGGAATATCTCCATCCTGGGTGCCTGTAGTGATGCTGACTGGATGACCATTGCCCGTCAAAGGGTCAGTGCAGGTGTAGGATGAACTTCCCAGCTAATTGCACCAGGGTCACATGAAGGCAGCTCCCACTGGGCACCCAGTGATGACACCACCAGTGTGTCCTTGTTGTTATTGTGAAGTGCAGCAGCATGTTGTCACTAAACATCCTTTAGCTCAGTTGCAGAAATGATGGATGCAGCTGTGTTCTCCTGGGAAAACCCCATAGCAACCCTAAAGACCACAGTGCTGGTGAACCTCTCCTCAGGCAGAACCTGAGCACCCTGTCATGTACTGTCTTGAGGTCCATGTGATGCTGCTGAGGGTGGAAAGGCCTTGCAGAGAGATCTGGACAGATTGGAGAGCTGGGCGATCACCAACCGCATGAGGTTTAACAGAAGCAAGTGCCGGATCCTGCACCTGGGACGGGGCAACCCTGGCTATACGTACAGACTGGGCGACGAGACGCTGGAGAGCAGCCCCGCAGAGAGGGATCTGGGGGTTGTGGTTGACAGCAAGTTGAATATGAGCCAGCAGTGTGCCCTGGCAGCCAGGAGGGCCAACCGTATCCTGGGGTGCATCAAGCACAGCATTGCTAGTCGGTCGAGGGGAAGTGATTGTCCCGCTCTGCTCTGTGCTGGTGCAGCCTCACCTCGAGTACTGTGTGCAGCGCTGAGCACCACAGTACAAAAAGGATGTAAAACTGTTGGAGAGTGTCCAGAGGACGATGATGAAGATGGTGAAGGGCCTAGAGGGGAAGACATATGAGGAGAGGCTGAGGTCACTTGGCCTGTTCAGCCTAGAGAAGAGGAGGCTGAGGGGAGACCTCATCACGGTCTACAGCTTCCTCACGAGGGGGAGCGGAGGGGCAGGCACTGATCTCTTCTCTTTAGTCACCAGTGATAGGACCCGCGGGAATGGTGTCAAGCTGAGGCAGGGGAGGTTTAGGTGGGACATCAGGAAGAGGTTCTTCACCGAGAGGGTGGTCGCCCACTGGAACAGGCTCCCGAGGGAAGGAATCACTGCACCAA